>NC_083758.1:8144771-8496709 GCF_033458585.1 Syngnathus typhle
GTTTGGCAACAAGAAAAGAATCTAGTTTTGGCACAAGCGCTGATATATCAGGCTAGCGGAAGATGCTTTTGGTTTGCGTCGCCATGGAAACAAATAGACAGAGGCGCACTCAGAATGTTGTTTTATTGCCTTGTGTCCTTGCTTCCCCTTTCACTCTTTTGCCACAGTGGTTGAACATTGGGACAAGTCTGAAATAACACACCTAAACATTGTGGGAAGACACTGAGGAAAGAAAAAGAGGCACACCTTGATTAAAATGTGCTGGGGTCACAATTCATTTGGAGAGCGATCGAGTCCCGCCGTGCATGATAATTTGGCGTTGAAGTTGAAGGACAGGCCCTTGGAGACGCCGAAATGTCATTTTCTTCCACCTCCTCATCACGTCGTTTGTCACAAATGACCATAAAAGAGCAAAATCATAGCTGGGAGACGCCCTTGTTTCTCTTGCGCTGCTGACACTGACTGATATTTCATGCTGATTAAGTTTACGCTATTGCACCCCCCCCCCCCTTGATGCTACCATAAATCTGCGCCGCGTTGAGAAAAAGGGGGAATTAAAGTCTGATTAATGATGTCACGTCCACAAGTTCATGCATACAAAATCTTCCCACTGCCAACGTTTCTGACAAGATATCATCTTCATTCATTTAATGATCCAATTATTTTGCTAGAAAGTAGTCAGTAAAACGTTTACTGCACCTTATAAATGATATCTGTGTTTTTAAAAGTGAATTTGAAGAAAAAAAAAAACGTTTGGCCACTTTGGTCTTGAGAAGCTGCAATACAATGCCGCCATCTCCTGGCTAAATGACGCCATAGCCGGGTTGGAAAAAAATGATATTGTTGCAGCACTCCACGCATGCGCAAGCATAACAACTGTGTAATGCACGGAAAATGTTTCCATGGCAACGCTTGGGCCATTGACGTCATTCCCCTGCGGGCGTAGTTGAAAATGGAATACAAAGTTTCGATTAAATTGAAAAGTGTGTGGATTAGAAGAGGCAGGCCCCGCCCGCCCACAAGCAGCCATCGTCGTGTGCATATCAGTCGAGCAAATCCAAATCAAATATCTTTCTTGGAGAAAAGATGCGCCCAAAATAAACAATTGGTCTTTCAACACAAAACTGTACAACAAGCTTTTCATTCACTTCACCCCATCCAAACTATTTTCATTGTCATTCCATCCCAGTCCTGCTTAGAACGAGTCAACTCGTCCGACTTTACGGTTCAAGTTATCGCCGTACATTCGCCTTGAGATGCACATTTTGTTTTGTTTTTCAATCGATTTCCATCAAATCACTCACTGGGGTTCAATTCACAACTGAGCGGAAAAACTGCAAAAGGGCCGTCGTCGTTACATGCGAGTCATCTCTACCGTGGCAAAATTCTTCTCTGATGTATTGATGAGAAAAAAGGCTCGAGTCCGAAAAGGAGAGGACAATCTCCAAGACAAGCAGCGCCCAAGTACGGTACGGCATTGTACCTCCCTCAGTGCAACACTTAAAACATTCATGTAATGTAAACCATTAGCGGAGAAATGCAGCGACATGCCATCTGCTCATTTTACATGGCTCAGAATGAGTTGGACGGCAGCTGCAAAGTGGATTGGATATGATGGCTTCATCTTAAATATCCTTTTCACAAACTTGGATGGCAATGTTTGGAGCGGAAGTCAAGTGAAAAATGTAAAAGCGGTCTAAAGACGCAGTTCTGATTGAGCTGTGCCATTTGGACACTTGGCACTGACATCAGAGTAGCAAAGGGCTCCAAACACATTTCAAAGAAGTTTTGATTGATATTTTGATATTTGCGAATGTCACTCGTTTGGCATCTCGGCTTCCGCTCCGTTGTTAGTCGTAGCTTTTGGAGCGGCGAAAGAATACTTGTTCCCGTGAGCCACTCGGTGGGACATTTGGCGCAAAGGCTCGCACGGGTGGAAACACCTCAGCACGTCGGCCGCTCTCCAAAGCGCCCTCGCAATAAATACCTGTCTCGATCAATAAATAATAGAACATAAATAGCCGGGCGGGCCAGAAAGCGCCCGCTGACGTGGAACCTGCGCCCCAGCGTGAAAAGCGCGTGGGTGTGTGCGTCAGACTGCCGTCTCCAAGTCCTCGTGGGGGGCCGAAGGAGTTTTGTGGCTGCTCAGGTAGGAGGTCAGCTCCAGGTCGCCCGCCGCCTGCTCCACCGGGGTCTTCCCCTGTGAGCCACAGCCAAAATCAGGAGAGCCCGACAACATTGCGTCTGCGGTGTGAGTGCACCTGAAAGTTGGTTTTGTGAAGCGACGCGCCCGCCTCCACCAACAGTTGAACATGTTTTCACTTTTCCACTTTTCCACATGACCTCACGTTTGGGAGGTGAGTGACGCTTGGGAACTCACCCCGCTCTGTCGCTCATGGATAGCGCCGGTGTGGACGACGATCTTGCAGGCGGCGCAATTCCTCCTAGGCGCAGACTTCTTCAAGCACAAACACACAGGTCGGCTGTCAAGACGGGGAGGCAGCAGATGACTTGGAGCGAGCGAGCTCACCGCAGCCTTGAGCAGGCAGGCGTCCTCCCCGAGGTAGCAGAGTTCGCCCGAGCAGCTGGTCTCCATCCACAGGTGGTCGCCGTTGACGGCGTTCTCCTGCCGGGTGGATGGGCGGGCGAGACTGCCATCATTTTCGTGGCGGGCTGGGATTGTCAGAGCGCGCCAGCGGAGAATTTGCTTTCTCCCAAAGTGAACTTCCCCGTCTGTCTGTCTGTCTGTCTGTCTATGTATGAAGTGGGCGGGCTTGTACAGACAGGGCAGGGCGTTGCTCTGACACCTTTGGATGCCACGGCGTCAATTGCGTTGGAAAGGCGCTCGCTCGCTCGCTCGCACACACGGTGAGACCAGACGACGCGAAGGAGAGCGAGAGGTGAGTTTGCTTTCTTTTGTTTGACCCGTATAGACACATAGTTTTGCTTTTAAAAAGAGGCGACCGTTTGTGGCGTTGTTTAGTGAGCCGGCCGGATGGTCGGACGCTTTCTCCATATATTGTCAGTGGTTTTCTTTGATTGAAGTTTGGGGGAGGGGGGGTCCCCGGGGGTCCCCTACTTCGTTAGGGAACGTAACCACAAGGAAGCGAAGCCAGTAGCAAAGTCCGTGTCGAGCAGCCTCGAGAACCAGGAAGCGAGTGCTAATAAGGGTGCAAATCAGGCCACCTTCTGCGCTTTGGGTGTGGAATGGTGTTGTACAAGAAAATCAAGGTTTGCCTTTTGCTTTCAGTTTCACAGGGGAAAGATGGCTCAGGATGCCGAGATCAAGGAGCTGCTGTTGGAAACGCTGGAAGAGCTGGGGCAGGAGGACTTCAAGAAGTTCAAGTTTTATATGGATCTGGCTAAGAACAAAAAAGAAAACGCAGACCGGACTGACATCGCCGAAGAGCTGGTGAACAGGTACAGCAAGAACGCTGTGGCGGAGACCATCAAGATTCTGGAGAAGATCAACAACTACCAACTGGCTGAGAAGCTGCGCAGCCACGTGCAGCAAATCAAAGGTAAGGTGAGCGTGGCTTCTGGTGGTGTGGTGGGGGGGGGGGCTTTCCACAAAGCAGCTCCGATGCTGCCCTACCCCTCTTGCCCCCTTCACTTGCCTCCTTGAGTGGAAGTGGCAGCATGGGCGCAGCAGGCTTTGCGGCCAAGTCTAAAGACGCGTTTGATCTCCTTCAGTTGTCACCTGTGCGCCCTCAGATAGAATCTCCTTAGAGGTCCAGACGGGCATATTCAAGCGGAAGCGGCAAGAGAACCGGCTCAGCTGCCCCTCGACGTCTTCAACAACTACTTCAGCCCGGGCTTCGACGCTCACGTCACGCTGGAGTTCCATGAGTCCAGAGGTGAGTGGCATCCATTTCTCTCACCTTTTATTCTTAACCTGTTGAAAACGCTGAAAGACCTGGGGCAGGAGGACTTCAAGAAGTTCAAGTTTATATGGATCTGGCTCAGAGCAAAAAAGAAAACGCAGACCTGACTGACATCGCCGAAGTGCTGGTGAACACGTACAGCAAGGACGCTGTGGCGGAGACCAGCAAGATTCTGGAGAAGATCGACAACAACGAACTGGCCGAGAAGTTGCGCAGCCACGTGCCGCAAAACAAAGGTAAGGTGAGCGTGGCCTGTGGTGGGGGGTGGGCTTTCCACAAAGCAGCTCTCCGATGCTGCCCTACCCCTCTTGCCCCCTTCACTTGCCTCCTTGAGTGGAAGCGGTGGCATGGGCGCAGCACCCTTGCGGCCAGGCCTAAAGACGCGTTTGATCTCCTTCAGGTGGCACCCGTGCGCCCTCAGATAGCATCTCCTTAGAGGTCGAGAAGGGCGAATTCAAGCGGGAGCTGCAAGAGAACCTGCGGGACATGTACTGGAAGGCTCCCGAGGGCAACACAGAGCCCGGCCAGCAGGAGGCTCTGGAGAGCGTCTACACCAAGCTCCACATTAGCCGCGGTGTCGCCGGTCACCCCGACAAGCAGCACAAGATCCTTCAGATGGAGATGCGCGGCGAAGACGAGGAGGAGGAGTCCATCGAGCCGTGCGACATCTTCAAAAGCGAGAAGCCCCTTCGCACCATGGTCACCGTGGGCTTCGCGGGCATCGGGAAGACCTTCCTGGTGCGCAAGTTTGTCCTGGACTGGGCCAACGGGACAACCAACACAGACGTGGACTTCATCTTTCCCTTGCCCTTCCGCGAGTTGAACTTGGAGGAGGGGAAAAGCTTTTCGCTGGCAGAGCTCATCCAGCAATTCATGTGCAAAAGCAAGGCGGCCATCGAGAGGCTGCAGCACATCTTGGTCAGTATGCAAGATTCGGGCGACCTCACCTACGAAAGCAGCAGCATCAAGATTTTGTTTGTACTGGACGGCTTGGACGAGTGCCGCCTCAAACTGGACCTGAGCAACGAGAGCAAGGAGCGCCTGGATGTGACCCAAGCGTACCCCGTGGAGGTCCTCCTGGCGCATCTCATCAAGGGGAACCTGCTTCCCTGCGCCCGGCTTTGGATCACCACGCGGCCCCAGGCGGCCCGCGACATCCCGGCGCGCCTGGTGGACGGCAGAACCGAAGTGAAAGGCTTCAGCCGCTCCCAGAGGCTGGACTACTTCAGGAAGAGGTTCCCCAATGACAAGGAGGAAGTCATCCAGCACATCCAAAAGTCCCACACCATTTCCATCATGTGCCACATACCCATCTTCTGCTGCCTCACCGCCACCCTTCTCCGAGATTATCTGCAGCACGGAAAGAAGCTGCCCGAAACCCTGACCGAGATGTACACAGAGTTCCTACTCTATCACCTGGGCAGGTCCGAGGAGCGAGGCGGCCAGAAGCGCACGGAGTACGTCAAAGCGCTGGCCAAGATGGCTTTTCAGGGTCTCATGAAAAAGCAACAGATCTTCTACGAGAGCGACTTGCGGGAAAGCGGCTTGGATGACCGGCAGGTCGCAAAACACTCGGGAGTCTTCACCGAGATCTTCGAGGAGGTACCCCCGCTCAAGAGATATCAACGCGGCAAGATGTTTCAGTTCATCCACCTGAGCATCCAGGAATATCTGGCCGCTCTCTACGTGATGATGAGCCTGTTCCAGGACAACAAGAACGTGCTGGGAGAGCTCCCGATGCATTGCGAGCAGACGTCGCTCGTCCAGGTCCACGAGGCGGCCATCCGCAAAGCCTCAGAAAGTGAGGGAAACCTGGACTGGTTCATCCGCTTCTTGGTGGGCCTTTCCTTGCAGTGCAACCAGGAGCTCATGGGCGAGCTGCTGAAGGCTCCCAAGAACTTCAGCCACAGCAACGCAGAAACAGTCGACCTGATCAAGCAACAGATAGACAAGAACTCTCCTGAGGAGAACATCAACTTGTTCCACTGCCTGAAAGAGCTGAAGGACAAGTCCCTGCTGAAGCAGATCCAAAAGTACTTCAGAGCATTCAAGTACCACCCTGAGAACGTACCTCCGGCCATGTGGTCGGCCCTGGTCTTCTTCTTGCTGGCTTCCGACAAAGAAATGAGGTGCTTTGACCTTGGGGATTACGCTCGGTCCGACAAGGGGCTCCTGATGCTGCTGCCGGTGGTCAAGGCTTCTCGAAAATCACAGTAGGTGCCGTCGAGCCAGCACGTTGAACCGGCCGCCCACATGTGTCAGCCGGCCGCCCTCTTGTCTTCTCAGTCTCACCGGGTGCAACCTGAGCAAGAAAAGCTGCGAGGCGCTGGCCTCCGTTCTAAGCTCGCCCGGCAGCCTGAGGGAGCTGAATCTCAGCTACAACGACTTGTGTGACAACAGGCTGGAGGCGCTCGCCGCCGGACTGGCAAAGCCGCAGTGCACCTTGCAAGTTCTTGAGTAAGGCTCCCCGTCGAGCGAGCGGCAGAAGGCCAGCCGGCCCAAGAACCTTGGGCTTGTGTCAGCCGGCCGCCCTCTTGTCTTCTCAGGCTCAACAACTGCAAGCTGAGCAAGAAAAGCTGCGAGGTGCTGGCCTCCGTTCTAAGCTCGCCCGGCAGCCTGAGGGAGCTGAATCTCAGCTACAACGACTTGTGTGACAACAGGCTGGAGGCGCTCGCCGCCGGACTGGCAAAGCCGCAGTGCACCTTGCAAGTTCTCAAGTAAGGCTCTCCTCGAGCGGCAGAAGGCCAGCCGGCCCAAGAACCTTGGGCTTGTGTCAGCCGGCCGCCCTCTTGTCTTCTCAGGTTCCGGGGGTGTAACCTGAGCAAGAAAAGCTGCAAGGCGCTGGCCTCCGTTCTAAGCTCGCCCTGCAGCCTGAGGGAGCTGGATCTCGGTCGGAACGACTTGGGTGACGACGGGCTTGAGGCGCTCGCCGCCGGACTGGCAAATCCACAGTGCACCTTGCAAGTCCTCGGGTAAGGCTCTCCTCCACCCCCGTCGAGCGAGCGGCAGAAGGCCAGCCGGCCCAAGAACCTTGGGCTTGTGTCAGCCGGCCGCCCTCTTGTCTTCTCAGGCTCCGGGAATGCAACCTGAGCAAGAAAAGCTGCGAGGCGCTGGCCTCCGTTCTAAGCTCGCCCGGCAGCCTGAGCGAGCTGGATCTCAGCTGGAACTACTTTGGTGACGACGGGCTGGAGGCGCTTGCCGCCGGACTGGCAAAGCCGCAGTGCACCTTGCAAGTTCTCAGGTAAGGATCCCCTCGAGCGGCAGAAGGCCAGCTGTCCCAAGAACCTTGGGCTTGTGTTAGCCGGCCGCCCTCTTGTCTTCTCAGGCTCTGGAAGTGCAAGCTGAGCAAGAAAAGCTGCGAGGTGCTGGCCAAGGCTCTCCGGTCCAACCCCTCCCACCTCCAAGCGCTGAGCCTGGGGGGGAATTCCATCAAAGAGGAAGAAAGGCAGGTCTTGGCAGAGGTCCAAAAGGATCCTCGCTGCAGTGTGGAGATCGACTGGTAGGTTCCAAACATTTTCCAGGGCGCTCGCTTGCTTGCTCGTCTGAATGGACCGGCGACACTTGTGCGTTGAAGAAAATGGGTAGCTCCAAAACCAGATGTGCTCACAGCTCATGGACTCAAGCAGCTAAAGTCACACCAGAAAGAAACATTGGAAGCATCTCATTCTAGCTAGTACACACCAAATCAATAACGACCACAGAAGGAGACATTTTTAGACGAGATGTGATGGACTATGTGGTCATGAGAAATGTTTGGAGAATAACTTGATGATCTGATGAGATATTTGTATTTGGTGTGCACTTTGAAATAACAAATGTTGCCTTCATGAATGAAGGAAGTGCTCAATGCATGCCAAGAATGCCAAATGCTTGATTGTATCTATCTTAACTGTTGTCTAGGTGTATTTGGGGCTGATTGAAGAATCTTCTGGACAGACAGAGGGAAATGTCTTGCCGAATAATAAAAAGATATGTATGGAAGGAAGTATTATTAACCGAGAATGTGCCGAAAATGCGTGGAATGTGAAAAGAAGACACAACGAGCCATGATTGACATCGCCCGGTGTGCGTGCTGAGCTGTGATGAGGAGAAAGAAAGCGTCATGGGATTGTTACACCGGCAAAAATAAAAAATAAAATAAAAATCCTGCTTGTCTTGGACCGGCCGAAGCGACAAAAGAACACGAGAGCGCTCCAGCGGCCTTCCAGTGGCCATTTGTGGCTCGAGTGCAGATGATAACGGAGTGGCGCTTTTAACGTCAACGGGAGATGAGTCACAAAAAAAGAAACATAGCCAAAGCGCTTTGACTCACATGGTGCCGCACTTTGAGTCTCCGGCGGTTACTCCACGTGAAGCCAGCGTCAAATCGGGAAGAAGTACTTTGAGGTGCCTACCGTCCAGACAATGCGGGTGCGAAGCTCCTTGGAAGATCCTTTTGGAGAGACATCACTCTGACATCGGTTGAATACAATCGTTTCCCGATCAGCCGCGTGTCACTGGAGTGCTCCCTTCCCTGGGCCAGCCATCGTCCACCGAGTGTTTTTTGGAGACCAGCGAAGCAGCAAAGACCATTCACCGCATTTTGTGGTCAACAACAGCTGTGGATGTGAAGGAATGGAATGAATATCTCGAAAATGAATGAGGATCGTTTGTTTCAGGTGACTATAAGAGTAACTGGGAAAAGAAACAATTGATTGCTAATGGCAAAACAAGCTGCAAAGACAAAAAAAAGAAGGAATGTCATAGTATGTATGGGTTTACGACCGATTCTTTATGTTGCACCGTTGCCATTGACAAAAGATTGTGTGAAATCTGTCACGTCTGCTGATTGTGAAATGTGCGAAGATCTGGGGAAAACCAAAATGACTTGAAATTTGAAAGGCGACGATGATCTGACTGAAATGGATGCCATTCGAGTCCCCAGAGGAGTTCCTGATTAATAAGAATGAATTGAGCAAATTGCAGCAGGATGGGAGTCTTCCATTTGCTGGTGGTGTACGATCAACAAAAACGTAGACGGGATAAATGACATCCGTCACAACGTGCGAAAATTGGGCAATTGGACACGAGCGGCGCTTGAGGCAGTGCGTGAACAGCTAGCCGCAACTTCCCTAATGGCCTTCCAGAATCGCATTGCTCTCGATATGTTGTTGTCTGAGAAAGGAGCGGTCTGTGCAATGTTCGGAGAACAATGCTGCACCTTCATCCCCAACGACACCGCCTCTGATGGGAGCCTGACGAAAGCCATTGCAGGCCTGCGATCCCTCAATTATAAGATCAGTTGCGGTATTTACTGCTAGACTCACCTTGTGTGGATGTTGTTGTATTCCATGTCTCCGTACTCTTTAGTGGCAGGGCTGTCTTTTGATCCCTGCCAGCCATATGTATCCTCGACGGACGTCCGGCTCTTCTTCTCCCACCGCCGCGTCTCCTCTTGGTGTACGCCATCAGGAGCCGAAACGCCAGCGTGTCTTGCAGGTTGTCTGCGTCTGGCCGGCTCAGGTCGTTGAGGTTGGCCGAAGGGTCATGAATTTCAACGCGTTCGTTTGCCATTAGCTCTGCTGCAAAGAAACACAAAACTAGCGTTTATACAGCAGAATGAAAAGATGATGAATATTCCAGTCATGACCAAGTTGATCTTAGTTTTGTCGCCCTCTGGTGGTGAGATGATTTAACATTACATTGGAGGTCACAAAAGTGCGTCTTGTGACTTCACCGAAAGCACCAAGCAAATCAAATTTGGGTTACCGAAGCTGCCATGTACACCGAGACAAATTACAATTCATAGCTTTGTATAATGGTCGGTTATATACTGAAGATTTTATTTCAATGGGTAAACCTGACAGACATAACACTACTTCATTGGAAAGAAACGTTTCCCTTGGAGTCAAAATGATGCAAGTAATTAAGACGTTTAAATGGGATTACAAATGAGATTATAAAAGTAGACGAGCAACATTTCATTTGGGGTCCAGGGATGTGACTCGTCACCGGAATGTTAAGAGTGTCAAAAGCGCTTGCTTTAATTCGCCCTGGCTGGTCTTTTTGTCCTGAGAACAATGCCGGATCTCAGTCTGGATTTGAGGATTTATTCAAGCGGGATTATGGCTCGACGCTGTCCCAATGAAATGCACAACGCGAGATGAAATGCTTTAAGGCCTGCTATCAGACAACACAAAGTCACATTTGTCCGGTGCGGTGGACGCGCCAAAGCCAAAGGGGGAAAAAAAAAAACATTGACAAAGTATTCATATTCCTTGCCGTCTCTTCTCACAAAAAAGTAGTCTATCAGCCTCTTTTTAAAGGGGGCGGGTAGTTTCATGATGTGAAAAGCATCTAACATGGTCTTCTGTGAAGTGGCAATTTAAATAAAATAAAAAATTGGCAGCTATTTTTAACAACTTCATCCCCTCAGCTATGAGGGAATATCTGTCACCATCTTTTCCCCTGTTGCCATGGTGCTAAGAATCAATGACATCACAGCTACCGTGTGTGAGCACAGGCAAGGGGGAGGAAAGTGGGAATCTGAGCCCAAGGAAAAAAAAAAATAGCGAGACAAAAGGCGTGTGACGCATTTTTGTCATGCGATAGGACGTCACTTCGCCGCCGTACAGTTTCGTGGGAATCGCGGGTCTTTTTGGGCCTAACTGTCACGCTGACGATTATGTCACTGGGTCAAGGTCAAATTCTCAAGTTCTGTCACGCAAAATCGAAAATAGCAGCCATTTAGGAGATAACGGCCGACGTCTTCTAAAAGATTCCAAAGCGCCTGCCTGCCTGCCTGCCTGCCCCATGATGTCTGTGCCCTTGGAAGAATGTGAGCCTGGTGTCCCACAGGGCTTCCGCTGCTGCAGCTGATAAGAACTTTTTCTTTTTTTAATCAGCACCTCGGAGAATGTGACAGCCCGAGAGGAGTCGGGCGACGGAAAGGCACGACGAGAGAAAATAAAGGCTTCATTGTTGTCCTTGTTGACACAAAATGGAGGCAGCGTGTTTTCGCGACGTACCTGAAATCCTCGTCCGGGAAGTCCTCGTTGAGGTTTGACAGGAAGCTCAAGCCTCCTTGTCATTTACGCTGCTGGGAATCCATTTTCAATTGGCCACAGTGGATGGAAAAAAAGCAACAAGTTTGAAAGCTTTGTCACTCTGGAGGATGAACACATTTTGGACACAAATGAAATGGAAAGACTTGTGATTGCTTGTAAAATGTTTTCCTGTTTTCTTTTTTTTATTATCAAAATAAGGGAGATGATTATGCAAAGGTTCAGTGATGTACAGTGTCCAGCCCCCGCCCACACCTCACAGGAAAAAAAGAATGCCGAGCGAGCGAGCGCGGCAGAACCTCTGCCATCTTGCGGGGGGAAATAAAACAAAATGGCTGCGCTCCCGATCCTTGCAAAAAATAGGAAAATAGACAAGGTGCCACGCCCCCCAATGGAGATTTTTATAGAGTTTAAAAAGGAAAAATCCTGAATCTGAATGTAACAATATTTGCAGGTGGTGGTGGGGGGGGGGGGGGTGTTCTGGCTACACACCCGTCGCCATTTTTCAAGATAAAAAAAGTCAAAGCCTTTCCTCGAGTAAAAGTAAAAAAAAAAAATTAAAAAAAGAGAAAAAAAAAAAAGGAGAAAAAAAAAAGTAGAAGCCCGCCGGTTTGATAACGATAAAAACATCTGACACAAAATGTCCCGAGACAATAACATAAATAAAGCTGTTAAAAGTGGCATTACTGTACAGCGCGTGGCCGAGGGGGGGGGCGGGGTGGGGTCGGGGGAACGCCTCTGCCCCGCTCCTTGGACATTCCTTCAACAAAAATGCAACCTGAGGGGGGGAAAAAAAAACAAGCAATTTTAATCATTTGAAAAAAAAAAACAAGTCTGATACTAGGAAACATTTTTTGGATGAAAATAAAATGTAATAAAATCAAATTTCAACAGAAATACGCCATCTTTCAAATACAAAAAGTTGTTTGAATAATGCGAGACGTTTTCACACTAAAGTGTCGCTATATTTATAAACCATGAAGTTTTGCGGTTACCGCGGCAACGCGTTAGCCTTCACACAACGAGCCGTGCCGTGCCTTCTTTGTGGCCGCGGCTCACCTGGAGTAAGAAAGAGCGGCGGCGGCGGCGGCGGCTCTCAGAAGAGGCCGCAGTCTTTCAGGTTGTTCTTGATGATGACGTCGGTGACGGCGTCAAAGACAAACTGCACGTTCTTGGTGTCGGTGGCGCACGTGAAGTGCGTGTAGATCTCCTTGGTGTCCTTGCGCTTGTTCAGGTCTTCAAACTGACACTGGATGTAGGCCGCCGCCTCCTCGTACGTGTTGGAGCCTGCCGCACACGCGAACCACACACTCGATTTGTTGGCAGCTTTTCTTTTTTTTCAGCGAATGTGACATTATTTTGCCTCCGTCCGACCTGCATACTCCGGGTAGCAGATGGTGAGCGGGCTCCTCTTGATCTTCTCCTCAAAGAGGTCCTTCTTGTTGAGAAAGAGTATGATGGACGTGTCGGTGAACCACTTGTTGTTGCAGATGCTGTCGAAAAGCTTCATGCTCTCGTGCATTCGGTTCTGGAGGGCAAACGTCTTGTTAGGGGGGGGAAAAAAACATTTCGGGGAGCGGCGCAGCGGCGTACCATCTCCTCGTCCTCGGCCAGCACCAGGTCGTAGTCGCTGAGCGCCACGCAGAAGATGATGGCGGTCACGCCCTCGAAGCAATGGATCCACTTTTTGCGCTCGGACCGCTGGCCGCCCACGTCGAACATTCTGCGGCGGCGACAACACGGCGGGATTAACAGAAAAGGAGGGGGAGGGGGCAGGGCTGAGACACCAACTTGAAGTGGAGGTCCTTGAAGGTGAAATGCGTCTCCACGATGCCGGTGGTCTTGACGCGGGTGCGCAGCACGTCCTGCTGCGTGGGGATGTAGAAGCCCTGCGAGATGCGCTCCAGGTCGTTCAGGTAGCTGCCGGCGCGCAAAGTCACGCGGAATTTATTTTGGGTGGCGGCGTGACAGGAAAAACAAAACGAGTTTGGCTTATGATAATATTGCGCAACACTGGGACTAATAAGCGCCGGACTACAAACAAGGACAAAAGCACACACAGACACGCACAAGCGGCGCTTTGTTCCAAAAGTTTCTTGCGCAACGCTCAATTAAGTCGGCGCAACGTGGCCTGGAGGAACACATTACCAAATCATTCGCCGCGGCTAATAACGTTAGCATCCGCCAGTTAAATATGTGTCGTTGAGGTCGTTGAGATTTCACATCACTTTGCTTCAATTTCTTTTTCGCAATAAATGGCTTTCGTAGACTTACTACGCGGCCGAGTCGTTGAGCTGGTACTCGCGCGAGCGTCCGAAGCAGGCCTGGACGCCGGCGTCCCGCCACAGCCGCTTGATGACGCCGGCCAGTTCGGCCGTCATGAAGCCCTCCTCGGCGGATCCGGCCAGCACAAAGAGCTGCCGTGCGTCGTCCTGCGGGAGGGTGGGAAACGGCGAAATTCAACAGAGCCCAACCAGCACGGCAAACTTACGATCGGCGACTCACGGCTCTGGCGGCGTCGCCAAAGTCGATCTTGAGGCGGCCCATGGCCCTGATGATGGCGATGATGGACTGGATAGTGTTGCTGTAGACCACCGCCTTGTACTGCTTGCACTCCTCTTCTGAGTAGCCCGCCTCGTGGATGATCCTGGAAATCCCCCCAAAAATTTGGAAACGGCCTTGGCACTTTGACACGGCAGCAAACTCAAAATAAAGCTGCCGAAATGTCCCCATCTGGAAATATTTGGAAAACCTTTGTGCACTGGTGCGAATTGGACTCACTTCATCTGCTTGACGATGGTGCTCTTGCCCGACTCGCCGGCACCTGCGGAAGAGCCACGCACGCCACAGTTAGTGCACCTTCAATAATTCAGCCAGCTCGCCTGGGCTCTCGCGTATCAACGCGGGGAGCTTGGCGAACGCTCGAGCGTGTGGCGCAAAACCGCAACGGGACCTCGGACCCTCCGAGGCGACGCCGGGCTCGGGTGACATCGGGAGGATTTAAGACGCCGCCGCGTTTGTGCCGTTGCTTGGCGTCCAGCAAACATAGGTTGACAGTTCAGCTTGCGTGCAAACAAAGAGGAGTACAAAGTCGCATTTCATAACAAACAAAATGTCAATAGTTCCTTCTCGCTTTTACCAATTTTATGCGCAATTATTAACTGTCATTCAACTTGAAGCTGTTAATTATTCTTAATGACAAATTGCAACGAAAGAATTTGAAATACTCGACTTTCCAGTCTAAGCCGAAGAGGCCCGCCAGTGTAACCTAGTTGGACGGGATCCACAATCTATTGTCATTAAAGCAGCTGCGGCGCACACTAAAGAAAAAATTGGACGTGACGTGATGAAAACATGACAACACGTGTCAGGTCACAAACGTGAGCTGACACGCTGGGGCAAGTTGCCTTCGTCAAGCCACTGATGAAAATATGTACACCCGTTGCTCCAAAAATGATCAGTCAGGAGTCAGGTGCTAATTCTTGCTATTGATCTTGGATTCGCTGATGTCCTGATGACCCACATTGTGCATGTGTTGTTTGTGTGTCAACATTTGCCCAAGCATGGAAAAGTTCCTCACCTCAGGTCACTGTTTACAAGCATAACAGTGTGACTTTGTGTGCACTTCATGTTTTTTTTTTAAATCATCATAAAGAACAACTCATAAGAGCATTTTGGCATTTACTCATGCCACAATGTAATTGATTGTGTGTATTTTAAACTTCCGAGAATGTTTGTAGGCGTGAACCTGGCACGAGTTAAGAAAAGGACGTGATTATCCGCATAGCTATTAACATTTTGGTGTTTGATAACGACTAATTCGGTAGTGTTGACAGATCAAGCTGACATTTGTGAGGACCATAAAAGAGATCTTAGGTCATTAATATTCAAGTCACATCCACTCATGTTGAATTGGCGTTATAAAAAAAAAAGTGCGTTGAACGGCGTTTGGAAAGTTTCTTTTGACTCGAAATGTTGCTTTATTTATTTTAACTCGACAATGTTGCGTTCAGGGACCAAAGTTAGCATTGAAAGTCGGCGGTGACACAGCGCAAAAGTAAGCGAAAAAAAAAAAGGTTTTCGCTGCAGACATTCAAACTGGGCGTCGACCACCGCGACCACAAGTCACCCTCCGCCCGGGGCTAGGCTAGACCACCCCAGCCCGCCCAGCCTCGGCTCCTACCCAGCAGCAGCAGCTTGACCTCCCGCGCCGCCTTCTCGCCGTCGTCCCTCAGGTTCCTGTCGATCATTTTGCTCCGCTCCACCGCCGCCTTGTCCTCGGTGCTCAGCGTGCAGCCCATCCTCAAGCAGCTAAAATGTCTTCACTAAACCCACATGAAATAGTTCCAATGTTCTCCTCCTGCCAGCTGACACACGCCCTAAAAATGACAATGGATGTCTTAGAGGCGGAAGGTGAACCTCTCTACCCTGAAGGAGGGCGTTTCTATCGCCGGGGTGCTAGGCAGGTCGTCGCCGAGATGCGAGTTAATTTGACGGGTTGGAAAATGGTCGGGGGCGCCTCTCACGCTGGCTGCTGGTGCTCCGCTCCATCCGTTGCGGCGGCAGCAGTTGAAATGCGTGCGAGAGGAGGAGCCAGCCAGACAGCCAGTAAAGCGAGCCTCCTGTAGAACGGACACGGCGCACTTCCGAGTTGTGTCTTCAAAATAAAAGGCAACAGTCGCGCCGTGCAGTTTAGAGCTCAATATAATGTGCTTTTATTTTGAAGCACGACTTTTAAACGTGACCGAAAACGGTTTCAACGCACGAGCCCTTTACACCTCCATAATGAAACAATATTTGACCTAATTGATAAAAACATTGGTTGTATTTATACAATTCCACATTAAGCACACATTCATTTATTTATGAAAAAAAGTGCTAAAAAAACTACTAAAACTTTAAAACTACTATTGCATGAACAGTATACGACTGCACACGTTCCCATGGGGACAAGGCCTGCAAGCAGGGCCAGCGGCGGACCCCGTCCCCCCTGCCTGCTCATTCAGCCATACATTAGTCATTGTTTGCGGTTTAAATAATTCAGACGCTGGGACAAAGTCAAGCGCAAGCCTGCACAGTCAACAAGTTGCTGAAGGGACAGTTCTCAGTAGCATCTAAACTGCGTGTTTGCTTTTGGGGTAGGAGGGGCAAACATTTTGGGTGGTCGTCTTGCGACAAGTTGCTAAAAGCAACATGTCACTGTCACGCAACATGTCATGCCAAGAGGAGCGTAGGATTCAATTGGAGCGTTAGCTCACCCTGTTTCGGATCAATTGGGAGAACTGGTTTTCTGTGTGCAAAGTGGGCAGGCATCAGCTTTTGCAGTTAATGCTTTTAAAAACAGAACGTGTTGGAAAGAGCAGTATACATACAGAGTCCGTCAACAGTAACGGGCACTGCCCTCTAGTGGCCAAAGAGTGCACGTGCTCATTTGTCAAATTCTGGAGCAGCATCAACATCCAAATTTGACGTCACGTTGTGGAGCGAATCGAAGTGCGCTTCCAGATAAGCCACAAGCTGACAAACACTAACGAGATATGCTCCAGCAAATTGAAAAATGTTGACGTTTTGATTCTCACCAAGTGTTTACACAAAAAGCCACAAAGCAGAAGGGACTTGGAGGATGTAAAGGAGTCTTGGAATGATCAGCCCATCGAGCATGTGAGTTGTTGTCTCCTTTGCTTGGAAACTGCTCTTGTCAACCTTTCGACCGGTTATCTTTCACCTGCTGTTATCTCAGTCCTGCCTGTACGTTAAACCCTGGCTGGCCATATAAAAGCGTTGTAGGAAAGGTGCGCACCTTTCTACCTGGCATCTGCCGAAGCCTGCGCGTACAAAAAGCCGAGACGGTGCAAAGAGAGCGATGGGCTGCTGTAACAAGAGGTGCACGCTCCTCGCCGGAGCTGTCGTCGGGGCGGCCATGGCCCTACTGGGGGGCATCTTGATCCCGGTGGGGAATGGACTCATTGAGCAAACGGTCTTACAGGTACGTGGCGCCGCACGGAGATCAAGGAGAAATCATTTCTCTCGGCAAAAAAAAATGTTCCCAACCATCTGTGCGTCAGTCCGGTTAAAAATAGTCTCGTCTGCCGGGGCGTGTGCGGGGATCAAGGAAGCCGTGATCGTAGAAGGAACGCCGGCGTATGACAACTGGCTGGCACCGGGGGGAGCGGTCTACAGACAGTTCTGGTTCTTCGATGTGCAAAACGCCAAGGAGGTGGTGGGGGAAGGTGCCGTTCCGGCGGTGGTGGAGAAAGGACCTTACACCTACTTGTAAGCTTTTGAAAAAGCCATTTTCCTCCCTTTTATTCTTCATCCCTTACCACAAAAATTCCCGCAGGACCAGATACTTGCCCAAAACCAACATCACCTTCGAGCCCAACGACACCGTGTCTTACCTGCTTCCGCTGGGTGCCACGTTTGAGCCGTCCTTGTCGGTGGGAGCGGAAGAGGACATCATCACCTGCTTGAACTTGGCGGTGGCGGTGAGGCACGCAGCTGCGCCGTGATAAATGACAGCGCATCGTCTCGCTGATTCATCATCCTCATCTTGTGCAAAGGGCAAACACAAACAGAATCATCATACACATGTAAACCTGAATTCAAATGATGCTAACGTTGTTCTTAAGAGGCCAACTAAAACGGGTGAGTCATTCCTATCGGGGGGAAAAAGGCCAACTGGATCTTGATGAATCATCTCTAAACCAACTCAATCATAACTCAAATAGCCTAATCCAGCTAAACACGCTAACGTTAGCCAGATTAATCACCATAAATTGTCTTACCTAACATGAACGTTAACAGCATCATGGATGGTTGCGTAATCCTTGACAGTTGATAATATTGATAAGAGATTTAATTTGGAGTGTCAGCAGAGTTGATGCTAATCTGCCCCTAATCAAATTATGCTTATAAAATGGGCCCTTATCTCCTTGATGTGCATCTCAAAGCGAATCATGATTTTGTGTGTGTATCAGGGGGCGTATTCCAAGATTCCCAAAATGCTGCATCCCATACTCGAGACCATGATCAAGAACAGCAACTCGTCTTTGTTCCAGCACCGCAGCGTCAAAGAGCTGCTGTGGGGCTACATGGACCCCATGTTGAAAACCACCGTGGGCCTTTTCACACCCGTGAGTCGCATATTGATACATTTCTTCCAATTCAAACTTGATACTATTACCGCATCTGAGACATTTATTTAATTCGGATTCCGTTTGGCACCGTGACGGACGGACCCAGCGAGCGTACCTCATGTTTTGCTATTGTCGCTGGCTGTGATGATGCGACGAGATCTTCCCCCTGTCCCTCAGTACAACGGCACCTTTGACGGTTACTACAGCGTCTTCACCGGCAAGGGCGACATCAGCAAAGTGGGCATGATCGACAAGTGGCGAGGATCCAGGTGAGCTCGGGCAAGATGGACAAGACGACGATAAATGTCCTCACCGAGATTCCTCTTCTCCGTTTTAGGAGTTTGACCTTCTGGGACGACAAGTATTGCAACATGATCAACGGGACAGGTAAGGCGGGAAAAAAAAAGAAATTAGAGTTGAGTTTGAACTTGACTTCACCTCCTTTTTCCAGATGGTTCAAACTTTGCTCCTTTTGTGGATGTGACAAAGCCCCTCTTCTTCTTCTCCTCGGACATCTGCAGGTGACTAAATTCCCTCTGCAATACTTTCAAGAGCCACACGAGGTCACTGCCATCCCCTGTGTGTCCCGCAGGTCGGTGTCAGCCAGCTTCCAGTACGCCAGGGACCTGAAGGAAATCCCGGTGTACCGCTTCGGATTGCTGCAGTCCACCTTAGCCTCGCCGGTGGACAACCCCGAAAACCACTGCTACTGCCGGGATTTCAAGACCACCAAAAACTGCACCATGGCAGGGGTTCTGGACATTAGTTCTTGTCAAGACGGTCAGTCAGGATAATTGGGTCTGGGCTCTTTCGCCAGGTTCTTACCGTCCAGTTTTTATTCTTTGTAGGACAGCCCATCTACATCTCCTTACCTCACTTTCTTCATGGCACTCCTTCCCTGCATAAGGCCATCAAGGGGCTCAACCCTATCGAGGAGCACCATAAGACCTATCTGGACGTGGAGCCCGTAAGTTTTTTCGCTATAGTTGTGTTGAAGGCAAATACCGATGATACTTGACTTGACCTGATGAATTAGTATGTCCTCCCACTGACAAGCAGTCCAAAGTCTACCTATCTTTCCACCAGATAACGGGAATTACTCTGGGCTTTGCCAAGAGAATTCAGGTGAACATGATGTACGGACCCTCCAACGTCATCACGTAAGTAACATTTTGCGCGCTTTGGTTTAGCGTTGTGGCTAGACCTTACTAGCGAGGCTCTGTTTGCGCTTAGGGTGTTGAAGAAAATCAAGGAAAGAACCATTTTCCCTCTGGTTTGGATGAATGAGGTGATAACGCCGACCGTCGCGCAATTATTCATCGATTTCTTTCAAGCATCCGCCGTTTTGGGTTTCAGACGGCAGAATTGGACGAGGAATCTGCGGCCCTGCTCAAGGAGGAGCTGGTGGACCGGATCAAGATGCTGGACGTGACCCAGAAGGTCCTACTGGGCTCCGGCCTGGCTGTTTTTGCCATTTGCCTGATGTGGTACGCCGCCATTCGATGCACCGACGACAAGTCGGAAACCGTCTGATACTGCTCTTTTGATACGCACTTATTTATAATGTCTCCCGTCCCTTTGCTATTCATACTGTGATTTTTGTAAAGTGAAAACTTGACTTTAATTCAACTAATCAGGGATTCGGGGCCTTCTTTAAGTGCAGTTTGATAAGCTACATGACGTGCGACACGCTGGTTCTGTTTGTTGGTGTTTACGTGCTTTGTGGCTTGAAAAGGAATAAAAGCAGAAGTACCGTTTGGCTCCTTTGACCATAAATCCCAAAATGGTAAGCGGCTACGCTGCGGTTACGAGCAGGATTTGGATGGCTTTGACTCGTCCTGTGTGAATTGCGACAGAATGCCGATTCAGCAGAGTGTCAAAAGCCAGATTGATGGGCTCGCTACGACGTGACCAGAAAGAGTACATTTCGTATTCAAATGCAAGACTTTTGCCTAAGTGCAAATTGAACAGAATCACAGCAGGTTTATAAAGCCGCGTTATGCTAGCATGTTAGTTTTACATTTCACAGCAATGTAATCTCAGCTAAACATTTATTTCTTTATAGATTCAGGCCATCAGTTTCACAGATAAATACAAAGGTTTGCTTACGTCAATGTCGGAAAGCCTCGTCCTCGTCGACATGATGTGATAATCTGCAAAAAGTGACACATTCAAATGAAGTCTGCAAATTGCAGACACGGTCAGTCGTATTTACACGCAGGAAGCGCGTATTCACATTAAATAAGATCATGTCGTCTTTATCGCCATGACGTTTTCACAACCTGGACAATTGAGAAGAGTGTGCTACCTCAAACTGGGGTCCCCTCACCACCTGGGGGTCTGCAAAATACTTTGCAAAAAAAATTATGACAGCATGTCCTATCATTATGCATGAGTTCAGTCTTTTTTTTTTCTTTTGAGATCAAAAAGTGTACTTTTTGGAGACTGCTGCTGCTTTTTTAAGAGAATAAAGGTGTTTAAAAATACAACTTTATTCTCAACGGTCTTAAAACTTTTTTTCTGGGGAAAAAAAAAATTGATTCTAAACACTCACCAAAATCAACTTGTTTTCCTAGCCTTTGTTGAAATTTGTTTACCTCAAGTTTGAGAGCCCCTGCTCCGCCTCGTGTCCAAGTCGGAACAAGACAATCTTTGAGCATGCGTCACAGAAATAAATATTTGCTAATTTTCATCTGGATTGTTAGGCAGACCTGGCACCATTGAGTCAAGCATGCATCCATCTTCTTCCCTTCAAGTGTGTCTCTTTAATCCCCACACGGCAAAAAAGGATCCACGCTGATTGTTGCTCTTGCGTTTCGCTGGTGGCGCTCCAAGCGGCGCTACGCTACGCCCGCCCGCCCGCCTCCTGGCCGTCCGTCTGTCATGCCGTCAGTCCTTCGGGAGCTGATTGCGCCTGTTGCGGCTCTTCCTGCGATCCAGCAGGGGCTTGAGCTTGGCCAAGTCCCCCCTGAGAGGCCCTGGCGGCGGGTGCAAAACACTCTTCTGCTGCTCCTGCAGCTCCTTCCTCTCCTTGCAGAACTGCTGCAAGGCCAAACTCTCGGCCTCCGGCGCCGCCTTCGCCGCCGCCGCCGCCGCCCAGGGCCACGCTGAACGCCCCCTTTCGTTCAGCGCCCTGCCGGTGGCGGCGGCGCTCAGCACCCGCAGGCGGATCTTGGCCACGGTGCGCTTGAAGCCGTTCTCGGTGGTCAGGCAGTAGTAGAGGCCCTGGTCGGACGGCTGGGCCGAGCGGATGAGCAGGCCGTGCTCCGTGGACAGCACGCGCTCGCTCAGCTTCACCTGAGGTTCGCAAAATGGCCGGACGGCCGTAAATGGGGGGATTTCATTTGTTTGGCGCCAAATGATTGGACGGCGGGATAGTCGGACATCACCTGACCTCCTTCCTCCTGTCGTCGTCTCTGTGAATGAGCCAGCGGATGGACGCCTGAGGCGGCTTGGGCAGGCACTCCAGGAAAGTGGTGTTGTTGCGCACGCCGTACTGCGTCATCTCCACCGCGTTACGATATGCTAACGGACAAAAAAAAAAGAACTTTTTAATCCCGGGTTTTTTCATTTCCCAGCTTTGAGTCACCTTTCAGGTTGAATCCTCGGCATTGGGTGAGCGGATTTCCGTGCATGACGTCCTGCCTCCTGCTCCTCCTGTAAGCAAAGCAAAGCGAGGTCAGGCGGACCTGCGTCAACGCCGACCCGGCGCGCCGCTCCGACCCGCTTGTCTGTGTTATGTCTGCACACGCTAAAAGCGTCTCCACTGTCAAGTGCGCCTTCAAACGGTCCACTCGTGTCCCAGCGCCACCATCCTATTTTTACCCGAATTTATCTCATTGTTCAAGAGTGACATCGAAGTCTGAGAACAATTCCGCTTGGCGATAAACAACGCGAGGACACTCGGGGTCACCAAAAGTAAACACCTTTTTCCGCTGGGGTAGAAGCGCGAGCAGCTGAGTCCGTCCCAGGCGCAGTACGGATCTCGAGCCAGGCAGCAGTCGGCGCAGGCCGAGCCGTACGCGTGGCAGCGGTGCAGCGACACCTGCGACACGCCTAGCTCCGAGCTCGCGTACAGTTGTTGCTGCAAACACCACAAGAGTGACATCGTCGCCTCCTCGCCTCAACCCGCCGACATTTGAGAGGCTTACTTTTTTCGAGGAGATTCTCAAGTTGGTAACCAGAGCTTGGTTCTGGAAGGGGAGGCACACAAAGTTGAAATGACACACATTGGACATTCAGGAAGTGGAAACACACGCTCGGTGGTTTCAAAGTAGGACATGCAGCTGCAGCCCAGCCGCACAAGTTAATCATACAAAGCTGCAGGAAAAAAAAAAAAAAAAAATCCAGTTGCCTGGCTATCATCAAAAGGTGAGACCTTAAAGACTTGCAGCTCCTCCAGAATGAGATCCTTGTGCAGGGAGCGATTGGTGGGCAGGGCGATCACCTTCTGGACGCTTCCTTTGTCTGTGGAAAGAGGAGCAGTGAGTGTCAAGAGCTGGCTGCCGCTCAACAATCCGGCCTGAAGAAACAAAACGGCTGTCTGCCCCATCAAACAGTGGGGAAGCGTGGATAAAAAGGGCGGCGCCGTCCGTCCGTCCTCGCTTCGCAGGCTCAAATTTGTTTTTCTTCTTAGGCAAGAACAAGTTTATTTTTTTCTGCCCTGAAAAATGACACATTATAAAAAAAATAAAATGTAAGGATATAGATATAATATATAAATATAATAATATAAACATAAAAAAGTCCAAACCTGACAGGACTAAAAACGTCAGAACATTTTACTTCATTCGGGAAAAAAAATGAATGACTGAAGGCAAGATGTCAGAGTCAAATCCTTACCAGTTCCCAGGAAGAGGACATGGTAGTTTCCGTCGGCGGCGGCCACCTGGTCCACGGCCACGGCCGTGTACTTGTAGTCGGCGCCGGTGCGGACCACCAGGGGTCTCCTGCCCACCGGGTAGATGGGATTGAACATGATGGGGTGGTTGCGCACAAAGTTCACCACGTCGTCCGGAAACTCTTTGGTGGTGTGAATGTCGGGCGTGAAAGCTCCTCCGGGGCACTGGACAATCACCAAAGATTGCTCGATTATGTCAAATTTGAGTGACAGGCCAGCAAATACAGCGCGCTAGCTCACCGTTCCGGGTCTGGGGTACGGGATTCGTCCCTGGAAGGCCACCCACTGGAAATTGGGTCCGTCTCGATGCGCAAAGGGCCCGTTGAAGACTGTGAGGATGTCGGCCATGTTGTACACGCACACCGCCGAGCCTTTGAAGACAGAGCTGCGGGGAGCGCACCCCGAAAAAGGTCACACCGGGTCGCTGCGCACGTTTACATTTAATTCGTCGGAGTACGTCGGGGGAACAGAAGCGCATTGTACCGAGCGGATTTGGACGTGGAGCATGCCGACTCAATTAGACATGAAAACACGCGGATCAGGTGACGCGCCCCTGACCATTGGCCACGCTGAAAGGCGAGCCGCGCAGACAGAAGCAATCAAAATCACGCAAAGCGCCAGCCGGGACGTGCTGCGAGGGAAGCGAATGCAAGAAAAAAAATCAAATCTATCAAAAATTTGTTAGTTCACCTGGTGGACGTGAAGACTCCAAACACCAGCAGGCCTTTGGGATGCTCGCTTTCCAGCAAAAACACACTTTCTGCAGGGAGCAAACACACAAACATTGGCTGCAAGAAATTGTTGCCAAAAATCTGGAAAAGTCGGTGCCGCTGTGACGCGTGTGTGGCTTTCAATGGCCCGTGCAAAGTTTCAACACAGTCAAGGAGGAAACGAAGTGCCGGCCGGCCGGACTCACCCAGCTCGTCAAAATGAGTCTCCGTGCCGTCCTCCTCCAGAACGGAGCAAACCATCCTGGCCTTGAGGTAGGTGGTCCACTTATTGACCAAACTGCGCTGGCCTCCTATGTCGCTCTGCAAAAGGAGAACGAGCCTTTCATCGGACCCGCGTCTCGGCGAGAAAAAAAAAAAAACGCTCAACGGCGCCACTTACTGGACAGACGCGCGCCACCATGCTGTGGATGTTCTTGGTGTTGCCACTGTTGTCCGTCAGCCTCTCGCGGAAGAAGAAGTACAGTTTGGCGTCGTTGGGGTCCGAGCCGTCCGGGATCAGGTGGGCGTCCACGAAGATGGGCTCTGATTGAAAGAACGCCACCGATAAAAAAAAACGTGTTCAGATTGCGAGGCGTCCCGCAGGGCGTACCGCTAAGCCACTTGGAATTGTGCTGGTCTGTGCGCACGGCGTTCCTCTTGGTCAGGCTGCGGAAGATGGCCGCGTCCGTGCCCATGAAGTCGATGTACATGCCAGAGAAGAGCTCCTGATCTGAAAGGACAACAAACAGCGCCATTGAGAGTCCGAAAGATCCGGAAGTAGTTGGATTTCATTTGATGTGGAGGATTTCATTTGGGTATGTTGAACAAAATTGCAATGGATGAAAAATGCAACTCATTATAAAAAAAATAGATAAGACAAAAATGTGTTTATATATATTCATCATAAAAAAAAAAAAAGATAATTTAAAAAATGGCAAAACAATGCATTCATTAAAAATATACAACTTAAAATAAGGCTTGCAAAGATGACCATTTTATTTGCGTGTGATTCAAAATTATATATATTCATCAAAAAAAAAAAAGATAATTTAAAAAATGGCAAAACAATGCATTCATTAAAAATATACAACTTAAAATAAGGCTTGCAAAGATGACCATTTTATTTGTGTGTGATTCAAAATTCCAATGGATGAAAAATGCAACTCATTATAAAAAAATTAGATAGCTAAGGAAAAATTGTGTTTATATATATTCATTTAAAAAAAAAGATAATTTAAAAAATGGCAAAACAATGCATTCATTAAAAATATACAACTTAAAATAAGGCTTGCAAAGATGACCATTTTATTTGCGTGTGATTTATTGGGCGTGTTGCAACCTACTGAGCATGATGGAAACTGTGTTGACCTCCGGGTTGAAGGAGCACCTCCCTTTTCCCGACTCGGACCTGGAGTCAATGTGAAATATTTGCTCCTGTCGCAAAGAGAGCCGGGAGAAGGCCATAAATATCACACAAATGACTTGTCGAGTCTTGACAGAAAGCTGCAGAACAAATCAAATCTTCCCTTTGAGCCCCCAAATCCCCCCGAGGCGCCCTGGGAACGGTGACGGCACAGTCGCCACGGTAACAAGCCGCGCCATCTGCCATCCAAGTGACGCGCGGGAGCGGCGGCCCAATGGGGTCTTCTTACCTCCGGCCGGCGCCCCCTGTTGACGTAGACGCAGACGGGACTGTAGGCGCCGCTGCCGCACATGAAGAGGTGCGTTCGGTTGTACGGCTGCACCACTCGGATGAAGTTGCCGCAGCCGTGCTGGCGAAAAAAAAAAAATCCAAAGTCAAACAAAAATATTGGGAGTCAGTCTCTTTTGTCCTACCGAGTGAAAATCAGCATCCAATCATGTTTGTGACCTTTTGTCGTAAATCATGACGAGCTATTTGATGTTTTCATGCTTTATTGCACGTGTCGTTTTCCTGGCTCACTTGAGTGCTTTTAACAAAACAGCATTCCAATTCAGCCAAGATCCACTCCACTTTATCGGGGAAGAGCAGCCTTGGATCAGGAAGTATGTGTGTGTGCGTGTGCGAGCGGGGTTAAGAATCCCAAGTCCGAGCAGCCAAGTTGAATATCCCGGCGGTCGGATATGGAAAAAGTGAGGGTTGAAAAACGAGAAGGCGGGCGGAGCGCGCGAGAAAACCAAGGGATTAAAGAGACGCTGCGATCCAGAGCGTCTCCGCCAAATATTTGCGGCAGCGCGTCTCCCCGAGTCCAGCTGTAGTCACTCGGGAGATGACTGACGGACAGACGGATGGAAAATAAAATCCCCCCCCCCCGACACGTGTAGCCTCATTTATTTGTCTGAACCGTTTCCCGCTGCCAATTAAAGCTGAGCGGAGACGGCGGTGGATCGTCAAGACCTTTAGTGCGGCGATTCATTAAAAAAAATTCCGAAGCTTTGATTCCCCCAGTAGGCCTCACACGCCTCGCCCAGATGACCCTGCGGACATCTGCTGCCGGACCGGACACATGTGGACCGAGAGAAAAAAGGAAGTCCCAGAGGGCAAAGTCCTGAAGCGGTCCAAAAGATAAATCCGACAACAGCTGAAAGAGATATCGCTGCTCCCAGAAAAAAGAAAGAAATAAAAAGAAATGATGTCAAGACTCCCCCAATTCTCAGTAACCATCGCCGTTGTGCAAAAAATACGAAGAAAAATGTGAATATAAAAATGAAAAAAATAAATAAAATAAATCAACTTTATTTGGGGTTAAATAAAAACAAAGACAAGATAAAAAATATTAATAATAATAAATAAATATATAAGTAAAATGAAAAGATATCTAAATTACCGTGGGGTCTTTTCCAGCCATTTGGCATTCGTCAATCTTGCTTGTCGACGCGGGCCAAAACACCTGCAAAACACCAAAAGCTAATTAATGGCGACAACCCTTCCCCACCACGGACGGCGCCAACAGACGACCATGAATATGCAAATGTCAAGCTGTGATGAAATTAAAGGGGGGGAACACATGTTGAGGGACGGGAAAAGGTGGCGCTCCGTGAACGCTTTCCCATCTGTTAAGGTGCCTGCCTGGCTGGCGCCGTCCATTATGCTCGTCGAGAGCTACCTCGGCGAAGCGTCGGCGCGCTCGGGTGCTTCAATGGCACTTTTGGAGCACCCCAAACGCTTGTCGACATGCATGTCATTTGCATAAAATGACTGAAGAATTTTTCAGCACACAAACACACTTTGTTCCTTGCGAGCTGGGATCACACAACAAGAATCCTGACCCAATGTTGACCAGAATGTTCAAATGGGACTAATTCAAAAAATGAATGACGAGACGGACCTTTTGCACGGCGTGTGTGATGTTGTTGATGTCCATGGAGAGCACGTGGTCCTTGCATCCAACGTACATCCGGTCCTGGTCCTCGTCCACGTGCAGGATGCGGTAGTCCATGGGCCCGTCTGAGAGCGTGTAGTGCTCCGACAAGGCGGCGCTCTCCAGCTCTGTCGTGCAAGAACAATCAAACAACTACTTTAGACATTTGATAAAAAAAAAAAATCATAAAGTGTAAAAGTCAAGGGTTAGGGTTAGGGCCCCTGAGGTACTTCATTGGAAATTAGGAGCCATTGCAGCCAATTTTTGTCCTACCAATAATGACCGGACTCTAAGAATAACATTTCTATCCATAAAGTCCACCCTGACCTCCTCCAATTTGATCTGAGTGAAAACAAAGCTGCTATTTATTTTCATTTTCTCCGAGTTGAGTCAATGACTTGGCGGATGCGTGCGAGCGACGTTACAGTAGGAAAAAACCTTCTTGTGCTCATTAAAGGCGCCCATTGTTCCACATGGCGAGTAAACATTCCCAGAGCGGCTATTTCCAGAGATAAAGCGCTCGCTCGCTCTTCAGCCTCATGAATATTCACGGCTCCTTCAATCGGAACGCCAAAGTCACTTTTTGTTTTAGCGTCAAGTGGCAGCGATGGCGAGGCTCGAGTGTTTCAAGGTTGAACGCTTTCCCTCAATTCCTTGCGCGCTTGAGCTGTGGCTGTTACTGGAACTTTTCAACAAAGTCAGTTTCACTTTGCAACATGAAATTTAAGTAGTAAGAAAGAACACTAAAATTGCCATTTGACGTGAAAGCCGCCATTTTGAGGTGATTCACTTTTTGGCCAAGAACTATTTGGCAATTTTGAAGAGCCACTTTGACGTCAACTCAACACGAAAGATAAATACTACAACTTCTTAAACTTACCTTTTAACTGCGAAGCAAAGTCACCGTAAAACGCCACATTAACTTCAAACAGATGAGGGGAATATTAAAAAGGCCTGCCAGGGTGTGAGCAAGCCACGCTAAATTGAAAACACACACACGCACAAACGAGGCACAATTGCGCCAAGTCATCTCCGACACGCTCCAACTTGACTTCATTTTTCCTCACATTTGCCCCTGCGAACACGACGAGGAATGCTTGAGGACGCTAAACTCAAAAACCCTGCGAGGAAGGACACAATCCAACCGCAAGCCCCAAAAAATGCCAGCAAAATCAAAACTTGCCATTTTGTGGGGAGCTTTTCAAGCCAGCCTGGCCAAAATGGCCGCACCAGAAATCATTGCAATACTCTGGAAAGAATGTTGTCCAATTTATCCGGGAAGTCAATCCATTAAAAGACTCCAAGGGGGGTCCACAAAGTCCGCTTTGGCGTGGTACATATATATATATTTTTTTGCTGGCCTTTCAACTTTTTTTAGAGGAATCAAAATCAAGACACTTCCTATTGGGCTTCTAATTATCTTTAGTTCCCTTCAAAACATTCCGCAGGTTGGGGCGCAAATCGCCCGTGGCTCCTCGGACACGAGCCCGACGCGCCGGGTCCGGTGTCATCCGGCACCACGCCGACATTCCATTTCGCGTACGTTTCCCACATTCCCTGGCCGGACAACAAGATTTTTGTTGTTTGGCTTTTCATGCCGTGAGAGTTCCTCGGGCCCACGTGTTGCTCCGTTAGTCAAGCGTGTTGGCATCACGCAAGGAGGAGTTCGTGCAAAGCCAAAGACGGGCGGGAAGGGGAGGGGGGTGGGGGCTGACACAAAACAGAACAAATCAAGGGGAAGTGGGCCATACGGGTTCTGACAGTTGGCGGCTTTTCTATTATGCATGTGGGCAGGTGGGACTTTGACCCCTCGGTGAAATGCCGCCATAATAAAATCCGAGAGGATCCGATGCTGCGGCGACCACAGCGGGGGGAGCGGAAAGGACAAGTTGACCCCCCCGTCTGTCCAGTCCCCCAAAATGGTCAACTTAGCAGAAAGTGCAGGGAGAAGGCAAGATGTGTTAGGACTTGACGGGGTTCCAAACATGTCCGAGTGATCAAACAGCCATTCATTCCCGGCCGTGCCGGTAAACAAGCGACTTTGAAGCGTCGGCAAGTCCATAAAAGAACACGTTTGTTGGCTCGGAATTCTGCTCATGTTGGAGGCGGGGGTTTTGGAGCGCTCCGAGACACAAAAAGGATCTTGAAGTTGAGACAAAAGTGTCATTTGACGCAACTCGGCGTCATCTCAGGTTTCATTGAGATTTTTGTTTTGCTGCAAATCTAAAGACAAAACAATGCAAATTTATTCTCAGAACATTTTATGGGAATTATGACTTTGGACCCTGGACCAGAAAATTGGCCAAACCCTAGCCAGACCAGACCAGACTGTCATCCGGCCACTCAAGAGATAAAAAATGGCACTCTTGGCATGTGGCACGATCAGGCAGGACCGACCACCCAGGAAGTGTGGCGTCAGACGGCATTCCCGGCCGGGAAAGTGGACCTACAGCACTCGTGACAAAACGTCTTCATTCATCAACATCCTGCTTGAGGACTGCCGCCAACTGTCAATAAGCCCATTCCAATCCAACGGCTCCTTCATTGTCAAGCCAAAAGAAAAAAAAAAAGGTTCTTCCAATTTGGAGCCGATGGACTAACGTTCCGAGCTACTTTGGTGAACCACCAAGCCAGCTACCCAGGTTTATAATCCCGACGTTCCCCAATTAGCAGCCAGGTCGCACGCATCTTTCCCTCTCACACGAAAAAAAAATTTGGCCGTAAAAAAATGCCTTGAGAGGCCGTCAACTGTGCGCCAAGCTAACAGATGGCGACATAAACCTCCACTGTGAGGACATAAGGGCCAATCAGAAGCAGGATGAAGGTCATTTAGAGAAAGTGAAAAGCAGAAGCAAGACGTCCAAGGTTGAGGGCCGTCAGCGCCCGCCGGCCCCTTGACCTTTGAACTTTTGCCGACCTGCCGGGACCTCTGCGTGCCGCCCCGAAGCTAACGTCTCTGTAACCGGATGATCGCTCATCTGCTCGTCTTTTTTAAGTCATTGCGCGAGCGAGGGTGGGGGGGAGGAAAGGGGGGCGACGCTCACTCCTCCCTCATTTGAATCGCCAAAAAGAGAAGATTAAAAATACAGGAGATTGCTGTCACGTGGAGGACACTTGCCAGAAATTCCTGCATGGCTAACAAAGCGGGCGTTTGGAGTCTGAGCGGGATGGAAGCCATTACATTTGGGGACTGTTTAGTTTCGCTTGTAAAATGCGTGCTGGCGCAGTGACTCAGCACAAAGATGTTTTCAGCTGAAGGAACGAACACGGGAGCTCTGACTGACATCCCTCGGGGTGATTAAAAAAAACGAGGTGAAATCTAGCGGCATAATCAATCAGTCGGCACGGCGTCCGCCCAGCAGGTGAACTCTGGATTTTGAAATAAACATTCCTTGTTTTTGGGAGCAGCTTACGGCGAGATCACTCATGAGAGCAAATGATCCAAATCGGGCCCAAACAAACACCTGAAATTCCCGCCAAACGTCAACTCGCGCCAATTTTGGGTGGCCAGCAAAAATCACTCTTCGATATTATAGCCTGGTCGTCACGCAAGGAAAATAATCAATAAACGAGGCGTCGGGCCGCTCTGAAATATCCTCTCGGCTGACACCGGATCCGACCCCGAGGCGGCTCGGTTGACGCCGGGACCCCCCCTGGCCCCCGCTGAGAAGTTGCTGCCTCCGACATTCCTTCTCTGGCCTGGCAGTGCTTACTTACACGAGGCTTCCCGTGGCAAGCCGCAATTAAAGCCGCACAAGAAATGCGGCTAACCCAAATAGTCGCCATGAGTTAGCGTTAGCACGTGCGAAAAGACGCTTGATCTCCTTTTGCGGCGCGTGTGCTTTCTTTTTTCGTTTTTTTTATTTCTTCTCCACGCCAACGTCGCACATGCTGATGCAATTAAACAAAGCGCTACCGTGCAGGCATCTCACTCTAAACAGAAGCAGGCCGGGAGTTTGCTAGCGTTTTATTTGAATGCTAATTTTAAGGCGGGTAAAATGACTCGGTAGAAGTAGAAATGATAAAGAATAGAATTGCAGAAATAGAATGATGAAAGCTAAAAAAAAAAGATTGCATCATCAACTAACTTTCCCAAACTAACTTGATGACTTTATGACTCCAGCTGACCCACAAACGCCCTCAATTCAAATATTCACACGGCATTCTACATCTGGGAAATTAAATAAAACAAAAAGCCAAGAGGATTAAAATTTAACGAGGAGCGGGTCGCTGCGGTGCAGCTCTCGGCGGGACGCCAGCCGCCGCCCGTGCGTGCGCAATCTGCCATATTTAACAGATAAAGCAAGAAAAACAAACAATTTGCGTGAAAGCCGCCGGCTGTGTACTCGCGCTACTAATGAATCCATCCACGAGCCGTGTACTCGGCTAATGAAGGCACCGCCGGCCAAAACGTGGAAACGGCGACTCGTTAAAGCGCAGAGGCATTCATCTTTTATGGGCTTACCGTCAAATGAGAGGAAGACTCGGGGCAGCGGCTGAGGAAGGCCGCCGGCGCCGGAGAAGACGCTCACGAGGAGGACGAGAAGAACCGGCGGCATGGCCAACAACGATGGCGCCGATGATTGGCTCATGGCTGACCCGGACGGGACGGCACCGCCTGAAACAAACAAGTTAGCGAGAACTAAAATGATTTTTTTTTACACCTCAAACTTTGATATCTTATTAAAAAGTCAGATTAGAATATCATGACCAGATATTGGTCGCGTCATCTTCCATTCCGTTCCGATCTTTTGCACAAGGACCTCTCCTAAAAAATGGATGAAGTCAATCCCCAGTTTTGGGTCCAGAACTTAATTATTGACGAGCGGCAGGTAGCGAACCGTAGCGCCGTAGGGGCTCGAAAAACGCAAAGCCTTTTTACAAGCATAAGAACCATTTTTTTTTTTTACAAGCAGGTGGATCTCTACCCTCATGCCTTATGTATGCGTACTGAAACATTGATGATTGCAACAAGGCGATGAAACTTTTAGTGCACTTTAAAAATATATATATTGGGACGGACACGCCTCCATCAATCAAGTTTTCAATTATACTGGAGGGGAACACTTTGGGGAATTTGCTGTTCCCACTGCACCAGATGGATGAGGTCAGTGTGGAAAAAACACAATTGACCTGTAGAATTTTGCAATTAGCTGTCCGATTGTAATTCATCTGCTCTCGCCTATAGTTACTAATCAAGTTCACCAAAAACATGTTCATTTCCTGAAACAATAAAAAAAATCCACCTAAGTGACCAAATTTGGTTCCCACACTGCTCGACTCGCAAAAGCGTTGCCGATGTGATTTCCAGTTGTCCGAAGGCGATGACGCGCCGAGCCTGCTTGACATCTGCTCAGCCCTCTCACACAATTTCTGCCTATTCAACTTCCCATGCACAGCTGCCCAAGTCATCTCCCCGAACGAATGAACAAACAAACGCCCCTTGAACCCGCCAGGCCACACCTCGGGACATCCAGAGTGACACAATTAGGGACGTCCAATTGGGGTACGTGGAGCCTTGCAGCCCGAAAACGTCCTAACGGGACATCTCAACATTCCAGCATCATAAAAATAGCTGAGCGCATGTTGCTACGCCACACCTCAAAGCACATGTTCATATTTGCTCCCTGAACTTGAAGCAAAGTTGACAAGATGCCGTGGGAAAAGTCACACAAATGCACCTGATTCCGCCTGATCCCGAATCTGGAAAGACACCGCTCACCTTTCAGAGGCGTCCCCGCCCCCCTTCTCCTAATCCAGGTGAACCGGGATGTTTTTTCCAAAACTATTCAAGCAAGTCCCAGGTCTCGGAGAAGGGAGCCGTTTGCTTTCTGGAGCGGAGTTAACTGAGCTGAGAGAGGAGGAGAGCGAGAAGAAGCAGCGAGGGGCGGGTGTCCTGTTACGCCTCCTCGCCCCCTCCCTTTGAGAAGACAGCAAGAGCTTTCAAGCAGGGACGACAATTTGACGATGAATTGCTTCTGCCACTTTCACACTACATTCCTGCTAAATTGCTGCATCAGCAGCGGAACGTTGGAACCTCATGTGTGGCGACAAACTTCACTCGGGTCGCTTTTTGGCTGCTTCGACAGCCTGCTGCGGTTAAGAGGCTCTTTTTTTCCCCCCCCTCACCATTGTTAGTGACAGACAAATTCAGCTTTTGAACGTAAGTACCGTAATTTTCGGAGTATAAGTCGCACCGGAGTATAAATCCGGGCCATAAAATGCCCAAAAAAGTGAAAAAAAAACATATGTATGTGTATATAAGTCGTTCCTGAGTATAAGTCGCCCCCCCACCCAAACTATGAAAAAAAAAAAACGCGACTTATAGTCCGGAAATTACGGTATTTGGACTTGTTATTTGCATATTTGGGATTCTACTCTCAGGGAAAACTCAAGAGGTGTCGATAAGGCGGTGGCTGCTTTTGGAACTGTTTTGAACCGGGCCTGTGGGAAACAATTAGAGTTTGGAACGTAGGATCGACTCAAACAAGCAGGTGGACCTTCAAGTGAGATCATCTGGTTTAATCTTGAGGATCCGCTACCCTGATAGGGTGTGAATTTTTATTATGCTTTTGGATGGATGCCAGTGTGCTCTTTGTTTGGGTTCCACATTCCTCATGGATGTGGAATGTTCATATCAAGCCTCTTTTCCAGCTGTTTTTGGAGGCAAAACAAAGGAGATGAGCGCAGCGGCAACTCGCGGACCAAGCAAAGCAAAGCGATTCTTCCCAAATTCAGCTCGGGAAAAATTCAGTATCGGGTGACCTGTTGTTCTAAATAATGATATAGCTAATGATATCAATCAACAAAAGCCAGCCTACCGTTCTTGATTATTATCGCTCGCGTTAAAAAAACAAAAAAAAAACAAAGATCAAAAGTGAAGTGGGCTGAAGCTTGATGCAGGCGGAACTCCAGGCAAATCAAAACGGAAGCCCGTGCGTGTTTGCTGCTTAAAGTAAGTCACACTCGAGCTATCATTTGAGCTACGTGCTTTCATAAAGTGCTTACTTAAGACATCTCTTTGATGCACAAAACTTTACCGGGGCGAGTAATCAAAAACAGACTTGGACGGCGTCATCAGCCGTGTTTTTTTTTTTCTTTTTACGATGGAGCACATGTCGATGTATTCAGGCCAGAGTGACTTTGCAGATGCGCAAGATTGATGCTTCAATCCCCACACCACAGCTAAATAACGCCCCCCCGTTTTACCGTCATGGTAAACTCACAGGTGGGATCTTTCCACGTGCTTGACGGATGCTCGCCTTATGGGTTTTCTTGTCGAGAAGATCCTGTGGCAGGCCCAAGAGGCATCTGGCTTTCATTTTGCATCCCATCAAGCCGCGACTGATTGCGTTAGCGGAATGATCAAGGCACATTTGACAGTTTGTTTTGCGCGCGCCACATTTGCATTTCATTGGCATTCCCGCACGGCCGGCCGGCCTGCTACACACGTCGGGAGAATCGAATCAATATGGAATTTGACTTTCGTACAGTAGACACGCCATGCTGAGTCATCATTCATTCTAATCAGCGGTGGACAGTAATGGTGAGGTTGTGTTTGGGCAAATGCCAGCTCAGCATGTTTTGAAAACTTTTGATTTTTTTTTTTTTTGGAAAATTGCACGGAGGACCTGAGCAGATTGCAGAGGAGCCTTCGTCTAATTTGCTCTATGGAGGCGAGAGTTAATTAAAGATGCTGCCTGCTCATTTACTTAGCACGGCTATTCATTATTGATCAGAACCCCGAGAGGTCCACAGGGCGGTCAAGTCATCAAGTTAATTGAAAGATGGCAAAACGACTGATTAATTAAGGCCGGGATAGGATGGAGATAAATGGGGAGAACAAGCATGAGGTACGGCAGGGGAGGGAACCTTGTGGGATGGACAAAATTAGAGGAGCAATCTGGAGGTTCTCATCTTGAGGTGTGGGGATGCTTCACAGACATCATCCTCAGGGAGACGTCTGTGGAGAAAGCAAGAAGGTGACAAATTTTAGGACGCAACTGGGGGCTTCGTGTCACGTCTGATCAGTCTCACAGAGAGGTTGAACCTCATTTGTGGAGGGGGGCCTGGGGGATGTTTGATAGAAGGCAGCAGGCACGAGACGTACTAATTTGTGACAGAAAGCAATACGTGACTGAACATCTGCGCCAAACAAACCTGACCAAGGAACTAGAGGTTTTCATTTTGAAGCCTTCTGCTCCTGAGGGATGGGCAATATTTTACAGAAGGCTGCAGGGGACCTCAGGGACAAACCAACTGATTTCTGGAGGCTGTCTGGGAGATGTCTCACGGAAGGTATTCAGGCGAGTGAACCTCCGGGACGGCGCCTCGGGTCACGAGACGGACGCGGGGATGTTTCACAGAAGGAAACCTGGCGAGGCAACCTCGAGGACAAACTCATTTGCCGAGGTGTTTACAAGTTCAGGGATTGAGTGGTTCCACGATTTCTATTGCGAGTCACCCCCCGGCGAGGACACATGGGAACAGACTTCACGCATCGGTATCAAATGCCAAGGTCGGTTAAGGGATACGACTTAACCCCTGCACCCGGTGAAAGTCGGCCATTGGTCACGCTGGATCACAAGCTCCGTCTGGTAGTAAGTTTGCACGTGAGGGGCTCCTGCGGCTGCTTCAACGATAGCCACTTCAGGGCAGACAGTCCATCTTGGAAGTTTATTTTGGCGTGGCCCACCTGCTTGTCCACCGTGTTTAAAGCACTCTTTGCCAACCGTCGGACGTTTACATTCTCCGGGATGGATGACGCTGCGGCCCCTCGCCTGCGGGCCGCCGTGTGTACATTACGCCTTCCTTGGGCCCTCCCAAACTCTTATGTTGCCATGCTTGGACTAGTAAAAAGTTGCTCTTCTGTTTTAAAACCATCCAAAGACTTTGGCCTCCAGGAGACGACTCAATTTAATTATGACTTGTGATTGACATGTGGAATGGATGACACGCAAGGTGAACCCCTGACCTTTAAATGAGGGGCTCTGACTGACTGGAAACACCCACGGAAGATTCGCAAAGAAAGAAAATCCCACCCCGGGGGAACGGCGCGGCTCGTCGGTGGCGGAATTGATATTTTCCCGTTATCTCCTCTGGATCAGTTTGCGATGGCGCCTGCTGTCAAAAGTAATCACGACAGATCTTATCGGAAGTCGGGCTAAGGTGGGCCAATCGTCCACGCCGATTATCGGGAAGTTTAGCGGAAGGTTAAAGCAACATTTTTCCCAATCCGTGCAAAAGCAGGGACAAAGGACCACCAAGTGCTGGCCATAGCTCAATGCTAGTTTAAAGCTAGCAGGCCAAAACAATATTAACGTTGTGCTTATGACCCATTAAAAATAAAATAGCGAGACTGAGCCTGGATTAAACGCGTTGTCAGGTAACTGTGCCATTCCACAGTTAAACAAAATCACATGTCACCGACTCCTGTTGGGAAATGGCGCCACCAGGTGGACGAGCAATGTATTGCAAACCCAACACATTACAAGGTTGTTTTAATAACATTTTTTCAGAACTGAAATAGTTTTTTTTTTTTAGATGTACTTGAGTAGTACATGTACATCATAAATATATATGTTGCATATCAATCTATTTCTTTATCAATGTAAAATGATGAAAGGCCAGATTGCCACATGGGGGTGACGTCTCCACGTTATTAACATATATACGTGAAAAAATAAACCTCCAAACTGCATGAAACACTGGTTTGTTTATCTGAAATATTTAGACATTTTCTTACAGTCAATGATAGTGTTTTTCTATTATGATTCACTCACCATCAATCAATAATCCTCAAAGATTCATAATAATCCTTCTCCAGGAAAGGCAGGAAATTCCTGTCTTCTCTTTTCATTTCCGCCCCACGTCAGCGCTACAATTGCTGCAGTCATCAATAAAATGAAGAGGTGAACATTGGGGAAATACTTTGCATATTACTCGCACATGTAGTGTCAAAGAAAACAGCTTTGGAATGTCTAATGCAGTTTAGTGTGTCTTGAAAACCTCGTACTTAGAAATCCAGGTCCTTCCGGATGGCCCCGAAGAGGCGGACGAGGGAATCGGCCCAGGCCCGGCGGCGCTCCGTCCCATTGGCTGCGGCGGCCGCGGTCTGGGCGGCGTAGACCAGCGTCAGCACCGTCCTCTCAAAGTCTGGCGCGCTCAGAGGGCGGCGGTGACGTCCGTCCAACCGGGCGGACAGACGCAGGACCTCCGGGAGGCTCTTGGGGAGGATGTCGTCGCAGGTGAGCTCCAGCGAGCGAGCGCCCCGCAGGGACGCCAGCTCCGGGTCGGGGATGACGAGCGGCTCTTGGCGCCGGATTGTCATTCCGGACAAAAGGATCTGAAAAGAAAATGATTGACTGTCCCAAGAGCGCACGAGAGTTGAACTTGATTTTGTGGTGGAGAACAAAAGAAACACATTCCTGGTTTTCCTGCACTAACCTCAAAGAGGAGCTCCACATCTTTCACAGACTGCAGGAAGGAAGGATGGAGCGGCCAGGGTGCACCACGCTTTGGATGCAACGCCGCTGGGTACAAAGCTGACAAGTATCAATGTTGATTTAAAAAAATAATAAAATAAAATTGAGTTTTGAATATGGACAAGACCACCCGCTAACAGACTTGACCATTCCAATGATCGTTCCTTGAAAATTGAACACGTTAGCAGAGGTTGCCGGGTTTACGCCCGTGCGGGGAATTTGTAATCCCAGCGGGACAACAAAGCTACGCTAATTAGTGCAGCTAAACGCTCGCACTATTTGGCTGGAGGCAAACAAAATGGAGGATGAAAGGGAAGGAAGACATCTCGTCAAGCCGCCCGGGGAACGCGCTCGTCTACGGTCGGCCCGCAAAAGCAGGCGAGTGGTCCCTCGAGGCTCACTGAGCTCAAGTCGGGCGCCGACTGCGACGTTGCCTTTTTGTGGTGACAATCCACAAACAAGCTTCCCTCCATTTGGCAGCAATCAAACGCAAACAAGTTGTTTTAAGGATCACGTGACAAGACAGAAGCTATGCGAGAAATTCTTCACAGATCAAAACAAGACCTTCCGATCCAAAGAATGATTTATTTGTCGCATTTGAAAGTGCGGCGCCCTCACCTGAGCGAGGATGTTGAGCGGACGCCAGGCCGCAGAAGAGAAAAAGCGCCACAAGCACGTCGGAGGCCATCGGGAAGCGTCTGCTCACCCGTCCGTCGTCTCGTGTCATCTTGCACCGACTCCGTCTGTCATCTGGAACCAATCAGACGTCTGGACCGGACCCGACCTCCCTCTTTGGCGCGGCTCGCACGCCGACTGGACCTGAAGCTTTTTCTTGCCATTAATGTTTCTCCCAAAAACAATATTGAAAACGTGGAGTAAAAGTGTCATTGATGTGACCGGAGCCTCAGATGCTTTTGGTTCCAACGAGAGCAAAGCCTGCTTGGGGCTCTTATCAAAGAGGGGTGGGGGGTTAAACGTTGATATCTGCCGCCTTGTTGTTTGCCGGCGCCTCTTTTTAATTTCCCTCAAGAACGCCGGCGGAATATTATCCGCCTTTTAAAAAGTCCACGACCGAAGAGCAAATCAGATCTGCTGCGCTTGTTTTGTGTGCGTACGTGCATGCGAGCGACAAGCTGTTCTGCACCCGGCAGTACAAGTAGATATGAATTTTTTTTTCCCTTCCATAAGCTTGGAGAGACATAAACACAGAGATTACGAGTGGGAGAAACTAGTCGAGCCCACTCGGATACGACATTACAAGGAAAGGTGGAGAGGCTCTCAGCATTGTGCCTGTCCTCCAATTCAAGAACAGTGTTAGTGGTGTGATGCTTGTCATTACATTTTACTGACATCACACACGTGGATATATACCGGCTATGAGTAAGGGCGCAGTGGTGGCCTTGGCCACAGGGGGGCAGTGTGGAGACATTGATGTCTTGGGGGGGATAAAATAAAACAAAACTGCAGTCATTATGGCAAAGCAGTCAGTAATCAGTCAGTTTCCCCCGTCTTTAAGGGGAACGCAACAAACACAATTGAAGTCACTCGGTTTTGGACTTTAAAATGAATATCCTTATTTTTTCCCCCGGCCGCAAAGTGATATTTCATCTCGCCATTATCGGACCCAATCAGCCTCAGCGATTGAAGCTTTTCATTTGTAGTGGTCAAACTTTGGCGACAGCGTAATTAGCAATTAAAAGTGGACGCCACAAAAATCACAGCGAGTGCGTGTGCATGTGGGGGGGGATTCCGCAAAGGGCGCCGCTCAACTGATACCGAACGAGACATCCGACTGACTCATCATTAGCGAGTAGAGCTAGAGGTGATGAGGCCTTGACAGCCCATTAACTGACATAAGCCAGTGATTCCCCGAGTCAGTGAGTCAGGATCCAAAAAGGGCGCAAGGACGGAATTAATGAGACGGCGGGGCGGCAGATGCACAACTTGCGGAGGCCGAACGGAGCGAGAGGAGCGACGGACATAAGAGGCTTCCTTCCGCACGAGATCGAGGCCTGAGTAGAATCTTTCAGAAATAAAACACGGCCGGGAGGAGCGTTCATGAATATTTACTTAAGAAAAATTGAGCCGGCGCAGATGATTGAGTGATGATGAAGTCGTTAGTAAGACCACGGGTAAGCGTGGGCGCAGGGGGGGGGCTAGTTAGTGAAGCTAATAATACAACTTGGACACGAGGTGGGAAAATAAAAATGACAGGCAGAAGTAGTATCAGGAAAAAATGAGAAATTGATTGGCTAGAGACCCCCACAGATAGGAGAACATCTGGAAAGATGAACACCTGGACATGGAGGAAGCTGGAGACCAAATTGGAAATCACTGTTGAGATAAGAAGCTGATTGGCTGGAGATTCGCAATGGATGGAAAATCCTCGCCAGCAAAACTCAACGTCCGGAAGGTCTGCGATGGCCGACACGCGGACCGACTCGACCTTCGCACTCGCACGGGGAAATAAGTGTCACCCGTTTAGCCGGAATAATTGTCCCCGAGGTATACCCGTGGAAATATGACTCGTGGCGTGAATCAAAGGCACAATATTCACTTTTTAATGAAGACAAACAAGCCACCTGCGGCCGGGCGGCTTGTTAGAGAGCAACGGGGAAAAAAAAAAAAGCTCTCCCTCATACGGAATCAATAACTTTTTTTTTGTAGAACAGGTGGTTAACAGCGAAGTCATATTTAATGGCAATTCTACAGGCGGCGCTTTTGGTTTTTACCTCAGCTGGGAAAACAAACAGTATATTGGGCAACTCAAGTGTGGCGGCAGCATTTTCATTAGATTGCCCATTTGTCTGCTGGCACCTGGATACAAATGTTGTTTATTAGCAGGAAGCTGACAAAGACATTAAGCAAAGGTCAGGAAATGAGAAGCAAGGCATGGAACATTTTTATTCCTATTTTCTAAGCTGCATGAATAGGCAGGCGGGCGGGCGGGCGGGCGGCTGTGAAGGAAAGAACTCGGGAGGTTACAAAGTTGGCAGAGTGGGAAAGTTTGACAGGTTTGCTAATAAGAGCTGGTGAGGAGACAGCGTGATGCCGCCATGCTGACTTTGCAATAATCTGCTAATTAGTAGCAAAAGTGCAATGCGTTGAAAAGTGGCAGCCCACCACCATTTTCAAGTCTTGGTATTCGCATTAATTGCTCACCTTGCTTACATGGAAAACATTCAAACCCAGCCTTCTGTTTAGTAAACATTCATTACGGCGCGAGGTGGCGATAACGGCGTGTGCCGAGCGAGCCGCGATACTCATTTGCATACGGTAAGGTGCCCCCGCAAAAGGGTTAATAGAGTGCACGTGAACTTTTTGTCCCGAGAGACTCCAACTGAATTAGCCAGCCTGCCCGGAGGAGCGCCAGTGCAAGAAAACAAGAGGAAAGGAAGGTGAGCCAAGACAGACATGGACACCATGCGGCAAATGAGGAGGGGAAAGACAATCAGATCAGTCCATCTGAGCAGAAAGTCAATAAAAGCACAAGGCGCAATCTGACACAAGTTAGACATTAGTCACACATCACTCATATGGGGGAGGGGGCGAGGAGGCGGCAAATATGCCCGTAAGGCAATGGCGGGTCCGTATCAATTCTGCTAATGATTTGGATTTGCTACTTCATTAAACAGCACGTTGAGCCGTCTGGTCACAACGGAAGCGGCGCTTAACGTGCTGCTGCTAATGACGGCGTCTGCCAATCACCGCCGAGAGCCCGGCCAGACAGTTGGGTTGGTCGTCCGCCCCCCCCCGGCCCGGATTGACCCGACGACAAACGGCAGCCTGGCTAACGGTAATTGGCATCTTTTTATTCACTCGTAGGGAAAAAAAGATGAAGTTTGGTTAGCGGAATCAACATTAGTTCTCAGTGAATAATGCAGAATGATGTCTGCATTTTTTAATCACACACACAAAAAAAGCAAACTTTCTACATCTAAAAAATATTTGACTACTACTGTTTAACCAAAAAGGGCTCAGAAGAAGTGAACGTTTATGGATATTTTTATTTTTACAGACTTTTTGTCACAACAAAGCCGGGGAGCGTCGGTTTGGTTGTTGTAATTTATTTTTACATTGTAGCCGTTATTTGTTTGAAAGCAACTGAGAGAGAGCGACGGACGACATGACGACGTCCAAGCAGACTTCACATGTAGCCAAAGCAAACTTAAGGAGGGGGGGGGGGGGGGGGGGAATGACCAAAAGAAGCAAGGGTCTTAATATTACAGGGATGCCCCCCGCCATCCATTGAACTGCAAAACAAACATTCTCAAGACACTGACTAGTTTTTTTTTTTTTTTCCTGTTAGTGACTTTCTCAACCTCACCAGAATAAGTAAAAAATAATTCAAGTGTTCCTAGTTGTTGTCGTTAGCCAGCATGGTGATTGGTCGATGGATACGGGAAAGACAATGTGATATGTAAGCAATACAAAAGGAGCTTTCCGCAAAGTGGGCGTAGTTATATTAAAACAAAACAAAAACCGTTCCGCTGACTTTTGTACAGTGCAATTCTACGAAAGGCTCTTGAACACACATTGGAGAAAAAGAGAGAATAAGTCCTATTTTGGTCAAGTGTTTTTTTTAGTTGTGTTTGAGGGGGGAAAAGGGTAGTTTGGAGAAGTCGATTGCGCAACTAAAGAGATTTAAAACATTTATCAAGGACAAACTGTGTCAATTGAACAACAATACATATTTTGGACCGAAAAATTACTCATTGAGAAATCTTTTTTTTAAGCAGACTTTCCAAAAGACGTCTTATTTTTGCAGAAAAAATGATGATTCCTGGAAAGCCTACTCTTTTCCATCGCGAAATAGGACTTGATTCTCATTCCACATTTCAATTCTTTCTGTCCAACTCTCCTTTGTACAATTCAGTATGCCGAGGGGAAAACACACGATGACGTAGCAGAGCGACTTGAAGTGCTAATAAGCCTTGTGTTTTATTTGAGCGCGCACCCTCCACCTGTCCACCACTGGTGGCCATTTACCAAACAAAAAAAAAAAAAAAAAAAAAAAAACTACAAAAGAGAGGAAAGCACATCTCGGAGGAGTAGGAGAAGAAGAAAACCACTAGACAGGTAAGATGAGCCCCCGCTGGAGCTTACAGACAAAAGCGGCGAGGAGAGGGCCACCTGGTTCTGTGCCGAGTCCAGTCTCGTTGGGCTCGTCCCCCCCGCCCGCCATCACTTGAGCATGGCCTTGATGTCGTCGCCGACCATCTCCACGAGCTTCTGGCCGTCCGGGGCCGGGTGGTTCTTGTCGGCGCCCTGCGGAGGACACGGGAGAAGTCGGCCGGCGTTTGTCACGTGCCACTCAGCCCGGCCGAAAGGCAAAGCCACTAATATCGTTTCATTTGAAGCGCGTGTGTGTGTGTGTGTGTGTGCAAAACTCTCATGCAAACAACTTCTGACCTATTGAGGTTAAATTTAAACCACCGACTGCATGGCAACAATAGCACAGTTGGGACAAAAAAAAAAAAAGGGCTCAGCGGTATTAGCGCAGGGGTCGAGTCCCGTGGTGCACCTGGGAACACAAAAGGCCTCTTGTTTGCCAGCAAGAGCTGCTGTGAATGAGCGACGCCAGTCAGCAGGCTGGAGCATACGCCCCAACGTGGAGACCAGACTGCAATCGACGGGTCTGTTCGTGTGGCCTCATCGAGCGGTCGCCGTGTCAACCGACCTTTTCTAGCAGGACCTTGACGCAGGCAGCGTGGCCTTCGAGGCAGGCGTAGATCAGCGGAGTGAGGCTGTGCTTGTCGGTAGCCTGCGAGGAGGTGGCTTATTAGAGACGAGAACAAAAATAAGGCGGCGACAAAATTGCGCTGACATTGACGTCCGCTCCCTTGGAGAGGAGGAACTCCACGATGCTCGTCTGGCCAAAGTCGCACGCCAAGTGGAGGGGCTTCCTGCCGCCTTCCTCCAGGGTCCGGTTGACATCTTCATGCTGAGGGAGGGAAGGAGGAGGAAGAAAAAAAAACACCTTAAATATGAGCACCTCAATTGATGACATCACTTGTTTAGAGTGCGGACGCAGGTGCCCAAAGCAAAGGCTCAAAACGCCAAAGTGGATCAGTGTGACCGGCGTAGATCCGGTTACAGCAGGGTCTCGAATGGTAACACCCGATCCCATTGGGAGGCGGTCGTTTAAGACACCGAGCTGGACCTTCGGCAAACTCAGATTCAAACTCATCATTGACTTTCCGTTTAGGTTCCTGCAACAGCCAATTTAGGCAGCACACCAACGGATCCAAACATCACGTTCGTCAACAAACAACCCGCCTTGGGAGTCTTACCAGTTTCCTGCCCACGTCCCTTGGGCAAGCGTTTAGCGCAACAAATTACTTCCTGCGACATGCGAAGTTTGAAAGCACTGCCCTTGTACTCGACCAGTGCACCATTTTTGAAAATCACTCATCTTGAATTTGTAGTTAATTCAACTGCGCTCACTGGTATGACAATGTTCTCAGCTACGACGCGACCTAACCGGTAACGCCACCCTCGTGCATTGAACAGAGGCCAGCGAAGCAGAATGAAACTCCAGCTGTTCATTACGGCAGTTGTAGATCACGTTTGGCTAGGCAGGCGCGTGCGGGCTCTGACGTTTCAGGTAGCAGCTACATGACAGATCTAATATTTGCAAATCAGTTCATCCGAAAATGACTAAAACAAACCACACACGAGAGGTGGCGGCACTTGTCACGTTCCAAATGGGACTTAAGAGTTTTTGTGAGCCAGATTCAACGCTATCTTGCACCTTCAAGGAATGCAGAGATTTTATTTTGCTTTTCTGACAGCCACTGTGTAGGGGTCACACATTAATCGTCATACTAGTTACTTGTGTTAATAGCCTAAGCAAGCAATCATGCATATCACATATGCTGTATGTATAACATTTAACGATGGCTTTTCTGTTCATAGAAGTGAGCACAAAAGCTGTAATGTGACGACAGGTCTGTTCCTGTCAGCGACGTCGCCCCTCAGCACGTCACAATGCTAAAGCTAAGCGACCTACCGAAATGCTGATATCCAAACAGTCACAGTAAAAAAAACTCGTATTTTGACCTGACAGCTAAAAAGCACATTAAAGACATGATGTGACAGTTCCATCCGCGCAATCAAAAGGCTCACGAATCAACTTAGTGACGCTAGCCAAGCGTGGCTAACGTCAGCATGCTAAGGCACTTTTTCGCACGTCGGCCACTTGTCGGAGGAGCATTAACCTCGCCTGAGTGACTCCACCGGCATCGGATTGTCCCCCCTCTCTTTTCGGCACCTGTCTCTTACCGTCTTCAGCATGGATTGCACCTCTTCCAAGTCGCCGGTTTTCAGCGCCCAAGTCAAATCTTTGTCCCCCATTTTGTGCGTGTGCTGCTCAAAAGTGGTGTTACCCAAAAAATAAAAAAGTTAGCTTAGTTGCTAGCGGAGGGGAAAGTCTTCCTGTCGTCGCGGACAGGTTTAAAGCAACCCTCTCGACGTCAGAGAATAGCCCGAAAGTTGAGGGACGGGATTTCGTTCGAACCTGACGGTGATGAAAATACGGAAGGAAGCTGAAAAAGGCTGAAAATAAATCAGCAGGGGGGTGTGGGGGGGACGCAAGTTAGCAGAAAGGGATCCGCCTTTCGAACACGAACACTTCCGGTGTCGTCAACCGGAAGTTAACCCTGAAAAAAGAGACGGACGAGTTATTTACATTATTATTACGATTATTTAATATACTCGTTCCACATATTTCATTACTATGACGATACCAATCGTAACGCAATTAAAAAATGTAATTCTGTTCTTGTAGAACAATAATTACATTCACTTTTGGAACAGTACAACGATTTAGAATTATAATATTACAGTAATTGCATTAATATGAAAGAAAATATGTCATTTTTATAGCATTTCAATTACTACACAAATCCTGACTACTAAAAATTACTATCAGATGATATAACAGCAACATAAACAGAATGAGTTTGGATTTTTGTTCACAGAATACAGCAGAAGCAGAAGTCATTTACAGCAGTGATTTAGTAATTACTTCCCTTTTTGTCCTCATGCTTTTGGATTCTGCCTAGCAACAGGTGACAGCGCAAAGGTGTTAAGGCTTGGGTGTGGCAAAGAATTCAATTCAATACTTTACTCGGGTGCTCCCCAGTCAAAGGAATTTGCGGTGAGCTATTTCCAAGTTTTCTGTGGCATTTCTCGACTGTGGTTGAGTTCATTTCAGTTAGAAGTTCAATGTTGAAAAGTGGCAAGACAACATGGCTGTTAGAGACACAAGCAGCCGCCCCCCGCAGGTAATTGAATTCATGTATTCACGGCAGCGGCGAGGTTTCTGCCTGAGCAAAGTCCTAAAGTGATTCTTCCCGTCTGTGCAACGGCACGCCGCCTCCATTTTTCAATCCATTAGCGGCGCTCGGGCGGCCGCGCTACACTACGCAAGGTTGGTCACCGTAATACACAACGCAATTTCGACACAACCCCCGGGGGGGTGGGGGATCCGGGCTTACCTCCCGCCGAGCGCATCCGCCATTTTCATTCAATTAGAACTCCCCGCGGCCTTTCGGCACCGCCATAACTGATGCTCCGACGTCGCAATTATACAATCGAGTCGACTACTTCCACATGCACGGCTTATTTCGGGATTCAATCAGTCTGTACGCAATAACAATATCAAGTCGTAACCCGGTGAACGTGTTGAGTCACTAATGCAACTCGTATTAAATTAATGTGCATGGTAATGGGAAGCAAAAAAAAAAAAAAAGGTCTCCCCCGAAAACAATGCATCCATTTTGATTTCGTTATGCTGTCCAGACTATCTCATTACAACTGAATTGTAGTCATTCGAAGACATTTAGTTGCATTTGATCTGCTCAGACAAAGTTAAAGCTTTGGAAAAGATAAATGACACGCGTAGGAAAGAAGCTCTAAAACCGTAATTATAATTAGGCTTTCTTCATATTAAATCAACATTTTTTGTTGTCATATTGCACCTCTCGCTGTCCTTTTTCTTCAATCAATTTTACGCCACTGCACTTTGAAAAGACAAACAGTTGAGTAATTACATGCAGATATGAATGTCTATTATAAACATGATAGGCCTCTTGATTTTTTTTTTACAAGGCTTTTTAACCACTAGATTGGGTTTTTAACGACGCTGGAATTGTATGACTTTTATTGACGCTTTTAATTTATTTTCCACGTGAAGCACTAAGAAGAGAAGCGGCCCGCGTCTTTCATTCCCAGCTGGCAATTTCGAGTGTGCTGTGGTGGAGTGCGTGGACGAGCAACATCTTGGAATACGGCCTTTAAAATACCGCAACTTTGGGCTGAGAAGCAATAATATGGATATATGTATAAATACACACAGAAAACTGTGCAGGGGCGCAAGAGGAAACAAGTTATGAATAATTTTCCACTCGGTAGAGCTTTCCACGACCGGGTGCCATCAAGCAAAAGTGTCTCAAATCTCCACTGAGGGCTGCAATGCGGCGATAAAGGTGTATTACCCACCAAAGCAATGGACTCCAATGCGAGGAAGATGATGATGTAAAGTGGTCGGCGACGACCTAAAGCGCTCTGAATTGCTCATTTGCGGTTCAATGGAAGGGCGCCCTCTAGAGGACAAGCCTGGTGACAAGTGACCGTGCAAATGTGTTTTAAGGTTTGGTTGACAGGTCCAGCAACAAGTGACAACATGTTATAAAAATGGTGCAGGGTCAGCGTGGTTTTCTTACATGCTACCAAATTGAGACACTACAAAAAAAAAAAAAACAGGTGCTCACAGTTCACCTATCTCACCTGCCATCATGATTCCATATGGAGACCCCTCATCCATCACTCGGACGTCCACTCTCTTCCCTGAACGCGCCTGACGCTGGGAGGTTGGAGGGGTCTCGTGCGCCCCCGTGGAAAGACCTGATAGGATGTGACAAGTTTATTAGGCACAAATCAGGCGGGTGCGGCCACCACCCCGCCCCGTCACGATGTTCTCCTCCCCGTGCTGGCTTTTCATCTGTCTCGGTTTTATTCAAAGCCGCTGGGCCTTTCCGTGATATCCGTGCCAGGGAAGAGACACCTTGGTGGATTCACGAGGCGGCTTGCCCTTTTTTTTAAGCTTTGGGTTTATTACCCCCCAGAACAAGCCAAGTTGAAAAAAGTGCAGTGGGATTGACAGATCGCTGCATTAAAAAGCCCTAAAAGCGACAACGGAGGTGTTCTGTGACTGTGAGGAGAAACTCAATGACCGGCTGGAAGCCGATCAATCGTCGCGAGGGAGGTTTATCCGCAACATCTCCGCAATTTGCTGCCGTTCGATTAAAGACTCAGCAGATAAAAGCCACCAAATTGAGCGTTTTTTTTTTGGGCCTCGGAGGTGAATATCAAGTGGCTACTTTGCTAACGAGCTAAACGAGGCTGCCACTGAGTACTGATGAGGAGCAATTTTTCCTAAATTTGCCCTAAAAAAAAAGCCAGGAGGAGGGAGTCTTCGACCCGTGGGCCTTTGGTGAAAACGATTCATTTGACGATTACAGACTTTTGTTTTCAATAAAGCATTTGTTTTCTTTCTTTCCTTCCAAGGTGACCTCCAGAAGCAAACAGATGCTCCAAACAAAGAGCGGCCATAGCAAAGACGGAAGCCACCCCCCGGGGAGTCCAGCCACTCCCCCGAACGATAAAGTTCGAGCAAATCTTTGTTGAGATTCGCTGACGTCATCAGATAAGCATTTCATTAAAGCGAGGTGGGCTAATGAGGCGACAAGTTGTTGACATTTTGACGACTCTCACGCTCGGCAACGTTCTGGAGCTTAACGATGGGTACGGAGAAGTTTAAAAGCGTGTACCTCATCCTGCTGAGAGTCTGTTCCTATTCCTGTATTTCCACCGGCTAGCCCGAGGACTGGAGTGTGCATACGTTGCTTTTGTTCCATGGCATGACAGTGCGGGGCTCTTTTGCATAATTGTAATTACAGCAGTGGGCCAAAGTCTGACGGAGCCCGCAGGTAGCGATGAGATGAGAACCTTTTCTTTCCGCTTAAACTGCCGTCTAGGGAAAAGCGCCGGCTTGTTCCAGGTGGGCTACCGCTCTGCCGTAATGACACTATGTGCCAGATTATTTTCTTAGGGGGGGGTGAAAATCAGATGTGATTTTATTCCTGCTGACCTCACCCTTTTTTCAAGACTTTCCAACCGAGGGTGCTTATTACCTGCGGGCCTTTTCCGGCTCAACACACCTAGCGGCTGATGAGCTAAAGCCGCGTTTCACAAACAGCATCTGGAAATTTGGCGAGCGAGAAAGCGGGAAAGCAGGCAGCGGGTGAGCAAATTGTATGTAACCTTCATTGCCAGATCAGCAAGCTCGACACATTTCAGCCTTTTTCTGCCGGGTGATTAGGAGCCTTTGAAGGAGGCCGATTGACATCGTTTCCATGTGCTGATTAGCCGAGGCGCTTTTCTGGGAAGTGACTCGGGAACCGCAAAAAATGTCATTTCGTATCAGCCGACTTGCTCAGAGGGTGGGCGCAAAACACGCAGTGTCAACTTCTAGCGCAGAGATTACCAAACTGGTGCGCCGGCTCATTTATTAAGAGTGGCAATGTATCGTTGATTTGTTTTTCACCCCGATCTTGGTCAAATGATTTATTCCGCTCTTCGGAGCGAGACCAGTGAGTGCATTTCAACCATTTTCCCCTCTGTGGAAGTTTGGCTGCGTTCATTGCTTCTACACTGAGGATTTTTCTGGGGGAGGATTTGTGGGTAAAAAAGACGAATATCAGATTGTGACTTTGGCGCCCCGTGGGAAAAGGGAACCCTTGGCGGCGACGCCTGGAGCCAATTAGCCACAGCTAGCTCCATAAAACCCTTTGTTGTTTTGTCTTCTGGTGTACGACGGGAGGCCTTTGTTTTGCGACCTGGGTGAGTATTTCCCAGCATCTCCTCCAGGAGGCTTGTCATTGTACGTTTGTGTGCGTGCGTGTTGCTAAGCCTGCTAAATTTAGCCTGTCGAATATGTGCAGGACTCTCTCTTTACTCCCAATCGATACTGGATGCACCGACGGGGACTTACCGAGCAAAATGGCTGCGGGCAAAGTCCCTTCCCACCCGTTTTCTATATATAAAACTGGCCTGGCATATAATGAAAAACATTACCTGCCACTGGGGTACATAACGCATGAGTTATGGAGCGCCGCTGCGAAGAATGATCCAATTACACCAATTGTATTTTTACACGGGCACAAGTGTGATGGGGGGGTGGGGTCATTTATCTTGACACTGGGATACAGTTAAATCATTGCTTTGCTTTGAGATAAAGTTGGCTCAAATCATTTGATAATAACCAGTAAAAAAAAGTCGGAATAGGCCCGTCTGACTTGCCTCACTGGCGGGTTTGTTGGCTGAGGCCCAACTTGAGCGTTTCCGCGCAGCTAAGTAAATATGACAAACCGGTCAGCGTCCAGGCTTTGACTCTGAAGCAAAAGTCAGTGTCATACCTGATGTCACAACATGGCTAATTTACAAAATCATTGACAAAGTAACCACCCAAGCTGAGCTGGGTGAAGATCCAGACCCAATTCCAAGCAGACCATTTTGTCTGACACACGACTTAAAAGGTAAGCTCGGCTGCATTGAGTTTCACTGGATTCCCAAAAAGTACGGAATCAAAGTTAGCGATTGCTTCGCGGCGGGCTAATATAGGTACGTGGGAGTTTTGACAGTTTGGGCATATTCTGACGAAAGCAGACTTTTTTTTATTTATATATGCGGTATTAAGGCACCTGGGAATGGTTTAAATGTGGGAGATTTTGCTGAAAAAGTCTAGCTAGCTAATGAAGCGAGCTTGCTATCTCGCTGACTAATGAACGAGACGAGGCGGCTTGAAAAACGAGCTGACTGGCTGCGGCAAATAAAAGGCATTCCTTCGCTCTGATCTCAGTGATTGATTCGGCTCCTCAATTCCCCTCCTTTAAATTCTTCTCCCTTCTTTAATTTGCTTTTTTGCTCGCGGTCGATGCGGCCCAAATGTAGCCGGGTACGCGTGTCAATTAAACGAGGCTCTAATGGCACTCGAGCGAGGTCACCGCTTAACTTAGCTTAAGCAGCGGCTTGGAAATGAAGGCCATTTCAAATCAATCAATACACCTAGATTTCTTTTTTAGTTGTCATGTATTTTACTTCAATATCAAGTGAGAAATATCTCACGGATATTATCATCTTATATTTTATTGAGATATTATACAGGACTTTCTGTTCGGCCCCTTCCCGTGTTGGGGATGCTGGCTGAGAGAAGGCAAAGAACTCTTAGGAGCCCTAAACAGCCGTTGTTATGATACACTTGGATGCAAATGAGGAAGCGTTGAGGAATTGGGAGGGAAGGAAAAGGCTTTGGAGCAATTAAAATGATGTGCTCTTTGTAAGAGTCCGACACCTAGGGTGAGTCCCAGAACTTTTTAATAACCCCCGCAACACAACACAACGCCGGGCAACTTTCTGCCTGCACAGCGTGACTTTTTGACCCAGGCGGGAGATTGCGGAGGGTTGCGTGATATATATAAAAATATATATTCATTCATCACACCGATGAATACTGCCTATTTTTTCCTGGTACCCATTATGCAGCTATAACATGCCATTTTGGGACTCTTGCCCGGCTTGCCGTTTGACATTCAGGACGGATAAACTGATTAAGAAAAAAAAAAATCTGCTTCCATCAGTGTGCGATCAGAACAAGTTCATAACAAAAGGTCAACGTAGGCGCTCCGAGGCGTTCACCTGATTTATTGATCGCAGTGTACGAGGTGAGCTGAGCTACGGCAGGGTGAAGGAGCTCCTGCGGGATAAACAGCGAGGCTGTGGGCTTTAATTGCACGCCCAATACCGCAGAAGGCCGGCCGGCCAGGTTTGCCAAGAAACTATTATTGCTTCACTTCTGCAAGCACACATAATGATGAAAACTCGGAATTTAGTGCCAGCCATCTGTCTACCGCGCAATGTTCGTGTTTGGTAATGTCGACTAGAAATGAGGGAAAACATTTCTCTGATGGTGGCATTTTGGATTTCATCCCCCCCCAAATATAACTCAAGTGACGGTCTACAACAAATAATTCGACCCAAAATTTAAGGATGAATTTGAACAAAAAGTACCAAAGATGTAACTGATTCAAAACGGAGCTGAACTTGCCCCCATCCGTCTCGTATACGAGGGTCCAATTTTGTAGCGGACAATATCTCGAGGTATAGTTCGTCTTTGAACTCTAAAATGCGCTTCACACCAAAATGGCAGACATCTTGTTTTTCAGGCCTGGCTGCGAGACTGTCTTTTTTTGGCGTCTACTTTTGACAGCCACCAAATTTCACTTGACATGTATGCCGACGAGACGCCCTTGCGCTAAGGACGCAGATGTCCAATAGGCGAGTTTTGCGACCTTCAGCTTTGGCTTGATGCAAAATGGCAGCCATGTCGGTTCATTTAAAAGCAATATGAGCCTGTGAGGACGCCTGGCACGCTTATCTGTACGCGGGCAGCCTTTTTCCTTCCAGGAACGCATCATCACAGCCCAATACCGCCGCAATGACTTTTCAACAAAACCAATGGCGTTAGGCACTGCGGGAGATAAGCAAAGAGAGCATGCGTGAAATAGACAAACAAAGGGAAGGGAGGGGTTCGGGCAGCCGGCAGTGGAGTTAATCTTACTCTGCGGCCGGATTAGGAGTCACGCTTGTGTTTTCTCCAAGAAAGAGAAGGCGGCGAAGGGCTCGCGTGGGAAGAACAACCCCGACAAGGGGGCCACTCCAGGCCGGGAAAAACAGGCGGACGTTAGCTTGTGGCGCTTTTCATTTCACGCAGCCTTTGCTTGGCGTTGTCACGCACGTTGAGCATCGATCCGCCCCGGCATTGCCAGCGCACGTTCCTGTTCCTGTGTGAAATTTAAAGCGACATCTGGATCTCTAGCTTCACTGTCCACAAGATGGGAGAGCGGAGCAAACCCCATATGAAATCGCAAATTGATCTTGTGAACGCGCTCAGTTGGCGTACTGAGAAACATAATCCTGCTTAACACCTACAGGTGGCCTACTTTGAGTACCTGTTCCCGCACAACACTTAAAGAACTCGTTAACAGCAGTTTTCTTTCTTAACTGTAACAAAGGTTCCGAGATTTCTCGTTCCCTTCACATTCTCGTTGGTTAACTGCAGCTAGAAATCTTGTTCCTGCACAAGGCCAGTTTGTTATAAAGCCTCCGAAGGGGGATTTCTTGCCCTCGTGTAGTTGGCGAGGATCGTCCGATCCCTTCCAGGATGAACCAACCGTTTGGGTTGTGGCGCTCTGCATCCGGACCATTAATCATGCAGAGCGGCCACTGGCGCGCGGCTGTCAAGCGGGTCCGGCGCGGTAATTAACAAACTCATCACCGTTTCCACGCGTCCTCTCGTGCCGACGGCAGCCGTGTCTAATTACGCAGAGGGCGAGCACGATAAATATTTGGAGGAATGTTTCAGGATGGCAGGGAGCGCGGGTGATGAATTACGGCGTGGGCATATTGTTTGCGGCGGCGTGATTAATTGTGATTTCGATAAAAGGAGGCTCGTCCTCATTGTCGGCGCCTGTGTAACACGTTTGTGTTTGCAGATAATGAGGCGGCTCTTTTCAAAGCATGCTTTTGGGGGGGGGGGGGGGAAGAGATGGTGAGCTGCAGTGATGTGAGAACAATAGCGAACGACCTGCTTATGGACTACAGGGAACCTCCACCTTTCGCCGTGGCATAGTCGTTTATTTATCGTCAGCTATTTGTTGATGAACTCACAAACTCCTACGAAGGCGTCAAAGCACTGACAGCATTAACTGATGTCAGGGAAGTAGAGTGAACCGGGTCAGTGGAGTGTATACGTAATTGACAGCCATTCTAATTGCTACACGCATATTTAAGTAGATACATGTAAATACATACAAAGATCCAAAACTGTGTGCGAGCACGGTTTTAAAAAGAGATGCTTCAATGCGGTTCGAGTTGACGCAGTCGCCTTTTGAATCAAAACCAATTTTGCCATTCAAATGGATTATCGTCACGCCCCCGCAATATTGCCGTTAACCAGCCCAATCAAGGTCTCCTATCTGACGTTTGGGAGCGTTATTACCAGCCTGATTTATAGAGCTAATATCTAGCCTCTTCAGGCACAATGAAACCCCGTCGAGCAGCCCGCGAGGCAATAAAATCATCCGTCGCTTGGCGTGATTAGAAATACCCAAGATTTGCACTTTATCATACATAAATGAGGTCACCTCAGGTGCTCATTAATTACCACCCGGCACACATTTAAATACATCGCTTTTTGACATTCTTAATTCTCTGGGTCAGGAAAAAGGTTATGGTCACGGCGCACAAAGAAGATTTTGCGATTTTAAGGCTTAGCATACTTAAAGGTCTTTTATTGACATTGTTTGGTCTCCGCTGACAGTGCCGACCCATGGCAGGCTTTTATTATCAGAGGCAAACACAAGCAGGGAGCTGGGAGGGTCTCGAGGGGACCGCTTGTGTACACGCTTACACTGACCTTAATTAAGAAAGGAAAAAAGTTAATTAGGCAATTAATGGCGGGAACGCAGAAACTATTACACGCTTTCCGCTTGATGGTGGACGACGTAGCCAATGGCCTTCATTATGTTTGCAGAGGAAAACATGATACCCTGAAGAGAACCGAGGATTTCATACTTGACAAACCGAGAGACGATTTAAAAAGTCGACGTATCAATCAAATCTGAAAAATGGCATTATTGTGACCCAAGTTGCAGTAGTTAAATCAAAAGAATTTTGTTTGCTTCCTAACAAAAGCCTGAAAGTTTACTACTAACACTGGCCGGTATATACTGTAAACAATTCTCTTCGCCTCTCCTTCAGTTGACATTAACAACTCAGGGTGATATCAGAACGGTTTGGCGCAGGAAGAGAAAAATAATTCTTTTTGACTTGGCGTAAACCCTTGGTGGAGGTTCACATTATTTTTTGATGCAGTAGCAAAACCTAGCACCCCACCAGGCTTTGAGTGGGGGTCTCTCCCTCATTGTGCAAGGTTTGTGCAGGAACAGGATTCCTATGCTGCGCCACGAAAGTCGGCTGTACCTCACCCCCGCCTCTAGCGCTCCCAAAAGGGGGTGGAGGGGAGGGGATTATCGAGTTAATTAATTCATATGCTTTAACACCTGCCAAATTACAGTTCCCCTGCAAATGGATGGAGCGCGCAAACGACTAAGTTTCAATTAGCATCGTGATTATGTGCAACGTGACGCTAATGTGACCACAGAGGGCTTAGGACACGGAAGACAAGCTAAAGCTACAAAACGACATCGGGTATTTTAAGGAACGTAATGCTTGAGCGTTTGCCATCGAAAATCCTGCCTCAGGGCGCAGTCACGTGACTTTTTGCAAGCACAATGACTGAGGAAGTGTCTAAATATCAGACTACGTGACATTACGGTTGAGATAAAAAAAAAAAAAGGATGTTTTTCACGTTATTTCATTAACTGGCTTCATTTTTACCTCCGGCGCAGAGTCAAAACAAAGAAGACAATGTCAATCATTTACCCGCCAGAGTATAATTTGGCGACAGAGACGACGGGACGGGCCTTGGGTTCCCGATGGCGCCGAACAAACAACAAGGACGCTTTTGGAACAGGCGGAAAGTCATGAAAGCGCTTTCAGATCACAGCTGCCCCCTCCCTTTGTTGCGTACGGGGATAAATGGCTGACACGCATTGCCGTTTTAACACAAATTATCCTCCCACACATGCCCGCCTCAGATCTTTCAATTGCCTAATTAGCGCAGGAACAGGAAAGGGAGGGCTGGTTTGAAGGCCCTTTCAAGCGCCGCACTTAGTATGCGTCACGATCATCATGACGGGCACCTGGCGGGAGGAGGCGGGGCTTTGCCCTCGTCTCGGCGCACCTCTGAGTCGGATGGGAAATGACTGGAAACAATTTTAATTCCTAAGTATGGACAATAGCAGACATGTACGACCGAATCGTAAATATTTGAGAAAATAATCAGAAAACCTTTGGATTCTCACGACAAGAAAATTCAGCCAAACAAAAACTATTCAGCTGGGTATATTTGGGGGCTTCAATCAGATCTTTTTAAAAGATTTTTTTTTTTTAAGTTTAACGCCGTGAGGGTAAACGCAGTTATTGGGCCGAGCGGGAGCGCTGCAGGTGAGGATGCTTTTAGATCTGAGTTACAGCACACCCAAGGAAAGAAAAAAATCAATGGGTCATCTTCTCCATCAGCAAAGCCTCCCTCGGCTTGTTCTCGTCGGCTCTTTGCTTTTTTTTTTTTTTTTTTTTGTATCCCACTCACATCTTAGTCCAAAAACAGAAGCGCAGTCCATTTCTGTCCTTGCAAAGGTACAAGCTACACTGTACTCTATTGTTGAGGACTCGAGACTAAGTCCAAAGTAACTAACAAACAAATGGTGGAGTTTGAAGGCGCCACCTGAGTGTTCTACCCCTTCAAAAAAATCCACAAACTTTTGAAAGTTTCCATTCACAGCTCATGCTTTTCCACATGGAAGCTTTTAATTTGTGAAAATTAGATTTCATCATCAGAGATATTCATCTAGTGCCCACAGGAATGGGAGGGGGGGGGGCATGCTGGGCCGTTAATGACACCATCCTGGCACCAATTTTGGGCGGCACTGAGCACGTTTTGCCGCCGGCTCCAAATCATTTTGCCCGGAGTTTTCGCTCCTTCCGAGTATTTACGAGCCGCTTGATCGATGGCGTCCCGGCCGCCGCCTCCTTGCCGCCGGCGAATAAAGCTGATAAGCAAAAACGAATTGGAGAGGAGGGTCTGTTTGGGGTTTTATTTTGGTAAGGGGGAGCGGAGGAGGCGAGGGGGGGGATTCAAATCAACTGCTCTGGAAGATGAATGAGTGCTTTTTGTAAACAGCAGGATGTTACGACGTGACTAAAATGTAATAAAACACAAACACCAAAGTCATTATGGAGCATTATGGCACGACAACACGACGAGCGCACGCACGCTTTCTGCCATCTTATTGCTTCATTAACATTTACTTCCCAAAAACAAAAAAAACTTGGCTTCCGAATAACAATGCAGCACGTTGTACAAACAACAAGAGTCACGCACAGCACGGATACTAAGCAGGAATACGAAAGAGTCAAATGAAAGCCAACGGCATGAATAAATTATCACGAGTCTCGGCAAAATTAATTGTGAAACATTTGAACACTGTAACCGTTACAATAAAAGATTCCTCGGGCTCCTTCTCACGGCCCCACGTCCCGGTGACACCGGGCGGGTGTTAAAAGCAAAAAGTCATCTTTTTAAAAGCAGCGCCAGCTGACCCGTGAGCCACCGACGCGCTCGTTTGACTGATAGCGACGCTTATCGACCCGTCACCCAGAAAATAGGACCGCATACTTGGCCATATTAGGAGAGGAGCATCTTGTTGCTATTTCAAGCGTCAAGTGAGCCGACTCCCAGAGGTGTCGGACCCGAGCCGGCCCGCTAGGCCGTCTGCGTCTTTGTCTGCCCTGTCTAATTGAGCAAAGGTAGTGGAGTAATATTGGACGAAAACAAAGCCTTTTCTTACTTTGAGCCGCACCTATAGTGCCTGGGGTCTCCTGAGTGGCCAACGAGGAGAGAGTGGTAATTAGCCGTAAAAATAGTGGCACCTTTGTCAGTAAATTACCGCATCCCGTCGTGGAGTTAAAAGGCGGATTGAGTCACGGCCTCAATCATTTTCCCATCATTGGAAACGATCGGAAAAGCGGTGAGCAAAAACCGGTTGTCATAAACGATAACAGAGTAGGAACGAAATGATGGCGGTAGTCAGGAAAAGATGGACAAAAGTTCTACAAAATGGCAAAGTCACTCTTGTGGCCCCTGAGTGATTTCAAACATTTTCAAATCATCTTAATTGTCCAACATGACAATAGATTCCCAAGAGCCACAATTCCGGCTCGCCCGGGGGCGTCTAATACACACCTCCGCCGACTGACACCTGCCAGAACAGCCGCCGCCTAGAGGGGTTACGTGTTTTTGCACAAAATTGGCCATGGTTTCTCCCTGTCACCGGCGGCCATTTGCAGCGCTCGTTAGGCGGCTCGAGACAGCGGCGTGTCAGCGGCGACGCGTTAATGGTCGAGAATATCGACTGTCAGCCGGCTGACAAGCAACCGGCGAGCTTGTTTGTTGTTGTTCACGAGGTGGGCGGACATTTATGACAAAAACTGGGTTTTTTTTAGGGGGGGGTGGGGGCTTGTTTTTAAAAATGCTTTCTGGAATTCGGCATCACTTGAAACTGACCTTTTTGATAACTTTCCAATACTCGGTTTTCAGCAGGATTTTTTTCTCCAGCTTATTTAGTACCCCGACCAAAACACGAGTTGTGCTTCAAGAAATACTCTGATCACTCGTTGTGAGTATGTTGGCGTAACCATAAAGTAAAGCCAGTTGAACTTTTGCTAAGTGACCTCTTGTGTTGTGTTCACACCTCCCAGTTATCAAGCGCTGCCCTCTCGAGAGCCTTGCTGTCCGTTAACGTGCGTTCACCCCTGCTGCAATTACCAAGCTAAGGCATCAGCAGAGTGCCATTAAAGCTTCCCCATGTAACAATATCAACCCTCGGCTACTCCTTTCCCACCTTTGGTGGAGGTGAGCTTGGCTCGTTATGAAGCGTGGGCACAACAATGAGACGTTTCCGCCTGGTGCCCGTGGCCTAAACATAGCGCAGAGTGCTTTGAGAACACAGCTCTCTGCAGACAGAGCTCGCCTGCCTTTCAACGGGCCCGCAAATCCTCCGCCGCTGAAGCTGTTGTGACAGAATTTCTGCCTTATTTGGGTTTTTGTGTCAGCAGAGACCCCGGGGCGACTCTACGCGCTTCCTCCGCACGCTTCGCAGAAGCTGAGGTGGATCCTGCAAGACGGCGCCGAGCTGCATTGAGCATATGGCGAGGGGAAGGAACGCAGAGTCGATTCCCAAACGTGGATTAGTGCATACTAATAAGCCTTTGAAAGTTGGTTCTTAGCGACCATAAACGGCAAAAGTCAATCTCAGTAGCATTTCGTATCGCATCGCTCTTGATACGCCAGGCTGCAATATCGGTATTGAACCGCAATTGAAAAAGTTCAATCAGGACATACCTGGATCGAACCATTTCCCAAAGTCACAGCTGAATCCAATAGACACAGTCCGCTAATTTGAGCCGGTCAAAGGAAACAACTGGGTCATCAGAGTCTGCGATGGATGCGGCCAGCATGCTGGAACCTATCCCAGTTTTCTTTGGACAGACGGCGAGGTATAACCTGAACGGATTGCCAGCCAATTGCAGGTCAAGTCAAACGATACAACCGAATCCTTTCAGAACCGAAGCCGGTCATCTCACTGCCAGAAGAGTCTGCTTAATGGAGCCCCGACACTAACAATTCCTGATGTTTCTCCCGCTGAAGACAAATGGGCAGTCTGGAGGCGCGTTGATGGATGTTTGGGGGGCTGCGGTTCGAGGTCGATAAATCACCATGACGTTCCCCGGTCTCTCACTCCGAAGCTTACTCTCTGAACACGTTCATAACAAACTGGGGACGGTCGTTAGCAATGGAAAAAACGTCCGAGGATGGGTATTCCCTGCCAAGAGGGAGCAATGTATCACTTTAGCTTTCGTCATCATCACTGCGGTCGCTTTGGATGGACGCTAAAGACCGTCTGGACTCAGTCAAGGTTACATTAGACTAAGTGCAGGTTAACGCCGCCCGTGATGGACTTTCTATGCCAAACGAGAGGGGAAAATGATCCACGGGTGAGGTTGAGGCCATTGCCAAGGCCCGTGCTTTACAGGCGCCTTGGGAAATCACATGGCAAACTATGCCGTGGACAAAGGCAAAACGCATGTGAATGGTGAATTCCATGAAAATGCTCCGAAGGGGAAAATGGAAATGATTCTGCGAGTGTGGGGCATGCGGGCAAGATAGCTGGAATTGAGAGATTAAATCCAACGCTGATCTACCCGATCTATCCCCCCTCCCCTCCCCTCCCTCCGCCGCGTGTCTATTTCCTGCCCATCTGCAACCTTGCAGCGAGGCTCCGCAGTTGTAATTCTCACCTAGCATCCAGCTGTTACCTCCTCCTTTGGGGAGCCGTTCTGTTTTTAGCTTTGCCTGAGACGACCCATTCATTCACGCCTCTTCATCCAATTACAAGCAAATCCAAAAATATTGACATGTCTGCCGGGCTTACGCGGTGTGATGATTGCATAGAATACGAGCTTAGAAATTTGGTTCCAGCTCTGAGCTTGAGTTATTTATAGTTTTCAATTTGTGGGCAAATCATCAAACAATTGAGTCCACTAGTTAGCAGCAGGTACACTTAACCTTAACATGCTGCCATTCTGAGATTCAAGTAAGTCTGAGGTTTGGATGGGGAGGAAAAAAAACCTTTCACTGTGATTCTAGGTACCTTACAAATCAATATTTTTCTTGTTTTGGCTTCTGAGAGGAAATCTGCGACCCGCGGCCGAGCCCCGACAAAGCTCTATTCCGTCTCGTCACATGAATAGTCAAGCAGGAGAAACCTTTCAAGCGCCACCGCTCACTGGAAACGAGCTAACCGAGATTCCCACTCTGCCAAGCGGTGATGGGGCCGTGGGGCGAAAGGCTCATTTGTCCAGGAATGTGGATATTGCAAAGTGGGGAGGCAATGAGAGACGGACGGGTGAGGCTGAGGGAGGTTGGAGGATGCAAAAGTGCTGACAGAGTTGGAGAAAAGGATAAGAGACAAGTCAAGGGCAGCAGAGCACACGTTGGAATATTCTCCTCAACTCGTGTGTGGGGGGCAGAAATCCAGCACGCATAAACAAAGTGCTGTCTGTTTCGTAAATTTGTTACATTGTTGGGTGGCAAAAATGAGCAGATGGGATTTTTGTAGGGAAACAATGTACAATTGTTACGAATGTGTCGCGCTGACACAAAGCCGCTAATTAGAACACAACAATGAGATGCCGAGACATGAACGAAGCATTACCCAATTTGTCGGTCGCCCCTGAAATTTGGTTTTTAAAAATTCAGGGCCGCAAAGCCCGGTTCTCCTGGGATGATGAAATATGGTGGACGTGACTATGACTCCTGCAATAAAAACACCCTCACTCTCACCGTTCGTCATTTTTGTTCCAAGTTCCGAAAGGTCCCTCCGAGGGCTATTTGGGAAATGTTTGCAGAAAGCCCGATTTAATGGACGTTGCGTATTTTACGAGCGAGAAAAGCGACAAAGGCATAAAAGTTGTGGCTGATAAAAGTCAAAGTGTCTCCTTTTGCTATTTATGATCCCAAACAGGAAAAGGATGTTGGCGTTCCAGCATTGAAGTTGAAGTCACAGTGGAGCTCCGGCGAAGAGTAATTAGAGCGTTCTCAAATGAAATGCTAGCAATTCTCTCAATTCAAGCAAAACTTTGACTGCGGTATGCCTCGTGACCGCTAATAGGTCCCGACGGTCCCGCTAACATTGGGAAAATGCTGTCAGAGTGTCAACGGTGTAAACAACGTCTGCCTCACTCTCATTTCCACGCATTAACGAGTGAAGTATCGTTAAAGCCGCGGCGGTTCAATCGGGCTCATCCGCAACTGATTTGCATCCGAGGCAAGAAAATGCGGCTAGCCGCGGCCAAGTTAATTACACTTGCCGCTAGCTTGTTTTTGACATTCCACTCCGGCGATGAGCGTAAACCTTGGAATCAGACTAAGTTAAAAGTCATATCGTGGTTCGCAGATTTTTTTTCAAATCGGACAAGTTTACACCGCTGAGTTTTCGCCGTATCGCTGAATTTTACGGCTCATATTTTCTTTTTTACAATGTATTTACATCCAGAAGCTTGTGCAGGCTTGCTATGTTATGTTATTGTTGTCACGTCCCCGCTTTAGGTGCCACTTGCTGACTCAGCAGGGAGCCCAGGATAGGTGAGGCTCCTTTTTGCTCCAAACATTGCACAGTTTAAGGTCAACGAAGCAGCAGGGGAGCTTTGCAGATAGCCCAGGGAGGACAAAGAAGAAGAGAATATGGGCAGAATTTAAACGGTTTAAGGGAATTACCTCCTAACTTCTGGAATCTTTAGCGTGCAGGTGCCGGCACGTCTGCATGCCTCGCCTTTGATAAGAAGTGAGCCCGAAAGGACGCGTGGAGGCGATAAATGGGCCATAATTGCGTCTTAAATATCAAGCGTTGGGGAAAGTGCCCTCGCAGCCTGTTTTGTGGATCAAAATTAAATTTGGTCGCCATATCTATCACAAATACAACCACAAAAGAAGTCTGGGGAAGATACGCACGCCTGTATATGCTGAAGCCACTTTTACGTAACAGAAGCCATACGTAGGAGCACGCAGGAAGGCTGCCGTTTTTCTTTGGAGTCAATTCCACCAATTCTAGGAGTCTCTCAAAAGTTAACTCATTTTTTGTCACAATTGCTAAAACGAAAAATCAACCTCAAATAACAGATGCATCCTTTATGGAGGGCTTTAGCGTGCAAGAAGATGTCAAGAAGGTATGTGTATTATCTGAGTGTCAATTCATTGGTAGACAAAGTAAAAACAAGTAAAGCACTGGAAACCAAATATTTCCAAAAATGGAATTCTTTTGTCGCCGGGACCTATGAAAGGGAATCGCTTCCGAATGGTGTTGCTAGGCAACCACCGCCCGCCCGTCCGTCACGGTCCACAGGCGGAGAGCGGGTGACGAGTGGCAAGGATGCGAGACCCGACCGCGACACAGAGCCAACGCTAACCCACCAACAGACAGAATAATATTAATAATAATAATAATAAACACTTACATAAGAATCTGATGGACAAGTGAGACGCCCCCCCCCCCCCAACCCTTACCTCCCTTTTTTGCACGTCGCCCGGCAATAAAACCTTCAAAGGCGGTAATCAAGCAAGCATGAATTATTCAGTTGCCAAACAATGCGCACATAATCATTTAATGAGTTCTGCCTCGGTCTTAGGTGAGCAAAACTTCCTGTCGCTGAAGAAAATTGGGCAGTTTGTCTTTGAACATCAGCTCTCCTGTGCGGCTGCAACGTTGTTTTGCTTTTTAATAGGAAAATAGCGCGGGAATCCATCAAAAGAGCAATGCGATTAGAAGGATAAACAGTGTACACCGGCGCAAACGTCTTTTAATATGCTCAAAAGCGGCAGGTAGACGGCAATCTCATTTTCCGTTTCTTTGTATATGTGTGTCAGCCACACACAAAAACAACAAGCGTAAAAGTTTGGATTGACAGGCCGCTGACACATACTTCGTCCTTATGCGCGCCAATCATCTAAGTAGCCGTCATTATCGGCCCACATGAAATGACAAAAGCTCAAAATTCACACAATCTTGCCTGACCTGCCTGTCTAGCGAACGTGGTTGAAGTTTAGGAACAATCAGACAAAAATTCTGACTCTGTCTTTAACGTCAGCATCAAAACAAAATGGCCGACTTCCTGCTTCTTTTGAAGTAAGACCTACACGTTTCCAGAACACATACAACAAATGGTATACGACGTGGAGCTGAGGGGTGACGTTCTAAAACATGCCAAATACGCCTTTCCAAAATGGAATGTTGCGACATGTATACGCCACGTTTGGGAGAATGCGGGGTGTGCCCGTGGGGATGGGCCTTGGTGGGAGGTCCACTAGGATCTATTGCTTCCTTAATGCAGGGTGACACTGCACAATTGGTTCTCCCCCAAGCTTCCACCACCACCACTTCTTTCCAATCGTGTTACTCCGTGCTGTCGTTGATGTTTGGCATTTGAACGATACGTGGTGAAGCAGCATGTGGTCTGCCTTCCAAGAAATAATTGCTTAAAGGCTTGTGATTACGAGATGTTTGCATAATAGACTGGGTCATTTTGATTTATTTCCGCAATAGGAGTCCTTGCAGATGCCTGAACCGTTCTAAAGTGTGTCTCTTAAAATGAGTAGAACAACTAAAAACGGTCAAATGTTGTGGCTGTAAGATCATGGAACCAAAAAATAAGTGACATTATAATTTACAATCGATCCTAATTTTATTCTGCCAAATATCAAAATCGTCCTGAGCCGTATCGTCAAGCTCTGCTACCATTTCTGGTCCCACGTGGCAGCAAGCAGAATTTCTCCGGCACCCTTTGTGGATTAACCTCTGGCGTTCATTAGCTCTGTGCAGGAGCGTGTCAGAGCTTCTATTTACTAATTAGCAGCTAGCGACAATAACTCGATGGCACAAAGGAGCGGACAAAACACAGCAATCTTTTTCACCGGCGTCTGGAGTTCTAGGCGCATTCTCGCATTGTTTGTTTACCGACGCGCTACCGGATGAGGAGAAAAAGTTCAGAATTTTTCCGTCCCCGGAGTTGAGGCGATGCTCCGACTGCGGGGAGGAACGCAGATAAAAGTGTCACCGCCGTGCGACCGGGTATAAATATTAAAAGGCCGCTTCCTTACTCTGCAAGGTGGAATCGAACAACCCGAGGGGTCCTTTCTACCCCGGGGCAAGGACAGACTTTCACCGCAGGACCATGAGAGCCAAAAGAAACAATGTTTTGGCTCATATTGGTGCACGAATGGAATGTGCGAGTGGCCTAAGGGGTGTACGAGATTAAAAATCCGACAATATTTAAATATTTACATTGTTTTTCCCCCAGCCAAGTGTAAAAATGAATAGAACCTTGATTTATTCAAACGATTAGCGCTTGCACGGTGCTATTTCAACTTTTAAAATAGATATTTTGTATTTTTTAACAGAAAATGCAAAGAGTTGCCTCTAGGGGGCACATTGTTATCACCGCCACGTAGCTTCGGAGATGCTAATATGTTAACACGGCTGCCAATTTTCTTTGATGTTTTATTACAAATTCGCCCAGTTGGTATCGCCATGACACTTATGTTAAGGGCCGATTTTTTTTTTTTCTCCTTTAAACATTTGCTAATGTACCCACTTGGCTCATTTCCCAGCCCATCTGCTCCTGCTTTTGCAAGGGTAATACAGGAGTTGTCTTTGATGGAATATTCCGTTTTATCCCCGACACGGGCGCCAGTCTGCCGGTCTTTCCTCAGCAAAAGAGTCCACTGAGGCGGAGGAGAAGCACGAGGGCGCTAGCCCTGCTGCGCGGCGAGCTTTCATAAAGCACTTTTGAGCACCTTCTCTCTATCTCCACTCTCATTCGCCGCACTTCTTTCAAAGCGGGTCTTGCTGCGCCTCGGCAATATGGCCGCCCACACTCGGGCAGAATGGCAGCATTCATTTCGAGCCGTGGCGGGAATTCATTTTTAAGTGGGGCTCAGTGGAGATCAATGGACGTCGCTGACTTGGCTGGCTGCTTGACAAATCTTCTCATTTTCGCTCGTTTGGTGACAATGTGAGGCACTAGTTAATGAATATGGGTCATTACAAATTTGATGTGAACTGTCAGGGAAGTGTAATTTTATGCGCTTGTAGTTTTCTCCGTCAAATAGCTTTTATTTCTCGCAAAAGTGGTCGGAGCAGATGTGTGTTGTGTCGTGAGTTCATCATTTGTAATGCAGATAAAAATGCCGCATAACTGATAAAACAGGACGTGTGAGCCATATGGACTCACGGCGTCAATCAAGCACCGTCTTCCATTTAGGCGCCCGCTTCTCCCCGCCATCCTTTCTCCGTTTGTCATCATCATCTTATCTGCCGAGCCGACGTCGGCTTCCGTCAGCAAAGAGGCTCCTCCCCCCCTCCTACCGAAACGACACGTTCTCGAGGTTGTTCCGATAAAGCGCCGCCCATTCATCAAAGCTGCGCGCACCTAGACCAAATGTGACGCGCCGACGCTTCACAAGCACGTCGCTCGCCTCCGCTTACTTCAGGGCTTGAACGGCGGCGTGTCAACAAAGACGAGTTGGCCTTCACTCAAGCTGAACTTAAATTGTGCAGGAGCACAGGATATTAAAAAAGTGCTAGCAGCCAATGTCAGCGGATTAGCATCAATGAAGCTTGAGAGGCTATTTGGCAGCGATAAGACGTCAGATCAACCCAAAGATTTCTGGGTGTGGGTCAAAAAGTACTGGAGAGATTTATTACTGAGTTAGTGTGTCTCCTCTCTCTCGCAGTCGGGTGAAAGAAAAAAAAAACCTGTTTGGGCAGGATAAAAATAAATGCTAACACCACATGCAAAATGTGAAATTAATGTCTCCCGCATTGGGATTTTTTGTGGTGGAATTTGTTTTTTAAATGTTATTATACTAGCTTTTTTTTTTTTGACACTTTAGATCCTGCTGGTTGGCTGCCGCGTACTTCTTTAATTTTGTAAAAAGAAAAACACTTCAGGGGGGGAAAAACCCCGCAAAGCACAATTATCACACCAAATAGGTTTCCTGCTGGCTTTGCCGTTTGATATCGGAGTAGGTCCTGACTAGCTGCTTGTACTCGTGACCCACATTGTGTGAGCAGAGCCAATGGAAAGTAATGGAGGTGCACCCGTTAAATCAATGATGTGGGACTCTGATAATTCCATTACTGCCATCATTCCTCCCCCGCGTGCTTCGCCACGTTTTCTTTTGTCTGGGCTTTGGCGCAAAACAAAAGGTTCCGCTGGCGCCTGCCTCTCTTTCTCATCCCGCCTGGCATATTTTTATTGTCAAAGCGCCGTTGACACACGAGTCCTTCCTCTCAGACTCGGTTGGCTCGCAACTTGGCTGAAGTGGCTCATCAATTAACTGCGAGTGCCAAATTAGCGCTAAATGCCTTTGACCTCCACCCGCCGTCCAGGGAAGAGAGAGCGGTGAAAAAAAAAAAATTAACTCAAGACTTTTTTTCAATCGAATTCCCGCTCACTCCGAGACTCCTTATGAATAACCGTTTAAGTTGCTAGTCACTGGGGATTTTTGTCTTTGGATTTAATAAGAAATATTAGCATGTATGAATATTAATCGGGTTTAAAAGCAAACTCTCAAGAAGGGGTTTAAACATTCCATGGCAATGTAGGAAAGATAAAACTGGAAGGGAGTGGGAACGTTAACCTAGTACTAAATCATGCGTTTATGAAACGGAAAAAGGCGGCAATATCCCGGGCTGGAATGACACATCTGTGGTGACGGATCGCGTACGGCGTACGACGACGCCGTCCGTCTCTCCCGGCAGAGAGATTACACGCGACGGGATCGATTGGGAGCCGCTTCCCGTACCCGGGGCCTCGTATTTTGTGATCAAAAAAAGCCATCCGGATTGGATGGATGGAATATCGACCCGCGTGCTAACAGATTGCTAACATGTGTCCGTGCTGCGAGTGCACTGTAACATTTGCCGGACGTGTTAGATGTTCGACTTGTGTTATGGGCTGTCCCTCGACACTTGTTTGTTTGTTTAATGGAATTCCGCAGGATTCTGCTGCCGTGCGAAGGGAAACATCAATAGCGCAACAGATTGGCCTCTTAGCTACACACTAACTGCATTAGCACAAAAACACACGCTAACGTTCTCGGTGATCTACAGCGAAGCGCAGAGTAAACCAGCTAATCGGACTTTCAATTAATCATAAAGCAGCGAACAAGACGACAAAGTAGAAAAATACGAGAGCAATTCATATTGTAATAAAATTACATTTTACTTCTTGGAAATGGATTTATTCGATACGTTGAGGCTAATCAAGCCTTACATTCTATTTGATTGTTTTATTTATCAAAACAATAAATATAAATGAGTGTAGGATATGTTTATGTGTGTGCATTTTTTAAGAATGAATGATTTTTATCATTTTATTTCATTATGAGCTTAGCGACTACGAAGACATCGGGGTCGATTTTTGTTGTTGTCGGGCACACAGTACGACAACGCAAACAAATACTTCACTGTATAAACGTCAACGTACAAGGTATCAGAAAATGTATCCACTGTTGACCAAGTAACTTTTCTGAAATGAACCAATCCAACAAAAACAAACCGCTGGATAGCGTTTCTTTTACCGTGCTGAACCAGCTAATTGCTTAAGTACTACACCAGGGTATCATTACCACGGAATAAATATGGAATAAACTGAAAGTAGAGGACTGTTGATTATTATTTCTTTTTTTCTCATTACACATGAGAGGAAAACACGGGCGAGCGTTGATTAATTAAGCTAACGCCGCTATGACATGTTCAATTTCACACAACGTGTTAATCTTGCATGAGGGGGGCGATTCATAAATCAAAATGTAAACACTTTAAACCCCTCTCCTCCATTAATAAAAGAATGATTCTAGATTCTGCAGTTATCTTACCGTGGCTTGTTATATTTTTTTACATAACAAACAGCAGAATCGGTGCATTCAATGACTGCTGGCAAACAAAGAGGGAAATTTTAATCAGGGGAAAAAAAGCCGTCAACATTCTACATGGCCTCACATTTTTATTATCCTCGCCGCAGCGAGCGAGCAGAACAACAAGACAAAAGCAATCAAGTGTAGCTGCGCTTCAGTCACTTGGCGTAACCTTGAATGCCGGATGAGTGATGAAACGCGGCGAGCTGATGTACTCAAACATGGGATTAGTTGCATCACGATGCTTTTTATTGGGGATAAAAAGAATCCATCATGGATTTCAGACAGTAAAGTCTTCTTTTCTATAGATGATGATGGTGTATATCAAATCAAGGTTTTTTGGAAGTTCTTTCAAAATCTACAAAGAAATACAGAAGGCAAATTGAAGCGCTCGTTTCGTCAATGAAACTCGGCACTGCTTGTCAAACATTTGTGTGTTGGACTGGAACAAAGCTTTTCAAACTTGAAGTAGTAAGTCAAGCAGACTTTATCGATTGACACTTTCTGCTCGAGCGAGTGTCCAGACATCTTTTAAAAGCGCCGCCAGGACTAAGTTGGTGCTAATTGTGAGGAGAGAAACGATGAATATTTTAATGAACGTCTTACTTTGGTGCACCACTTAATGGCTTCTAATTTATGGATGAGCGGTCAAAAGGTTGAGAGCGGCCGGGGCGCAAGTACTTGGGAGAACGTCGTAACTGTCCGAGCGAGTTAATTGGCGGCGGCGGCTGTTGTCTCCTGATACGCTTCGGTCGCGCTGTCTGTCTTCTGCTTCGCTCTCACCTCAAGTTCACACAAACGGCGGCGATGCTCATAAAAGTGCCAAATTTAGCCCGTGATGAGCTCGCTCGGTGGGGAGGTGCTTATATCAATGGATAAAATAAAAAAAATTAAAAAAGCCGTAAAGGCTGATGGGACCTAACGCGTGTTTGGATCGCAATGAGCTCTCGCGGTCAATATGCATGTAACGTGACTTTTACGACTTTGGGCTAAGATTTATCGTTTGTTGGTATTAGCAAAGCGAGGCAGCTGAACGCTAAATGCTCTTTTACGGCTCAATGCGGGGTCGTTGTCGCGGTCGCAGAGTAACAACACGGACCTTAATGAAAATATTCGGCCTAATAGTTGTCAGCGCTAACGCAACAATGGCTGACTTAATGGTGAACAATTATTGAGGACCTGTGATTGCTTTGCTAACGCTAATGCGAAGCTGATGTCGAACTCGAATGATTTAAGACGTTGCTCCAGATTCACCTGCTGCCACAGAGGCTCAATTACTTTCCTGCAACTTTCATCTTTGAGTTGTTGACCAACTAACACCTTGGCATGAGGGCACCTTGCCACACATGCCAGGTGGGTACTTTCCCCAAGAGGAGGTTGGGGGGCATTTTTACCCATCTTGCGTCCTTTCTCCGTCTGTTTGAGGGAGGTCAACGCTTCCTGCTGTTTATGATTCTCGCAGATCTTCATGACAACGTCTTAAATTGCTTCTTTTTTCAAACCTGCTGGAGTTTGTCTTAGCGTAGCAAAACACTTTAGCATCGGAAGTGCTCGGAGATGGATGCCTCACCTTAAATCCTTCACTTTTGACCATGAAGTCTGGCATTAAGTTTATCGAAGCCTTAACATACATGATGACTATGAATGAAATCTAAGATATTAAATGATCAAATACGCCACTGGTATTTAATTTGTCATTTTGAACCCTTGACATTTTTTTTTTTAGGGGGAGCCGGCGATTAGCGCGCCTGTCATAAATCACAGTGTTTGTGCTCATCTCGCAGGGCGATTAAATTCTCTGTTGTAATAACCACAACCGATAAAATTAACACGGAGCAATAAATACGACACTGCAAGCTTGACCGCCGACTCTCCCTGATTTTCTAAATGATTGCGCAGAATCGTTTGCCCGCTCAAATTTACTGCATAATTAGCAGAAAATAAAATGAGAACCCGCCCGGTTCAAGTTGCCGCCGGGCCTTTTCTTAAGATTCTCATTCCCAGGCGGTGATTTAATCCGAGCGAGCTGGCTGCAGTTTGTCAATTTGACTGCCAAAGACTGCATTGGACGCCTTTGCTGAGAACGTAAGAAGTGTGCCATTAGCCACATTTTGGGGAAATACACAACCTTCGCGCCCAGAACCGAGAGGACAAAAAAAGTCAACACAAACCAGGCTTGCATGTTAGTCACATAGGATTAGCAGTCCAAGCCAAAAACAGCATAGCATTATTTTACAGCATATGTTCTTTTTACGGATTCTGGCAAAAATCGGGAAGAAATTTCTAATCCAAGATGGCCGTGTAGTTTTTCTCCAGTTCAGTTCAGATTTCCTCATCGTAGAAACGTTTGACCTGTTTGCTCAAGTTAGTGACTCATTCAATAAACATAGTTGTTTTTTATTGATTTCCTATGGACGGACCAAAGGAGTTTGGCGGCAATTTTCCATTCTGGCGGCTTCACAGTTGACAAATGAATGCTTTTGGCTGACCCGCACGTTCTTGTCAGCGTTGCATGTTATGTTTAAAAGCTTCCAAGTTGAGCCTATTTATCTGCTTCCTCGTTTTATACGCAATAGCTGTTGGCTTTGTCTACATTCGCCTTTTCAATCCGTCTATTCCCACTTTGGGCAGCAGGTGGCGAAGGTCAAATTGCCTCCTATTGCGCTTTGATATCGAAACATCTGCGCCCAATAAAAGTCTGCCAAACGCCTCGGCGAAAAGGACGGACTATCTTCTGCTGTGAAGAACAGAATAGGACGCGGGCACTGGCCGCCGCCGCCGCTAGCAGCTGCTAGCGCTCTTATGTGGAGTGTTTTGATGCAGGTGCATCTGAATAACAAAACAAGATAAGAGCCGCGGGGATGTGTCAGCGTTAATGACGTATTCATGTATGCCGCGCACCTTTTGCCGGCCCGTTTTGATGCTTTGTACCGCCGCGCCGTCTAATGCCATCACTTCACTTAATTACCCGCAATTAGGACACTCAAATAAAGTAAAGGGAAATGCTAAACAACTCATTTGGTGACATGGAAACAGACAAAAAAAGGACAGCAATTAACCCACAGGACACTTACCTGAAGTAGACATGGAATATTCATTGTATTTCGGGGGATTACCCCTTACCCCATCAACACAAAGGGTTTAATACCCTCAAAATGGCATTTTCGATATGGAAATGTGATCTCGCTCAGCCACAGTTTCAAAAGTCATTCTTTGCAAAGCATAAAGAACATACGGTATGCCGCTGTGTCTTTTCTTTTGCTCCACAGTTTATAGAGCGTCGTGATAATTATAACAACACAACATCGATGTAGCCCAGTGCTTCTCAAATAGTGGGGCGCGCCCCCCTTGGGGGGCGCAGTGCTATTCCTGGGGGGGCGCGTGTGACCCTGGGGAACAGGCTTTTTTTTTGGCAGTACTAGAATAAAGTGTAATTGCGCGTTTACTACAGCAGGGGGCAGTGGCGCTCTCATTGTTACTTCTGTCACGTTTGCGACAGTGCAACATTTTACGACTTACAAGACAAGTTAGGATAGTCACGGTGGGGAGGGGGGGCGCGAATAGTTTTCTTCTTGCTAGGGGGGGGGCGTAACAGAAAATAATTGAGAAGCACTGATGTAGCCCAACGGACATTACTAGCGCCACTATACTCAAAGTGTTTGTCTGGCAGGATAACCTTTTTCACTCACCGTTTCAGTAGCGAGGCATCCTTGCAGAAAACAATGAAAGCAGTGACGCTTTGCTGCATGCTTTGAATGGGTCAAAAGTGGTACCCTCCATCCATCCATCCATCCATCCATCCAACCAACCATTATTTAGTGCTGGGGTAGTACACAAAAAAACTGCAAAGGCACTACAATAGGCCAAACGAAAAAGATGCATTAGTTTAAGTTTGCACAATGTGAGGAGAAAAATGACATTCTCACTGGTTTGCATCCCAAAGCCGCATGCTGCTTCACCACAAGTTTCATTACCATTCTGGCAAATCTCCGAGCTTTTAATTGGACGCAGAAATCGGCAAATACCTGCGTCTGCGTGCATGTCACAAGCACTTCCGCAGCATTTGGGAGATTGCTGAAGTGGTGCGCTCGCCATTAGTCCAAATGGGAAAACCAATCACTTGACAAATGGGAGTAAACAGCGCCGATTTCTTCCCTGCGGCTTCAAAGTGCAGGGGGGGAAAAAAACAACAACCACATCATTAGCATACACATGACAAACATTCCAAAAATGATATGACGAGATATTTATGTGCTGCTTCGGTAACGATCCTCGTTCTTGCAGTTGATTTTCACAAACATGATGTGCTTTCTCCATCTGAAAATGATAGTGATGCAAAAAACAAATCATCCGACAAATAATACAATACAAATCAAGTAAGAAGTAAAAGTCAATAAACGTATACCGACAGGAATACTCACGAGCAGATACTCTTTTTCCTCTGCAAAGATCGACTAATATCGTCACTTGGAGTCGCGATCAATCATCATGATGCACAAACTATTGAATTATTTCAGTTCTATTTAAGTATAAATGCAAATTTGAATTTTAAACAGTTGAAAAGAAAAAACCAGAGGAGAGCAGCGCTTAAAAGTAATTGCAAGATTACAGAGTTAGCTCAAATTAATCACTGCGACTTTCTGACATTTAAGTACTTCAGTGAGAACAGAAAAAGCTGATTTGATTTGGTGCTTTGCTACGCTTTCCAGAAGGAAAAAAAAAAACATAATGTAGATGCAAAAATACAAATATGCAGAGAGTCATCGTTAGTAAACTAGTAAACATTAATATTTTTGGTGCCAGATTAAAGAAAATAAAACTGTTGCCGCATGCGTTGCCGATAATCGAGTTGAGATGAAAAAAATGGAGATTATTTTTTGGGGCCGGGTGGGAGGGGCGCGCACATGTGAGCAGTTTCCTGATTGTTTTCATTTTGGATTAGGAGCAGGCGACGCATCCAATCTGCTGTAAACAATTTAGCGCAAACTTTCTCCTGATTAAAGACTATTCGTCTCCCTCACGTGGGAGGACCAGGCGCACTCCCCCAACTCCGCCCCCTCCCCCCACGGATTTCGACGGTGAATACTGATGTGCACACTCAAGTTTGTTAGTAAACTTGCGGAGGAGGACGAGGCTGCCATTCAAATGAGAACTCGCGGGCCACGACGTGCTGCGCTCTCAGACCAGTCATGTTCTTGAAATAGGATTCTTCGTGTTCAATTTAAATCAGCTGCATAGAACATGACGCGTGACGGCCCCTTGCTTGCCCTCCTCCGTAGATCGTGCACATCTCATCACTTTAATAGCATACTGTATGACACCATTTTTTAAAATACATATTCATCTATATATAGATAAACATCATTTTATTTAGTTATTATTCATTTACATTTCCATAAGTGCATCCAGGAAAAAGACCTAAAAGCTCAAATAAAGACATGTACGACGCATCCAAAGTTGTGGGCATGAAGTCGCTTGCCAATTCGCAAGCTGTCAATCAAAAATCACCACAGTGATCTCTTTTTCTTAGGGGGTCCACCTTGAATAGCGTCGAATGAAAGTTCATTCTTTGCATGAAGAGCATCATCACCAGCCCAAGTGCCTTTCTCTCTCTCTCTCCCTCTCTTTCTCTTCTCCTACACTCACTCACTCACGCACCTCCCCCAGTTCCTTGTGCGCAGCCAAGACGCCGCTCGCCTCCACAAGCATGCGCGCTCACATGCGGCGGGCAGCACGGCGCCATGAAGCGGAGCAGCAGCAGCAGCAACAGCAGCAGAGGAGGAGAATCACTCCACCCGCTCCAGAACCAGAACCATGCCCACAGCGTGACCAAAGCATAAGATCAGGTAAGACGACACTATTTTTTGTGTGTTAAGCGTAAAAGCTCAACTGCACCACGGCATGACAAAAAACTCGACAACACTTTTGCCCCAAAAAAAACAAGACAAAGATTCGGACTGTTTTGTGACGCATCGAAGGTGCCCAAAGAACGTAGCGGAGGAGGAGGCGAATTCCTCCGCATATTCTCGTGCCAAACGGCACGCGCAAACGCATCGGGCATCCAAAGACAGATCTTTTTTTGGGGATCTTTTCAAGAATTTAAAGAACTCTTCCTCACTTGTTACATTTGAGGCAAAATATTCTATTTGTCATTTATTTATTGATTGATTTTTAAAGTACGCCATTTGCCGCTAACCAAAGCGTATTTTCATGCGCCGCTTGTCACACGGCTGGTGGCGCAAGCATGCCGAGCGCGGAGCGCCACGCCGCGCGTTCCTTGTGGCTGCGCGTAAAAGCGCACAGGCTAAAAGGTGCGCGGCGGGTGGATGAATTTTAAAGGGACGCAGCTGTGGAGGGTTGGCTGCTTGGCTTACTGCTTTGGGAATTGCTGGGCTTTAGGAGCTTTGTGATTTTTGAGTGAGGAGTTACAAGGCGAAGCGTGGCTCTCCCCGTTGAGACAAATCAAGGCTGTGCAGTTGTGCATTTTGGTTGGAGTGTTTTAGCCTAATAAATATCACTTGCTTATGCAAAACTGGCATCTGGACGACAGAATAAATGGAGGAGATTCATAAAAAATGCATTTTTATCATTTGTGACCTGACAGTACAGTGGTGCTTGGAGACATTTTTTTTTAATCTTTTTTTTTTCCTCTTTGACTTGCAAGTACAAACTCTTGAGTGCTGTGTGGTGGCACCGACTCAACTCACTTCATTTCAGTTTGGCAGATTCTTTACAATCATATAATGTCATCAATTAATTGCCACTCTGTAAATTTACCCTTTTCGCCGCTAACTCAATGCTAATGCAAAATATCAACGGCATGGCTAGCAAACGGCAGCAATGAAGATTTGAGAGTGCAGCAACACATGTAGACAGACAATATTACAATCGCGGGCATTTTCTTCTGCAAAGAACAGCTAATATTATTGCAGCTTACCCAACACCCGTGACGGTCTCCTCGATGTAAATCTCCAGGTGGCTATTATTCTGCCCCCCGGTGGCCGAGGCACGCAAGCATTCGATTTTTATTTTTTAAATGCCACTGCAATCAAGGATAAACAATCAATCAAGAGCCAGAATTGATGACAAGTTTGCCAGCCGGAGTCATTTGTTAGAAGACAGATTAAGATCTACGTTTGACGGTTTATTACTTTTCAATAGAAAACACATTTTGCAGTAGGGGAGCCAAGGGGAGGGGCTACCTCGGGGAACATGAATCACGTTGCAATCACAATGTGTGTGTGTGTGTGTGTTCAGAAAGTGTCTTCAAATCTGATTAAATGCCTCCCCTTTAATAAAAACCGATTGTGAACGATGTTTCCTCATTGTCGTCAGTACGGCTCGAGCACCCCGACGTCCTGCGCTTGACAGTGCGCCGACGTGTTCGGCTGTGATTAAATGCCTCCTCTTTAATACAACGCACACGCGGGTATGAGTGATTGCTAATGGCATAAATTGACTATCAAGTGCATCAGTCCTGTGTCGGGGTGCGCTCGAGCCAAGTCGACAACAACAAGGATACGCCATTAGCAATCAGTCATATGCCAGATGTGTGTTTTATTAAAGAGGAGACCTTTAATCACACCTCAAGACACTTTCTACATCCGAATCTTTTTTTGATCTATGCTAATGCTTGCCATTCATTGGCATATCCGTGGCAAACACAGCAGGACTGGAGAAAAGTGCGAAAGGCGCTCATCTGGATTGCCGCAAACTGCCGTTATTAAAGAAAAGGCACCTTTTATGAAAACGTGCTGTGAGAACATTTTGTAATCAGAGAACGAGGCTGCCAGAAATGGATCAAATTCGATTTCGTCACGATCCTTGGGTGCTTTTCAACTTTGACGTTTTCTGGAAGGAAGGCAACCAAAATTGTGCAAGAATTATAATTAGTTTACTTCCCTCCCCAAGTCACTGAAGACATTAGCCAGACTTGTTCCACTTTGTTTGGGATCATTTCAGACTTGCTTTTGGCAAGACATTTCAAGTCTGTCGCAATTTGGGAGAATTTATAGAAGTGATAAAATTTAAAAACATACGACATGCTTTCAGCAGCGTTCTTCACATCCAAAATCTTGCCACGTTGCGAAACCAAAAGGTCAGGCGGACTTGTTGCAAAACAGTACTAGCGGACCGAATTTATTCGGGTAATAAAATTGAGTATCGTACGAAAATCATAAAAAGACATCATAAAAATATATTATTCCTTTGTTTGAAAGTAGTTACAATTTATGGCATGGCCCCTCCTTTGGAATAACTTAAAACCAAAGCGAGCAGTCATACGTGACAAAAGTTCTCTTCTGAGCCGACAAATGGCCGCCGAGGCCCTTTTAGCTCCTTATCAAGATGCCGAGTGATTGAGGAGCTTCACAATGTGAAGTAGCACTAAAGTGGCCATTGATTGGTGAGGCGACGTAGGGACGGATGGAAAGCAGGAGGGGTGATTATCTCAGGCAAACAAACGGCATTTGGTAATTGCCTTTGTAACAAACCACGCTCACACAAAACCCAGGAATCGATGCGGGGATTGTCAGCATATTCACGGAAGAAGAAAAAAATAGGATGGACTCAACGCAAGATCGTGGTCCTTTTATTAGCCGGTTTCACATCTATAGAAAGTCAATCAAACAATTATTGCTTAATTGTTGCATATATTTACATCTTTTCATACCAGAGAAACTAAAGCAGGAGCAGCTGGAATTGTCACTCAGAATTGAGAGCATTGCCACTTGCGATGTTATTCATTGGAGCTACAGCAGCAGCAGCAGCATGTGCAGGCGAACAGCGTGGAATCCTCCAGGGAATTCTGTGGAAGTGGAAGCCGGTCCAAGAAAGGGAAAAAAAAAAGCCTCAGGTGCGCCTCAGCCTTGCCGTGCAGCCAGCAAGCACGCTTCTTAATTATTCCCAGAGTTTCACTCAGTGACGTGAAATTTCTAAAGCGGGTCGACCACGAGTCGAAAATTCTCACAAAGCCATGCTTGGGAAAAAGACACGGGAAAAGGGCTGTTTTGGTTCCAGGTGGACATCTTGGACTCGTTGTCAGTCGTCTGGTTTTTGGGGGAAAGTTTGGTAGGCTTGCCTGTAATGAGGAGATCTGGAGCGAGCTCATTTACCTGCTGGTTGATTCGAAGCACTTGTGGCTTGAGTCAAACTATGGCAGAATTTCTGGAACTTTCTGGAATTGAGACCTCTGCTGTCATCCGAATTTTACAGACCTTTTGCACGGGAAGAAGAGCTCTTTATGGCCTTTTTCTGTAGCATCGTAAACTTGCACTTTTCCATTTTACATGCTTGGGCGCCTTGGATTTATCGACGGTGTCTACTTTTGTATCTATTACACAAACGCGGGACGGCGTCCAGATGATGGCCATAAAATAAGAGATGTCTCGCCGCGATGGTGTTCTGGCAAGGTCCTGATTTGAAGGCGCCTTCGGGGTCACAGGAAGCAGGCTCGCAAGATTCCTGGAGGAGATAAACAACAGCGCAAGTGTCTGGCTTCCTCTCCGAGGGCACACTGAACGACGGACGGGTCGTGGGTGTCCTTCCGGGGTCGACATTTTGAAGAAACGCCAGCAAAAAAGAGGCAAGAAGTTGCAAACTGGGTCATCGTGGCCGTTGCGGAATTTGTGACTTGACAAGAACAAGACGCTCGACAAAGTCCAGAGACGGCGAAACACAAACAAACTGCTGGATGGATTCACAAGCACGTGAAAGCCTGAGTTTATTGCCTACTACACTCCTCGGCAAACGCAAACTAACAGGCGGGCTGATGAAAGGCATCCATCGCACCTTCTTTTACGCCGACCCCGGAGGATAGCCATGATAATACCCCGCTGATGAGCCGAGAGTCTGACTCGGTTTTACGCTCCGTTAATTCAAATCCGCCTTCAAAGTGTAATTTCAGAGCGACGGCGAACCCTGGAGAGCAGCACGACCGCAGGAAAGCACGTTTCCAGCTGCTTTTAAACACCGCGTCTCGCCACATGCGTGTCAATTACACTCAACAAGCACTGCGTATTACGGGGGCGGATGTAAACTTCAAAAGGGCGTTTGGTTCCCTGCCTGCGCCGGCAAGGTTAAGGAATCGCCTGGAATAATAACACGATAAAGGCTGACCTCCTGGGAGCAAGGAGCCTCGTCGCTTGAGAATTAACAAATGACCTACATCACGCGGTTACATCAAAGAAGCCGTTGTTGATGGCGAGGGCCAAGTGGGAAGTCACTCGAACGACAATTAGCGGAGAAGGTCGGGGCCGCTTCAATTTCTAATTCAAAGCCTAACCTTGTTATGGCGACGGTGAAGGACGCCAAACGCCAAGGTAGCTAATGCCGGCTCGTCTTGTAAATGAGTCGCGGCATAAATCGTCTGGTCTCTGGTTATTGCGCAGATTCTCCAAATCGAAGCTGGATTCGCACCATGACGTAAAATGAAGACACACTGAGGAGCATTTCGACAAAGGCTCCCGTTGTTCATTTATCTTATCTGCAATTGTCATGATGGGAATATATACTATTCCCATTTCTCCTGTTCCAATTCCCTAACATGGCCATCTCTCGCCTCAAATTCATCAGTCAAGCTTGGAAATAAGGCAGAGCAACACTTCTGTGCTGGTTTCCTCCTCTCTCCTGATGGCCGTGTCCAATATTTGGACCATTTGCTGCAGATCTCAGCAGGTACACACTTCAGCAACATTCTCATTCCTGTCTTCATTTTCTGGTGCGATTTCACGGCATAATAGCGCTCGCAAATCACCCGCCGGGCAGCGGAGCCCTCCCGCTGTGAAATTGATGCTCCTTCACCTCAAAACAACGGCGACTGCTTATGAGGGTTTCATGATGTCATAACTTTAGCTGCTGACAGGGGCACTCCCCGCTCAGGAATGGCCAAGCGGGACGACGGGAGTAGCATCAAACATGGGCATGCTACCGAGAGACACGGCGGATTTATGGCAACGATCGGACATGCTCCGTCGCGCCAAAGATGACCGAGTTTTATCCGTCTAACGTTGAGTGATGTGGCCCTGCCTCCCTAGCATAGCGTGAGGTATGCTGAAAAAGACTCACTCTGAAGGGGGACGGGGTAAGGTGCTGGAACTGATTCATTGCATATCTGTTCGTTTCAATTAGGAGAGATGATTTGAGAGTGTCGTCACAGAACCAATTGAATTTGTATCTCAAGGCACCACTGACGCAATGATGTGGATTGACTGGCTCAATACGATGGTCCTTAAGGCTTGATTGTATTCCAACTATTTCTTTGAGTTGAATCCAAACAGTGTTTGCATGAGACACCGTATAAAGGCTAGACAGCTGGTGAGAAGAGCGAGTGATCTTGGCAGACAGAGAGCATCTTTGAGTTGGCGGGAAGCGGCCGACCATGACAGACAAGTGACAGGGGGGAGGGTCAAACGGAAGCAACCCGGCGCAGCGTCTGGAGGAAACTGTGGGAGCGACCGGGTCGAGGGAGGTCAAGATGCCTCATCAATGCCGTGACAAGCAGACGGAGGAGGAAGTAATTCAGGGAAGAACGGTTTACCCCCAACCTTTGCGTTCAAATGGACACGAACGTGGCTTTTCCGAGCATTCGTTACAGAAACGAGTAGCCGGGCGGATCATTACGGTGATGGGAGGTAGGTGGGATAAGCGGAATGATGAAGTGGAAGGCGAGCCAGATGAAAAATGCCAGCGTGGCCGGTCCACGAAAGGAGAAAAGAAGTGCCCAAATAAATCAGCAGCCGGCAGATAATTGGACGAGTGGCCCTCTCGGGCGGGCAGCGTCGCGACGGACCCGAGAAAAGTGACATCGTAATTTGCAATTAACGGCAGGGAGGACGGAGCGGGGAATGGGTTCCTGTTGGATAAGTCGCACAAATGTAATACCTGACAGAGCGGCGGGCATACTCATTATGGTCGTTTAAGTTGGGCCGAGTGTCGCTGCTCGAGACGCTTCACTTTCGCATGTGTCGGCGTCCCCAAGCAATCAAGACGACTATATGCTAGGCTATATGCACGACACCGTTTTGCATTGCCGCTTCCAGGAGTGCCCTTGCGAATATCAACTTTTTATGGGAGCGTTTCGGAAATAAATGACCAGCACGACGCCAGTCCAACAAGCAGAGAGATCATTTATAGATAGCATCTCCACGGATGAGTCTGCTGAAACTTTTCCGCTCCGGGTCGGAGTGAAACGGGTTGACCTTTGCGCCGCTAATGAAGCGTTAATTACAAGTCTCATTATGAGCCAGTAAAGTAGTGCTTAAAATTCCACTCGTGTCAAGTTTGTGATTGACAAAGTCTGACAGGAGCTTTGCTATCCCGCAAACCAATTAAGACGACTCGCCTAACCCCCGAGCGAGTCAATATCGGCACTTTCGCTTAAATCTCATTTGGCAACGGGCCGCTGCCGCCGCAGCCACCGCAGCCGCCACCGAGCTTCTTGGTAATCCCGACCCATCCTGCCTTGCTAACCGCTTCCAATTATAGGTGACTGGGGGATGAGACCTCCATCTGGTTGAGGTTTGCTGGCCCCCGCGATCGATGGCGCGAGCAAAGTGCGTCAAATTGCAGAAAAGCGAGACGACCTTGCCTTCCCGCCTGATTGACAAAGTGCATCTAGACATTGGTGAACCAAACTGTTACAAACGGGTCAACGTTGCATGTTGGTCTCATTTTATTCCAGGTTTCCAAATAACTCATTTGCTCAGGGGTGTGTCGACTTACCTGTTGTACGCACATCGATCCACCTATCCAATTTTTTCTGAGCTTCATTCTTCCAGAGAAATCCGTGAAGCGCTATTCACATGACATTTTCCAGAAATGGAATATCTCCAAGTGGGATTAATGGGATTTGGGGGGGGGGGGGGGAATTGCATCGTGATAAAGGTTACGAGCTAATAAAAAGTTAGTGTTGAGCATTTGCGCTGCATTGCCAAAAATGTATTACATAGACGGAAATGCGTCACTTTCATCTTCTTTTCCCGCCCACTCAAACGCTAATTGGTGGGACAGTTTATCCCCGCAAGGTCTGCAGCGTCTCGAGAAGACGATACGCTGTAATCCCGACACGGGATTAAAACGGGATAATCAGACGTTAGTGTCGACATCTGCGTGAAACGAGAGCGGGAATAATGACGTGCCTGTTTTCTGTTTGGATTAACAACACGTCACTTAATCAAGTGGACTAAATTCGCTAATAGCAAGACAACACGCTAATACTGCCGCCGAGGGTGAGGTGACATCTGAAGCAGCATTCGATTGTTCCGCACACGCAAGAAGGGAGAAAGCGCATTTGCAGACTGGAACTTTTAAAAATGGCCGCTTCTATTATCATTTCTTTTTGTATAGCACTGATGGTGTCTATAATTGCTTAGTGATGGCGGCGGTATAAAGAGGTTGGACTAAGTCCCCAATGGAGGCCCAGGTAGCAAACGCGCAGCCCGTCACTGGAGTAGATTCAGTGCAATTATTCACTGTGAAGAATAATCATACGCTTTGCGGGAGGTTTGTGACAATTAAAATTAAAGAAGTGAGCGAATGCAAATGAAGAACGCCATCCAAGACGCTCGGAAAACTCGCTCGTTTTTTTGTTCGTTCTAAAAAGGCTTAAAGACTGAACTCCACTAACCTAAAAGTGAGGCTTTAATACATTTCCGACAGGGTTGGAATGTGATTGGATTACACTGCGGGATTACCTTGAGGGGGTTAGCTCGCTTCCCGCTCTTCAAAAGCGTCCATAGCAGTCGTGACAAAGGAGAAAGGAAGAATGAAATTAAATTAAATGTAAAACGTCCCAAAAATATATTTATGGAAAATTCCGGCTCAAAGTAATTGAAGTAAATTAAATTAAGGCCTATATCTGCGGCACACTTTTCAAAAAAGGTTGAAATAATTATCAAAAGTCGCAGTCCTAAGTAACAGTTTAATAAATGACATTAAAATAAGATTGGATTTCGAAAGTAAATCAGCTGGTGCATCTAGCACCTTCCAAACGTAGGTGTTATTTCCTCACATTCCTGCGTTTGTTTTTCATTTTGATCACCTCTCTCATATTTAAATTCGCTCACTTTCACACCTTGCTTGCTTATTGACAAGAACAGCACTCTGCTAGTTTTAAAATAACGCCAACATCATGGTAGCTCATGCCACAAAACGTCGTCTCATCTGGCCTAATGCCACCCGGACGTGGGGCAAATGTTCCCAGAGTAACAAACTTTCGCAAAGTTACTTTATAAATTCGTATAAGGCGGGGGAAAAAAAATCACACGCCGGATAAGCCGTGTTCATCGTCACGCAATCAGCGGTGAATTTGCTGGCGGCTCGTCAGAGTCTAATTATGTATGCGTGTACCTCCAAGGTGCCTGATGGCAGCTGTTCCGCCGCAAAACTCAATTATCTGCTGAAAACAAGTACCGTTTCCCCCAGTAAGGTTTGGCCGACAACGGTTTGAGCTCCTCGTGTAAAAACGTCAAATTTTACTCCAAGGTTGACGCCTATTGTCTTGTGTGCAATGAATTGCACATGCCTACAAATGTTTCAACTCCTAAATTTTCATCCGGACACGTTGCCAAGAAGCATCGTTTTTTTCCCAAGAAATTTTGGAGTGTTGAGTGCGAGCTGGCAGCGTTCTGCTCTTCCAGCCGCAGGTGTGGTTTAAGTCAACACTGACGATGAGGCCTGCAGATTTCCTGCAAGACAAGCCCAGCCTCCCCTTTTGCTCCTTTGTCAGCCTCCCCCCAAGGGGTGAGAGGTAATCCTTGTAGATGGAGGAGATGGAGTACAAACAAGCACATCGGCGTGGGGTCAGCCCACGCACACTTTTCCAACCGCGAGGGACGTTATTAACGGGCCTCCCGTGTGCCGATGAGATCCGTTAAGCTCGGATCCTCAATCTGACGTTTGACATCGTTTCAAGAATAAGCGGTGACGATTAGAGGACATCATAAATGAATTAGAGAAGCCGAGGCAATGATCATTAGGCACGTTTTCGCCATAAGTCTCCCGGAATGACACTCATTAGTTTTTTTTCCGGCCCGCCGCAGCTGTTTAGTTTCGAAACAAGGCCGTGTGATGAGACAACAACGGCTAAGGCCATTATCGGCAAAGTCCATCTCCTCAGCAGACATGCACGCAACAGTCCGTTCTCTTCACCATCATTAGAGCTTTCAACGGCATCTTTTCTTTTAAATCCCCCAAATGAAGACAATCTGGCGTTTTGCGCTAAACGTCATTTCTATGCAATAACGTAGGGACAGAAAATTCCAATGCCAAAGTAGTACTATAAAAATCGAGAGTCCATACTTTCTTAGGTTTGTCTTCGATGCTAACGCTACGGCTTTCCCTGCGCAGCAGCCATGACGAATTACCGCGGAGCTGGAGGACGACCCGCCCCTCACTTCCCTATTGGCCAGTTTGGCATCAAGTCGCACTTGAGCCCGCCCTCCGAGATGCAAAAGTTCTGCCTGAACTTGTAAGTACCAGCACAATAAAAATCCATCTCGACAGGATCAAACCCACCGCCAGTCAGGTCTGAAGTGATGTTTCGGAATTGTAAAAAGCAATTCTTCAGACCTCGTTGCTTCTACTTTAATGTACAGACACGGTACATTTACATAATGCAGCGAGCGCTCTACTCAGCCTAGCAGGTAGCATCCATTAGTGCAAATGACACGCAAATGCAAATGATGCATACACCAAAAGACATTCCTCCTTGATGTAGTCGAGATTCCTCTGCCTCACTTATTATTACGGCTCACGCGTCTGGCCGCTATAAAGACCTTGAGCCTCTCGACGAGAGTTAAACATTTTTCCTTTCTTTCTTTTTACAGAGCCGCAGGAGCGAGAGGTTAATCGCTGAGCGGGAAGAGATCGTCTCAGGTAAAGAATGCTAAGCGTTGCCTTTCTTGCACGTCAACACATTTTCAAACTGAAAAAGCTGAAGGCGAGAGAACTCTCAGCATATTGTGACGCAGAACCATGCGATGTGTCCCGAGATAAATCGGACCAGTTGCGAGGACAATACCACCCATTTAGCCGATTTTCTGATTGGTTGGGATAGCAAATGTGGGTCAAATGCGGTCAAGCATGCACTGGTGAGCATCCTTGCCCCCAACGTCTATTGTTGGGGTTGCAAGCATTTTAAAAGTCGTTGAACGCATCCCATTTGACACCGCACGAGAACTGGCATAATGGCGGCCATGAGAGGACACGGCGTCTGACGCTCTCGCACTCGGGGGCCACTTGTCGCCTTGTTATCAGGCACCGTCGCACACACTTGCGACCGGTGTTTGATGGCCCGCACCGGCGTCGAGGGCTCTCGGTTGCCATTACGGCGAGGCTAAGCGGCGGTGCTTGTTGGGGGGGGACTGATGGGGGTGGGGCACACCGTAGGGGGGGGCGGGGCTGATCCGTATGCGGCGAGGCACCAAACGGCTTCCATTAGAGGCGAGACGCGGCGCCAGCATGCGGCTAAAAGTGTCAAATATGTATGAGTGAGCGACATCCTCCAGGCAATTAATGCCATCGTTAAGATGCGCACCTCCTCCCTGCGGGCGTGCAGATATGCTCTTGTTGAATTTTTTAGAGCACGCTCGTCTCCAACAACACTGGCCACGGGCTTGCTTGTATAATTGAACAATCAGGTGGATGTTTGTCATCAGAAAAAAAATTCAAAAGTTGATAGTGTATCCGATAATCCCGTACTTGACTCCGGATATGATGACTCAGTACTTGGCTCTTTCCCTGACGTTATTTTTGCTCTCTGTCGCGGGTGACATTGAACTATTATATGTTCTTGATGGCGAGTTGGCTCGATGTTAGCTAGCATAATAGATCATCATTCCATCTGTATTGAGACTTGTTACATCCAAAAACTACAACTATTGAGCTTCTGTTGGCTAAAGTGGTCTTTTATAGTGCCACCTGTTACTTTGGCATTTCAACATTGGTGAGAGAGGGGAAAAAAATAAAACATCCACCTGTGTGCACTGAGCGTTTGATGCCTCCTGGCTTTGTGCTGCGGAGCCCCGCCGGTCAGCGGGTTATCGATCGCATAGTGCGGAGAAGAAGAGCAACTCTCGGTGGGGGAAGCACTATTGATTGCGCTTAAAGTGACATGATGGAGAAGGTCCTCTGACATGTTATCTGTATCGCCACCAACAGACAAAGTGCGCGCCCGCGGAGCGCACCTGATTGATTTGCGCTCGCGGCCATCAATCCCGGCGAGCCGAAATAAGTTGGCTATTATTCAGCGCCGCGCGCGAGAACCGCGGTCCACGTTCGTTGTGGCGCACGTTAGCGTGTGCGCCGTCGCCACCTGTAGCCCGCTCGCATGATCATACGTCAAGCAGAATCGCCTGCTGCCAACGTCAGGCTATCGTGAAGTCGAAACAAATTGCGACGTAATGGCCCCTGTGACCGAGTTTTTCATCTGACGCCATTTGTCGACATGACAGCACTTTGATCTCGTTTATTTACATGAAAGCGCTTCGAAATATTTGTTGACGTAATTGCGTTTTTATGTGACAGCCTTAGCTTGTCATGATGTTTTTGAACTGATTTGGCTTTCAAACTAACTTTTCCTTTTTGCACTTGTCAAATGGACTCCTTCCTGTCGCCGCCGAGATAGGGAGCTAACGGACTTAGGATGCAGTATGTGACATTGGCCTTGAGTGCGCGACAAGAACTTAAGTGTCTGACCGCTAATGAAAGCCACTTTCAAGCGGGTGACTTGCTCTGATTGATATTTTTGCGAATCCATCTCAATAATCTAGCAGGAAATTGCACAGGCGGGCGCTAATCAAGATACACTCACCGAGAGTGTACGAGTCCCGCGCGCCTTGAGACGTAAAATGTAAAGATAAAGAGAAAATAGAGAGTGTGTGTGTGTGTGTGTGTTTTCTGTGCGTGTTTGACACAAACAACTTAAATAAGCGGGCAACAAGATACAGTAATGGTATTGTTATAAATCGATGGTCTGTGCTTTTTCCTATTTTCTTGCCAGTGCTACACTGCCAATTAGTCACAATACAGTACGTAAAAAACGAAGTACTGTTTCGAAAATGCTAGCATTGGTATTTGGGAGTTATTGTTTTATTTTTTATGAAAAATGCAAACTCAATTTTACACGTGAGCTTACATGTAGCGTATATGATTGCAACTAATTTAAGTACCTTTTTGTACAAAATTGAAACCCATGAGGGAAAACTGCTTTTGTCTAATAAGTTTATTTTGAAAAAAAAAAACTACTGCAAACCTTTAGGGGGAACAAGTCATGACTGGGTTTTTAGCTGTTCAATGTATTGCATGCATTGTCTCCTAATCAGAAAGTTGCAGAGACAGCAGGCGGATTTATGTCCATACATGCATGTTGAAAACGGCATCTCTGAAAATCTCCGACGTGCTAATACATTTTAATCATCGCCGTATCGCTGGGATTGGCTCGGGCGGATTAGCGCTCCCACATAGCAGCAGCACCTGCGACCGGTCGCGCTGTTAATTAGCCGCTGAATGTCAACGTACGAAGCACGCCCGTACGGTGTCCATCCTTGGATCACACGTCAGACAATTAGAGGAGGACACTCTTGACCTCCGCTCGTGCCATCACAACAGGCGGCGCCGTCCCGGCAACCGCCAATTACGGCTGCGTCCTTCTTTGCTAGCGATGGAATAATCAGCTCAAGTAAACAGTAATTATTGGAAGCCTGCTATTGATTAGGTGTGCGCGTTAAGAGTGGGCCGACGGAAGCGTCCGCACCTCCAAATATCTCTTTGATAGCAACATGTGACGTACCGGGTCTTTGTCTCTCTCACTCAGCGACTCTGAATTATTCACGCCGCTAAATCCACCTGTGTGTCAGACAGGAGATAGATGGTGTCCCTTCAACATTTATTCACACTCCGGCATTCGTTTAGTGCTTGATGATAAATCTATTATCGCGAACATGAATTATGTATGTCGTATAGATTGGGTCGGCATATGAAGACGCGGGAAGAAACACGGGAGCCCTGCAGCTCATTATTGGAACCTGCTGATTAATGTAATTTAGCCATGTAAATTCAATGGGATTGATATTTGACACGCCTGTTCTGTGACACACGCGTCGCAACAAAGTTTGAACGGAGCTCAGCGCTGCCTGCTGAGTCAAATATTTCAATTTCAATTGTGCAATATTCCTTGAAATGTCTGACTCGTCCACGTTGTTGCCGTAGGCCCATTTCATTTGTAATTATCCATTGGTAGAGAAACGGCAATAATTTGCCCGGGGCGAACGCGCCTGAAACTTCCAGAGTCCCGACAAAAAGGCGAGCGAGGATCGCCGATGTAATTGCATGCGAGGTTACAAGACGGAACATGTGCTTTGGAGGGAATTACGGGCGCATTGTGCTAGGATAAAGGGTGGCGGTGAAGGCCTGGCCAGCGAGCATGATGAGGCCGCTCTTTCGCATCATTACCATTCATCAGTGTTATCATCATTAGAGCCGTAAAAGGCGCTACCGCGCTCGCTATAATCTTCGGTGAAGCCTCTTTGCCTTTGCCGACGGACACTTCTAATTTGCATCCGTGTTGGAGTCGCTCGCTGTGTGGGCAACATGAAAAATGCAATTTTATGGGTAACTTGCTGTCAAGATGGCATCGCTAAGTGAAAGGCAACTGGCATGTTTTGATTACGGTAATATTTCTTTCATTATATTATTCCTTGCAAATGTGTTTCAGATGTATTGAACAAAAAACTCCTTTTATGCCAGCTGCCAGCACCATGTATTTCTACATTTATTAGTTTTTATTCCAATATTCTTACATACTCCTATTTACATTCCTCTGAATTTGAGTTTAAAGCCAACTACTTTTTACAAAGCATTTGCACTATGTTTGTTTTGTTTTTCCATTGGGAAAAAACGAGTTCAGTACCCCCAAAATAGAAAATAAAACATGTCCTGTCTGACAATACAAGAGGGAATGATGGGTTGCGTTCGTTCCAGCGTCACAGCTGGCTTACTGCACTTTGGTAGCCTCATGCTCATCCATCAGAAAAAGGCAAAGTCCTCTCAAAGTATTTTATGACACGCCGCAGGAGTGAAAAAAATAAAATAAAAATAAGAGAGACACTCTTCTTCCTTCTGGTAAGCTCTGGCGGTCATTCGTCGGATCAATGTCGTGACTCTGCCGAGTCATTCAAGCGAAGCGTCTGGGATGCGCGGTAAATAACGACACTCTTGTGTGGGTTTCGATTCAGCGTGTCAATATCATTCGGGAAGTTCTAACTCGAATGCAGAAGCAGTCGGCCGGGAGGGCAGAACGGTTGTGCGACTGCTTCCGAGGTGCACTTACTTTGCAGATTGGCGATGGCGGAAAAGGTCGTGCGGCTTGGTCTTGAATGTGAGGTGTCAGCATTTGATGAATGTCTGACTTCATCATTGCCCGATTGAACTCGGGCAGGATGATAAGCCGCGAGGAATCGCTGATGGATGGGCCACCTTTCGCGGAGATAAGACTCATTTCGGCCGTCCGGAAACGGGAGATTCTATTTTGACTTTTAAGACCTTGCGTGTATCGCGTCGGGTGATCTCATTCGACTCCGTCTCCGCCGCAACAAAAGCTGTGACTTCGCAGGACGGTCGAGGAACGCGCCGAGATACATGCCGCTGGTTTGAGTAAATAGCGTCAGTTTGTCAAAGGGGAAGCATTTGTCAGGTTAAATCCCCGTTGCCTGTAACACCTGATTTTTGAGCGATTACGTTGCCCTTTTGTCTGATGTCTTAACTTTTTTTTTTTTTTAACATTTTTACTAAGGGAATTACATCGTCAACCTTTTGCTTCATGGCCGTTCGTATTCCGGTCACTTGGGATTAATCTCAAGTGGACACATAACGCTCATGTGTCTTTTACCCCGGGGGCATGCCTGTTGGTAAGATTTAGCATATCTTCAGCTGCCTACAATTGATTTGAGGTGATTCCCGGCGGAGCGGAGTAAATGAAATGTCAACATCTGTGACGTGTGATGAAAATTTATGGCACGAGCCCACGACTTTGGCGGGGACAGAAACGAGAGCGAGAGCCGCAGATAATGGCACTTACTCGGAACAGTCGACATATTACGTGACACTGTGGAATCTTTCCGAAAACTGTCATCCTACAAATCAGACAAATTTAATTTGCTCTTCCGTGTTGATCCTCTTTCACAACGAATTCCAGAACCGTGGCAATTAGTCATCTAGCGTTCATTTTCCGAGGTTCACGGTCACTTTGTTAAAAAAGAAGAAACGTCACAATAATTTACTAATAAACGATTTTGATGCCTTAACCATAACCCTTTATTAGTGTTGAAGCATTTCTGGGCAATATCTGGCTCCTTTAAATCCCCCAAACGACGCATCGAGTGTCCCCCCGCATTGCAGCAAATTAGTTTCAGTGGGCTTTCAAAGCGAGGAATATGAAGAGATTCATCACAGAGGTACGAGGCACTTGTCATACGTCGATAGCGAGTGGTCGCCGGCCGTCGCGTCATCGTTACTTGCGAGGCCACGCGGCGTGATGAATCTGGGTCGCCGGGGTGCAAGCGAGGTTGGATCAATAGTGGGCGGATGGCCTTGATTCAAGCAGCCCTCTTTTGGGAAACACTATTAAGAAAGTGGAATCCCACTCAGATGTTCCAGAAAAGACTCGATTAAAATTGAGTGTTGCTTATACAATCGCCGTCATGGAAAATCAGTTGCCATTGATGAGTACAATTTATCCCGACCAGGAAAATCCTTCTAATGGATCAATCATTCCAGGAGGGACCATTATGTGAAGTCAAATATTGTATATCAGTCATTCGGGGCAAATTTGTTCTTGGGGATAATTACACATGACCGCCTCGTCGTCAATAGCCATTAGTGGTTCGTTTTTGGAGTTTGTGAAGCGTGTGGCTTTTAGAGTCTTTACCCAAAAAACGCAAAAAGTAAAAGACAGACGTGTATTTATAAATTATCTGAACTATCCGTGAGAAATTGAGCTGCCAGGAATCAAATATTCATATAAAGAATGGGAATGCTTCTTCTCTAATCTGCCTGTCTGTACTGTATTAAAGAGTGAAATACGCGGCAAGCAAAAGAAATGGAATCATGAGCTCTGGGGAGTCCAAACGCTTTGATCGAATCTATTTTTTTGACATGCATTATGTTCGCTATTTCCATCTGCAAGAATCAATGGCCATGAAAAGTTGACAGCAGCGTGGGTGACTTTGATCAATTGTTCTGAACGTATTCAAATTAACCTGGTTAGCGCTAATGACAATTAACAAAGCTAAGCTGTTGCTTAAAACATTAAATGAAGCTTTTGATCACGAGGAATGAATTCGTGGTGCCGACACTTGTATATATATCTGGTGCTTCTGCTCTGCTAGCGCTAAACGTTAGCCGTCTTTTATCACGCCCGCGCGGGCCAACGTTGCTTTAAAAAAGATATTAAAAAAAAAAAAAAAAAGTGGTAGTGGCTGTTACGCAAGAGGCGCAAAGAATGCAAACTCCTACGTATGCAGTCTGAAAACGGATCAATAGACTCACCTGAAAGAAGCCCACCTCGCACAACAAATCCCCCACCCCCTCACTAATGATGCTAATGCTTTCAGGGATCGTTCATAGCGCCGATAAGGGTGGTGACCTCATATGTAGTGTCCTAATCTGAAAGACCGCATTGTGCACATGCGGCCATGTTGCTGCTCAAATGTCAGCCGTTCATAAGTGGTTTATTATCTTCTTAAACCCTTTCAAAAGAGCACAGCGAGAACTGAGGGAGCGCTGCACACGGCTGATAGCGCCAAGTGCCAGTTGGCGCCCCCGTATGGCGGTGGCAACACATTAAGGCACCCCTTCTGCCATGGTACAATTGACATAGAAAGTCGAAACAAGTACATGACAATAGCCAAAACCATATTGTACTGGTTTCATGTTAAGCAAGAACCCTATTTGTTAATCCAACCCTCAATTCTTAGTAATGGCGGCATTCTCGTGAAAGCTTTGGTTCACCAACAAAATCCGAAATGTGTTAGGCGTTTCTGTTTCCATGGTAACTCGTTGACTGACCCACAAAAGATGGAGCCATGTTTGCTGTCGCTTTAAAATCAATTGTGGCATCATTTAAATCCCATCCTCTGGGCTGGAACCCTTGTGGCGTATCGTGTGTGCATGTGTGTGTATTTGTCTAAGTGCGTGTCTTGCATGTGTGTACGCACGCATGTGTGTGTGTTACACTTCATTTAGTAGCGCTCCACGGGGGAATGGAAAATCAACGGAGGGAGCTTGGAGAATAAACAAATCAAAATCATGAAACCAGTACATAAAAACCAACAGATTTTCCTTTTCTACTGACTGCCCCTGGTGGTCTGAAAATGTATTACTACAGCAAAAAAATGTCAGTTTCATTTTGCACAAGTCAAAGGTGACATTAAAACACTTTTGGCAACACATTGTTGACTATTAGCTCAATTGAATTTAAGAAAACGGAAAGGCTCAGAGACGCAGTTGCAATGTGGAGTTCTGACATTTCAAATGAATGGATAGATACCCGCCATAGAAATGGTGAAGGTTACATTCTAAAAATAGGCAGCATCCTGATCCGGAGCATAACTCCTCAACTATCGACTATTTGAAGTATATCAGGGAAACATACTGGAAATAAAAAAATTGTATTTTGAGGTCATTTTCATTGAATTTTAGACAGTGGTCTCAATCATGTAAGAAACCGCTGTCTGGATTTTACTGCTCAGATTTACTCGACCAAACATCGAAGTAAAAAAAGAAAAGCTTTTCAGTGCTTTTAATCTCCCGGGCAGTTTGTGAGAATAGAGAACTGCCGGCTGCTCTACTCTCCCTTTTTAAATGAGCCATGAGAGGGAGTGTGTTCTTTCCGTCGGCAAGACAATGATCGCTCACTGTGTGTGCTATTTGCTTTGTCCCCGTATAACTTTACGTTGCGTTTATGTGGCTCCACTCGTCGTCAAATAAGCTCTCCCGGGGTATCCTGGCGACCCTTTTTCCTTGTTTACCGAGCGCACTTGCAATCAAGATAAGAACCCTGCAAACAGTCGCGTTCTGCTCTCATCGCCACCGCCGCGTTGCTCGACATCCCTTCCATCGCACTTCCCGTCAAATTACAACAGTGCTCTTTTCAAAACAAGGCAAGGTGCTTTTCTGTCCTTGCGTCTGGCCGCGGACCATCGAGGCAACTGTGAACATGTTCCCGCGGCCGCCTGTGGCGCGTGACGTCAAGACCGGGTAGCGGGCAGATTAGCCGGCAATCAAAGTGCATCTTAGCTTGATGCTTGACATTGCTATAACTTGACCTGTGGCGAGCGGGAATAAGACGCTGCCGGCTGGCGGTGCTTTCGCTGCCACTTGAATCGAGCCCGCTTGTGATTGCATATCTGCTTCGGGATTAAGCGACAGGGGGAAAATAGAAAAATCGATTACACTATTTGGAGAGGGTTAAGGAACAGGACCAAAAGCAAAACTCTGCGAATAATAGATCACCACTCAATGCTTTGAGGCCTTGAGATACAAGTGCACTGACTTAAGAGTTTTTCCAAATGTAAGCCGTTATTCGGCCCATTTTTTTTTACTTTGTTCATACATGCACAAGTACATAGACAATAAATCTCAGGTGTACAATCTTTATCCTCTGCCAAAAATAGCAAATACTACAGCGCAATACAGAGTTACTTAGTATGGGTCAGGTATTTTCTAGCTGGAAGGTCTCCTACTATATTTACAGAACAGGAAAATGCTCCTGACATTGTTATGAAGCAAGCCATTCCTGGTAACTTCCATGACAACCTTGTAATGCACCACTGTTGCTTCAGTTCCATCACCAACGGCCTCCGAGTTAACGCATCCGTTCAGAAGAAAAGGTCTTCAAGCTTGTTCTGATGTGGTGGTGTTGGTCGGGGTATCATCGAGCCCAGCGCAAGTTTTCCGTAAAGGACATAAGACTTGCAGAAGATGATCTTGGCTATAAACTGGGTCAAACGCTGGGCCTTTTCCATGGATTTTGCCTTTAGGGCAGATGACATCAAAATTTGCCAATTAGGAAAATCAAAAACGACAGCGAGCTTCCCTGGCCTGAGGGGCGTTTGGCCGCAGGCAATTTGTTGACGCCGCCGTCAAGACGAACGCACCGCTGTTGCTCGGGCAAACGCTAATTAGTCGTCTAGAATGAGGAGAATTGGCAGTCCGGCAGTATTCCCACCTCAAAGAATAAAGCCGTCAAGCAGCAACGTGAGGGACAGCGACAGGGAGGATGGTTGACTATGTCGTTATTAAACAGCTGTGGTTTTTTTCCCCTCGTGTTTCCACAGTAACAATTCAAAAGGTGCTTTTGTTTGAATGCAGCTTGTTTTTGGGGATTTGGCTTTATTAAGCAGAAATGTTTGTCAATCCATGGATGGAGGGCCAACACCAGTAATATTGTCTCTTCACCATTTGGCCACCAAACAAATTTCAAAACAATCCTGAATCCAGTCATTTGCAACCACTGTGCAGCAAGTTAATTTGCCCAGAGAGATCCTCAAAAGACATGTCCATTAAGAGCAAATCCGTTGACATGGTGCCTGAAGCTCCGTCACGTCGAGAGTTCAGATTGTGGTGAAGTAACATCTGGTATCCTCCCGTTAGCTGCTAATGTTGTCGCTAATGTTGATGAGAGGTGCTCCGGGGTAAAAGTGGTTATGAAGGTTTCACGTCGGGGCCACCTCGGTTGGTGTAGCGCCATATCGTCCATCTGTCTTCTTGTTCTTTGTCATCTTCCACTCCGGTTTGCATCCAAGCGGTTTGGTTCATCCTGCGAGGGTGCAAGGACTGGTCGCCAGACAACCCCGAGATGTCACACTGAGACGAGCATGAGGCAGGAAATGAAAGTGATGGCCATCTTCAGCCGCAGAGATATAATTCCAGATTTGCATTCATTTCCTAGCGCTGCCCCCCCCCCCTCTCCCACCCTCCATACTTGTCTCAAGGGTACCTGGGCACAGGGGGGACGGGTTTTAACAGATGCCTGCCAAGATACAACATAAATATTTAGACAGTGCACTAGGAATACTCCTGCCTTCTCATCAACAACCTCCAGTGTGTTGTTGTCCATGCCCAAGGGCTTTGTATTGCCTTCAGAATGGTGGGCCGTATATTTGCCGGGGAGGAGGCCACCCCCGGGGGAGCAAGGCTATTTCTTCATTCTTTTTTGGCTTCTCTCCACTCAAAGGTACACTGTCTGGATAATGTCTCATTGAGTGTGCAGTGAGCTATAAGACAACACCAAGGTCAGAGAATTCCGTCTTCAGCGGTGCTTCTGTGGAGAGTCGGTCCGAGGAAATAAAACCTAATGAGAGGAGCTCACTCCTGGCTGACAGGTGGGCTCTAAATCTAAAAAGTGTTGGCAAAAGGTTTGCAGGCCCAACTGAATTCTCCATATTTGGTCAGGCTGGTAGTTCACTTCCTGGGTTTTATGACCAAACGAAAAAATATGAGATGAGGAGAAGCTTGTTCCCTTTGTGGTTGACCTGTGGGCTGGCTCCAAATTGAAAATATGCACCATAAAGTTTCCCTGTGCGCAACATACCAAAATCTCCACATTTGGTCACTCTGGTAGTTGCATTGCTGGGTTTTATGTCGGCGGAAAAATTACGTAACATGACGCTTGTTCCTAGATGACAGATGCTCCTTGACTACACAGGGGCTCCAAGTCTTGAAAATGTACAAAATAAGGCCACTTCAATAGTCTTAATTCTGTTCTTCAAAAGGTTTGTCAGTGTCAATTTTTGCATTCACTATCAAAATACGATTCCGATAGGAGAGCATTTAACGCGGACAAACATGCTGTGATCATGCGATCAAAATAAATGACTCAGATGTTCCCGTGGGAATCCGCAGGGGGGCCCGTGTGTCAAAAGAGCACACACCGCAAACTGGTTGGGGAATTCAGTGAACATCCTGCAATGTTCCAAGAATCATAGTCATAAAAAAATGTTCCCTCTATCAATGCTTTTGATATTGTGGCTGCTTTCACCATCTGTGAAAAAGACCCCTCCGGAAAAATATAAAATCGTTGTAAAACAAAGGGACAAAAGCTGCTAATGATGATGATGATGATGAAGACAGTGCCATCTTGCGTGTGTAATTTAAAAATGTAATCTCGCAGTAATAACTTACTGAGGAATCCTCTGCTGATTTGCCTTTAATTAGCACATTTCCATACATCGAAAGATAATAGCTTCTCCAGAGAAGAGGCGTGAGGGCAGGAGGGATGGTTTATGTTGCCTCACCTGCAGCAATTTGCTTCCACTTCACATCAGCGGGGAGCTTTAGTGTCTTATTAAAGTTGATCAGATATCAGCGAGACACGGCAGCTGTTAATAGCAATCCTCTGGCTACAAATGAACTTTTTCCAAGTCGTGGCTCGAGAGACGTCGCCTCTTTCGGTTGTTGGTCCAAGCCACTTCTTGTTCCACCATGAGCCCCTGCTGGGGTATTGGCCGTTGACAAGAGTCTTCCAGATTCTTCTGTCCACCCCCTTTGTTTCAGACTGGTTTCAGGTGATGATTCAAAGCTTGTTAGTGTCTATTCAAGGTGAGGCCATTCCAGCGGGAAGCACCAAAAGAAAAGGCTTGATGGCGCTAGCGCTAAAATATACTTTTTAATTCGCTAGCATGAGGAATGAAACGTAATCCACTCCGACAGTGACATCATTAGACATGCTGTGTTGTTAAACACATAATGGCCAAAACCCCATGGATGCATTTGATACTATTGTGCAAATACAGAATTCCTAAACTGTCACTACCTAATCCCACAAAAGATGCCTTCGATGACTGCTGACAGGCATCCTTTGTTTCCGCTCCAGCGAACTCAGAGGAAATGGATCCTCCGCTACGCTGGGAACACCGTCATAATGCAGCCGCATAATGCGTCTTCCTATCTTTGTTGGCCGTTACAATCATTTCCTAAGAAAGCCGTTAGCGTGCGCCCTTGCTAGATTAGATTGTACGTTGCCTCTGGGATTCACCTGTTTCTTCGGCTCCCGTGCATTCCGATGAGCAGATTCATTACGTGGAGAGCCGGCCGAGAAGAGGCTCTGCGCTATTGTGTTGCTTTTGGGGTTTCAGCTGAAGCCGTTTTAAAGTGTTTGCTACATTGTTGTTTTGTTTTGGATCTGCAGCACACTAACAATAAGGTCACCATCTGCGGTGTTATTATATCCTGTTAACTCCAATTTGGGGCATTGATGGCACTAGCAAATAAAGCTAACTGGGTCAAACAAACCAAAAAAACCAAAGGTCCATACTTCAGCGGCGTGGCTGCACAAAAGGTACTTGTTGACTTTTAACTGTTTGTTTAACAAGCCCTGGAATGGTTTCCTCTTGAGAGACTGGTGTCACTTTAAATATTCCAAATGGCAAGGCCCGCTTCCCCCGCAGCATGTGCCTTCCACGCCTTGCGATGTATTGCTTCGGCTGGCTGGCTGCCTTGCACTCGCCCTCGATGGAAAGCTGGCACTCATTAAGATAGCGGCCGATAGCAGCGACAGAGAAAAGGCAGGCGCGGCGGCGGTGGTGGTGTGGGGGGTGATTTGTTCCACTTCATTGTTTCAGCGTTTGGCCAGCCATCCCCCACACGTCCTCTTGTGATTCACAGCAAAGCGATAAAGAAGCAAAGCAAACGTTGCCCTTGGACAGTTTGTGCTATTTACAGTCCTCCGTCTTGACTGCGGTGGGCCCACAGATGGGGGGGAACAAGCGAGGCAAAACACACCTTCTTCATCGCATAACAGGCAGCAGATGGTGACAAAGTGTCAGACGTGAGTGCGACGTGGCGCCGTCAATCCATGTGGCCATCAGAGTCCGCATCAATGCACCCCGCGCCGGCGCTGGAAATAAAGCTGACGGAATGTTAATCCTTGACCGACGGTCCGTCAAGTCGAGCCGCATCGTGACAGCACCCACTTAGGAGACGTTCTCGAAACCCGCCTCTCATTTATCCCTGTGCCGAGAGATTAGCGGAGGGATGATGCTACACCTGTCAGGATTTGATCCCCCACTTAAGTCCTGCTTCCGGGAGATATGTTTGACACCTTTGGCAAAAACCCATTTGGAAAACTTCGGCTCTTGAAATTAGATATTCGCTGATGTGTAATGCAACAATCGCCAACCTTAAAGAACCTTGCCTGATAGAAAACACACGCAAGCCTACTGGTGCCAAACATGATTAATCACACTTGCTTGGGTTGAATACAGTTCTGCAGCCAGTATAGAAATAGCTGCACAGGAGAAGTTCATTTTTTTTAGCACAGAGGTTTAATCCACAAACAAGTGGATACCGTACAGCCCAAAAAGGTGCATTTTTTTCTCCTGGAACCGAGTTTTGAAAGGGTAAAGGTCCATTTGTGTACCCTTGATTGTAATACTCCCAGGTTATGGTTCGCAGAGGTGTTGCTGCTTTGATGTTGGGTAAATCGGGAGTGTACGTCTGTTACCAGAGCACAAATCCTGCAGAGCTAATTGTTAGATTCGGAGGTATTGTCCGTCCTCTTTCCGGGGTTTCTCCCAAGCTTCAAAAGTCAAGTGTCAAGTATTTGCTGGAGCATTAGGTTCCAAAAACAGCGAACAGGAAATGAGAAATCAGCTGCAACAACATTCACTGTTTGGTTGACCAATCGCTCAAGCATCAGTGTGGATTTTTGTTGTATACATTGGCTCAGGGTTGACGTCTAGTCCATGGGCCGCCGGTGGTCCTTGAGAAGTTGTGGATGTCATCCGGCCAATGCTTTTCCCTATTTTCAAAGTGGCTCTAAATATACCCTGCAAGTCTACGATCAGGGGTGCCCAAACCTTCGCATATGACTGTAGACTGCAAGTCTACGTTGACCCATCTACGTTGATTGGTTTTAACTGGTTTCCTCTTTCTTGATTTGTAAAAAGAGAAATCTTGCGAGCATCCCAGACCCATGCCATACTCTCCATGTCCCAGCTGTGCGGCTGGAATCACAGCTTTGGCATTCCAGTCATGCACGTCAGCAAATGGCAAATAAACGCCGGCCTAGTCCTTGATGGAGAGCGCCGGCCAATGATGGAAATGCAAACGCTAGGGATGAGGGGAGTGGGGCGCAGGTGCCCCAGGGATTTATCTGGGATCCGCAGATGTAAAGTGTGAACTCAAGAGGATGAGAGAAGCGTCCGTATGGGTCGTTTTAAATGCACAGCTGCCGAGCTCACAAATCACATGGCGAGCTTGCCGCAGGCATCAAGCGCCACCTGTTGCGTGTCGCTGGCAAAATGCGTTGAACCGCTAACGTGGCTTCAAATTAAAAAGGCAAGGACGGCGTTGTCATCTCACTGCTTTCGCTCTCTGCCCACCTGTGTAAAGCACCGAAGGCGGGGGGTAAAGGTGGCTGTGAAAGGGCGAGCTTGGCCTTTTTGTGCTCCCCAAAGGCCATAAGCAATTTTCGGCTCTAGCGAGCAAACTGCAAATCAGAACAGGGAACAATACGGAAAGCTCATTTATTCGCACGGCGGCGTCCGGAAGGCTAATACCTGAGACAAAAGAATCCATTTAGGCATCCGCGTGAGGTATGTCGGCCTGAAAGGAGTCTGGCACAGGCATTATGTTCATCAGTCAAAGGGTGCGATCATTGGCGTCAGCGTTCTGATGAGGTTGGGCCGAACGCGCGGTAGGGGAGTCGAATGATTGATAGCTACGCTAAGATAAGTCATCGCAGATCTCCCCAGGCGACCGTTCACTCAGCATGCTGGAGTTGACGGCAAGGAAGAAAAAAAACTTTCCATTTGGGCACCTCGGGGACATGCAGAGCTGTTGCAGCCAGTCAAAGAAAGAGGAGGGACGCCAGATGGATTTGTTTGGACTCCTGTGCGAGTGTCCGAGCTCTCAGGTGTGTCAGGGCTTAGGTGGAGGACAAAGAGCAACTCCCCGTTGGGACCGTGTTGCGACCATCTGCACTGCCGCTCTAATCCACTGGGCGAGGAACAAGTGTGTCCCGTTTGTATTGCCGCGCTTAGCTGGCGTAAATCAGAGACGTTAAACATTTTATGGGGATTAGGCCAGCTTAGCTCCATGCCCCAATGCCACCACTGGGGATTTCTGGCACTGCAGATAAGTGAATGTTCGCAACTGTCAACTCAAATGCATCACAAACATCACTCATTTTAGTAATTAGGGCCAGTGAATTTTTGGAAAAATTTATTCAGCCGCTGAATCTAGTTTCACATGGCATTAAAAAAGTTGGTACCTGAAAAGACACAGGTCTGGCATTTCGGGTAGAAAGTGTAATTCAGGTTCATGATAACCATTTCTCTCTTTTTTTTTTCTATTCCATTTTTAATCAATTCCAATTTTATGATCTATTGATTTTCTACCATTTAAATGTCATATTTTCCTGAGATCTGCAGGTGCCTTGACAGCACAATTTAAAAACACAACATTACAATGGAAAGCGTTGCCTCGACAATTGTTACCGCAGAGGTTATCAAACAGATGTTCAGGCAGCGTGTCAGCTTAGTAGAATGTTAATGCGCTAAAGTGACAGCACTTTTCATTTCAAACGGTATAAAGCTCTTTTTCATCACAAATTCTCTTTTGTGCTCCTCCGCAGGTTCCGTGCGAGTGGGAGGTGTCGACGAGCAGGAGCCGATGCCATGGATGCACTGAATTTCAGCTATTGGAACGCCTCAGAAGGCAACGACACTGATGCGGCAGAGGAGCCCGAGGGCTCCTACAAGACTGTGGAGGTGGTCTTCATTGTGCTGGTGGCCGGTTCCCTTAGCCTGGTCACGGTGATTGGCAACATCCTGGTCATGGTCTCCATAAAGGTCAACAGGAACCTGCAGACTGTCAACAACTACTTCCTCTTCAGCTTGGCGTGCGCCGACCTCATTATTGGACTCTGCTCCATGAACTTGTACACAGTCTACATCGTCATCGGGTACTGGCCTCTGGGTCCGGTGGTTTGCGACTTGTGGCTGGCGCTGGACTACGTGGTCAGCAATGCGTCCGTTATGAATCTGCTCATCATAAGCTTTGACAGGTACTTCTGCGTCACTAAGCCACTCAGCTACCCTGTAAAAAGGACCACCAAGATGGCGGGCATGATGATCGCTGCTGCCTGGGTCCTGTCCTTTATCCTGTGGGCGCCAGCTATCCTCTTTTGGCAGTTCATCGTGGGCGGGCGGACAGTGCCAGAGAAGGAATGCTACATTCAGTTCTTCTCAAACGCAGCCGTCACTTTTGGCACCGCCATCGCCGCCTTTTACTTGCCCGTAATCATCATGATTCAGCTCTACTGGCAGATCTCCAGGGCGAGCAAGAGCCGCGTCAAGAAGGATAATCGCAAGCCATCGGGAGGAACCGCTGAGCCTTTGTCGCCCGCCAAGCGCAGGAACAAACCCAACAACAACAATATACCGGCCGAGAACACGGCAGCCTCCCAGAGCCAGAACACGGAGGATGGTGGCAACCAGCACGACGGCAGGATGCAGAACGGCAAAGCGCCTTCCTCCACCGCAGAGGCGGAAACCGAGGGTGACGACACCACAAGAGAGATCTGCGCAGCCGGCGAGGAAAAGGAGAGCTCCAATGACTCCACTTCGGGCAGCGCGGTCGCATCCAATGTGAAGGATGAGGATGCGCCGCCTTCGGCCGCCAATTCTGCCCCTGACCCTGGCCATCCGCTACCCCGCCAGCGTGCCAAGGCGGGTGTCTCCAAGTTGACCTGCATCAAGATCAAGGCCAAATCCCCAAAGGGCGACTGCTACACGCCATCCAATGCCACGGTGGAGATTGTGCCGGCCTCAGAGCGGCAGAACCACGTGGCCCGCAAGATTGTGAAGATGACCAAGCAGCCGCCCGCCAAAAAGAAGAAGGTGCCCCCGTCGCGCGAAAAGAAGGTGACGCGCACCATCATGGCTATCCTAGTAGCCTTTGTGGCCACGTGGACACCTTACAACGTGATGGTGCTGATCAACACTTTTTGCTCCAGTTGCATCCCCAACACGGTGTGGACGCTAGGCTACTGGCTGTGCTACATCAACAGCACCATCAACCCAGCCTGTTACGCCCTGTGCAACGCCACCTTCAAAAAGACATTCAAGCACCTGCTGCTCTGTCAGTACAAGAACATTCGTTCTGCTAGGTAGACATTTCAGAGAGTTGCGTAGTGCAGATATTTTGTGTGAATGATCGTCCATTCTACCATTTCCGCCATTTCCCTCAAAAGGATATTTCTCCATGACGTCACAAGTACTTACAGAAGGCAAAAGCCCACGTGAACTCAGATGTCACCAGTATTTAACAAAACCTTCGACATCATTTGACCAAGGCAGAGCAGTTCAGAAAAAAACACAGCTCAAATGTCATTCAAAATAGATTTAATAAAAATACAGACACTGTTAACATGATGACATGGCTGACTCATTCAGGAAATCACAATAAATTTCAAAACATTGGTCAGGGTAGACGCAGGGTAAAAGCTGGCAGACTACAATCAGCTGTAAATGAGCCTCGCCTAGCATTGAGTGGTGACTAATATTTGAGTTTGGATTTTTAAGCTATGGTTGGTGGACACATTCTTAGAACATTATTGAACCAAGAAGGATTCAAGCTGTAGAATTTGAGGTTTCTGACTTTCATATAAATAGGAGAGAAATTGTTTTTCAGGAGTAAAGTGGAGAGCAAGCTGTACAACATTGACTTTTGTTAAATTTCTCAAAGACGACGCAACAAAACATTTGATGAGAAAATGTTTCAAACCTACTTACTTCAACCTTCTCAGAAGGTTCTCCAGAAATTTAAAGAATACTCTTGGGGTCTAACTGGCAGTGCAAGCCCACACACAAATGTTTGTCATCATTTTAAATTTAGGTTAGTGCTCGCCAGTTGCGTTCTGCCATCCGAAAGCACTCCAGCGCCTATTGTTTACAACATTTTGAAATGTCCTACAAGCAGTCGTAGCATCGGTAGGAAACAGGCTACATTTTAATGCTCCGCAACGGGACAACAGGGCTGCCTGAATTTACAAACCTCACGCGTTTTAAGTTCAGCGACAACACTTGTAGATAACTGTACAAAGATCTCTTCATCAAAACCAAAAACTGGATTTTTTTTTTTTGCCCTTTTTTGGAGCTTGTTTAGTTAGCATTTAGTCGCCATAAAACTAGAATCCTGCTAAATTCTATTCGTAATGATTTCCTGCTCGTCGCTTGAATTTTTTTCTTTACAGTCCTTCAAAAACAAAAACAGATCGATTTAAGCTGTTTGAACAGAATACTTTTTGCTGATCCCAACTAATAACATATTTATTAGTGCTGTCACATTAGGAATCTCAGCAGCGTCTAGAAGGTAGCTAAAGCTCAGAGCATATTAGTGTGAGGATCAATGTACGTGTATGTGAGACTATTGCAAGTTTGTGAGAGTGCGTGTGTGTGTGTGTGTATGTCCGTATGCTGATGTGTGGTTGTGGGCTCCAAGTGTGGAGTTAACTTTGGATCACACCTTCAACGGCTTGTGATTTTAAAAGGGCTACTTGTGCGTCTTTAATGTCATCATTCACATTAGCGTCATGTTAGCATTTTGTGTACATACCTTCACAAAAAAACACTGATTAAGAGTGCGGTCACAGGTACGAAATTAGCACATTAGCAGACACATTAGCAATTTACTGTTCAAAATTGGCCCATTACACGCTCAGCTAGAGCGTGTGCATGCTCGCTCGCGGAAGGAAGGGCAGCATTTTGTCTATTTATCTGCTTCAATGCTTTCTTGGACATGCATGAAAAATACAGTAATACAGTACATGGGGTCCTCGGTTTACGACGTTGATCCGTTCCTCCGCGGCGATGTAAACCGAATTTCGGCGTAGGTGTAGGTCGAAACAGTCATTAGTAGATGAAACAGTACAGTAATAATGAAAGATAAAACAATTCCTTACCTTTATTTTTGCGGTTGTGGTACAGCAATAAAAAGGAGAAAACTAGTCCTTACCTTTATTCCTGTGGTTGGCTTGCACACTGGAAGGTCCGTTGCAAAAGCGAAGCGACGCAACTGTCCAAAATGGCGTATACTATGCGAGTGGGTAACGCAATCTTCCACAGCAAGGTGTATTCTTCCGCCACGCGCACCAACTAGTTCCCGCGCGGGTCACGACTCTTACGACGCCTTTACAAAACCGCTTCGGACGAAAAAAAGGCTTACATGTATATGAGCCGTGTGTCATAAACCGAGGACCAATATAAGAACAATATAGGAAGCGAAAACATTTTCTCAAAAAACAATATTAAAAGAACAATATAAGAAGCAAAAAAATTTTCTCAAAAAACAATAGAAGAAGATCAATATAAGAAGTAAAATCATTTTCTCAAAACCATGGCAAAAAAAGCCCCATGTTGCCTGGTTGGATGCGTAAATGCAATACAAAAGTAGCATTACTCCACCAGGAAGCTTATTCAGTATTTTTTCCATCTCAATGCAATTTGATTTGAATTATTTATTTCACCAAGGCCACAACACATATTACAGTTGTGACAATTCTACCCAGCATGTCCTTTTGTCTCACAATATATACGTATATAATGAATTATCATAAGTGATAACAATGATTTAATTCGTTGAAGTATCTCGAGCAGAAAACAATATTCCACTTACTATTGTCGACTTGTCCTCGTGTCCATCTCGTTTTACATGCAGTCCGCCTAGAGAGGTGAAGGAGGACCAAATTAATACAACTTCATATGAAAATTGGAGGGCGAAAATGGTAGAAAAGCGACAAGGAAAATTTCTAGGGAACATTTAGTTCAAATGACCTTTTTTCTTTTTTCGCCTTCTTCTTGGGAGAGGGAGAATGGTGGTGAAACCGGACCACTATTTCTGGCTAAAATGTAATCATCCTCACAACATGTGATTTTCAAGGTCGTGACAAGAGGAATATTATTACACTTACCAAAATGGTATTAGTGCCGTTTCATCCACCGAAATGTCTGTTGGCGACGCCACGCCATTTTGGCGTCCCTCTGTAAACATAACGAACAGAAAACGCGGCTAAGCTAACATATATTTTCTGTTTATTTTCGGGAATGTGGTAGATTAACAAACGTACAAACGTTGTGACAAAAGTAACATTAACACACTTACCAGGACAGAAATGTCGTCTTTTTTTCCTATGGTGGACAAACCACGTACGGTTTTGCCGCCATGTTCATCGTCCCGCGATGTGGGTGGAAATTGGAAAGTACGTTTCCGGTTGTGTGCTGCCCTCTAGTGGCGTGGAAGACCTCGGTTGAAAGTCAATTAAGCGAACAGCCATAAATCAAATAAAAATGACATAAATCTATACGTATTGACGATGAAATCGAGGAATAAATCATGTTTTTAAAGAAATTAAAAAATAAAAGGAACAAAATAAAAACGTGAATTGAGTTCTTTGACATAGGCTGAAGGAACGTCGACCATGTTGGCCTTGCCGTTGTTCCAATCTGTACATCCAAGTGCACCATTGGAAATTGCAGAATTTTATTTCACATCACCACATCGTTATCATCGTGCCGTCAGAGCTAATCGGGCTCCTCTTCACACGGCTTTCGTCAAAGGGCTAGAATATTCCCATGTAGGAAGAAAAAGTAGGGATGACGCAAAGACATTTTACAGACTGGACAGAAAATGGGAAATATCGTCAGATTGTACGGAGCAATTTCAAAGTGCCTTAGGGGGAATGATAGAATTGCTCTTTGTGTGCTTGAATACGAACGTGTGTTTGCTCTGAGCTACAGCTACTTTCATTTAACAGCTGCCACATTTGTGTCCATATTTGCAATGTGTGTGTGTGCGTGATCTAGATTTCAAATAGGCTTCCAAAGACCCCTGCATACACGCAACATTTCACACGCATTTTATAATCACTTTACAAAACGTGCCCTTGCAAACGGTACAGAAACTTTGTGCGTTAAAACTATTTTTATTTTTAGTAATATAATAATAATGTGCATTTCTGTGGGCATGATTTGCAATGTTGTGCAGGAGAATGCCAAAAGTGGACACAAAAAAAAAAAAAAACATTTGGCCCCACTGCCAGCTGCATTTTTTTGTTTTGTAGATGTTTTTGTGTGTTACTTGTGGGAAAAATAGTTCATGTAAATACAAATATATATAAATATATATGACATATATATGTAAGAATTGGAAATGTACATAGGTGTGTTTCATAGCTTCCCGAATGCCTCGTCTGATAACCCCCCCCCCCCCCCTCTCCTGTACAGGAACAATGATATTGATGATTTTTCATGCATCTTAGTGGTTAAAAATTGTGCCATATTCTTTCAGGATGAAAATAAAAACAATAAAAAAAAGTCATCTTTTATTCCTTTATTTTGCATTCTGGGAAAACGAAGGAAGCGGGGTTTGGGCTGGGAAGGATGTTAACACAAATGAGGATTAACAGGATTAAATGGGGGGGGGGGGGTCGGGTAAATTGAGGTATCGACAAATAAAAAGCAGCAAAAAGAAGGATAAAATATTCCAGTGGATGGGTGCTGATTAGGTGATTAAATTCTGCTAGTCTTTGTTTCTAGATAAGACTAATTATAAACACTACGGGTGTTGTTTCCACGGGCGTTCTCCCGCTACGGGACGTGGTCGACATCATCGCCCTCATCTTCAACCACTGCGTCTTCCTCATCTCCATCAGTCCATTTGGCCGCGCTCTCGCTTCTTGCCTTCTTTCTTCTGCTTCTTGGCATCTGGAGGACCGAGAGAAGGGAAACAAGAACTTTTAGACCAAAATGGCTGACTTCCTGTCACTTTTTCTAGTGCGTCTATTCATAATAGGCCGAGTTTCAGGCTTAGGCGGCGAAAGCAATTTTGGTCTTTTTCCAAACTTTGACATCAATTTCAACCTGAGACTTTTCTGTTTTCATAGCAAGTCATCAAGGTTTGCCGCCGCGCTCCGCTCGCACGCGATGACGGATCCCCAAATCTCTCGCCATGTCGCGTCACTCATCTGTCTTGTACCCGTGCTTCCAATTTAGCGGCAATCAGAGAAAATCTCAGTTCATTTTTCGAAAAGATCTGCTTCAAAGCGGGACTCCAAACATTCAAAGGCTTGTTTGAGTGACAGCTACACGTGCGTCAATTCTAATGAAGGCGGGCAGAAATTGTCTGTCACGCACACACACCTGTGCACACAAGGCAGCAGGAGTGCGGCAAGCGCAGCAATCTCAGGCTGAGATGCGATTTTCCGTGTCTGTCGGTCGGGAGATAAGCTCGCCCCCTCCCTCGAAGAGCAGAGGGGTTACCACAGGAGACGGGATGGGGATGAGTTAGGGTGCGAAAGGGATGGATGAGATACAGTTGGCCCCCGGCAGACGGATCAGTGGGCTTAGGCGGCGAGGGGGGGGGGGGGGGGGACAAACAAAAACAGAAATGTTTAACCTCCAGCGGGATGCTGTGTTTGCAATTCCAGGAGAGGCGTAAGGAAGAGACTCTGCATAGGACTACCTGAGACACCCGAAGCCTCGCCAGATTGCAGATCAAACTCAATGTCAGTAGATACCGACAACTCAGGCGCAAAGCTCAGCAGCGACCCTGTTTGTTTGCCCGGCGGCCATTTTGAGGGTCATTTTCATGGACCCTTGGATTTGAACATTCAGCCCCCCCACAGCCAATTTTAGCTCGCAAATTGCATCTCGGGGGACAAGTTTGACCCATGAAAAGTCTCAAAAAGACATGTGTATAAAGATGGCGGAAGTCGGCCATTTTCCAATGTTTGGTGTCGCTAAAAAAAGCAAATATGCAAATATGAGTAAACCAACGCAATGTTTTGGATCCTCCAACAGGCAGCGGGGAAAAAAAAATGGCTCAGGCACTTTGGTCCCCTCGGGAATTTGCTTCCTCCGAGTGCGGGGGGAAATGCAGATTGAAAGGTACGCCTGTGGAATAAAAAAAAAAAAAAAAAGAGCTGGGCTCTAATAAACAACGCTTTCAGTGTTTGTAATAAGCCGAGGTGGGAGATGGATGGACGGCCATTACGGCCAATGTTGTTTGGCGTGCAACAAACTGAAAAAGCAAACAGAGCATTTGCGTTGCGACACTTTGCCCCATAATAAGCAATTGGTGTCTCTACCGGGGATTGCCTGCATGAAAATCCTCGCACAAACATAACAAGTGAATCCAAGTGTCTGAAAGAATACTTGTGTGCCTCAAGTGTGTTTCTGTGTCCTTGCAGCTTGTTATGTTGCCCCAATCACATTTGAGCTAATCGAATTCCTCCGGCTTAGCTGAGCGGTCATTAAAGGGAATTGAATTGGATGCGCGAGCTGTGCCGCTGCCGCGCAAGGCCGCCGCCGCCTGCTGCTGTTGGCGCCGCATTACGGCAAACGATATGCACTGCGACAACAGCACGCCGTTGCCTTCGACATGACAATAAAGTTAATGAGCACAAACCGGAGGGAGGTATTTTTAATTCCTTGTCTGAAATAAACATGGAAGGATTTACCGATTCAATCGAGTCACAAATGGAAATATCAAATCCTAATTAAGCGAGCGGAATGAAACGGCTACGAGGATTACTTCGCATTGTGAGAGTGGAGAGAGCCCTCCCCCGCCACCTCGGGGACAACACCTTCTGACCTCGGATGTCCCCGCACCTGCCCGCCATGCTATTGCGAGCGTCCGCCCGGCCCGACGTCGAGGTTACGCAAACCCGCCGGGCATCTGCGGAGCGCGATAAGGCGTCCGGCGGCGTTTTGGCAGCGGTCGCCGCGCCGCGTTTGCGAGTCAATCGCGTCCCGGTTTGCAGAACTAACAAAAGGCCGTTGATTCACTCCTGGCCGGCTTGTCAAATATTCCGCGCGTTGTTTGACATTCTTCCGTTGGGCGGGAGGTGGCAGTTAGAAGCTAGCAGCGTGTGATTACGTTTGAATAGCGAGTTAACCTCCTCACCTCGCCTCAGACGGCGCTGACGCTAAGTAGGAGGCTCGAACGAGGCGGGCCCACGTCGTTAATGGTGGCGGGGGATGAAGGCGCAATCACGAGTTCTCATCTTGGAAGATAACACGCAATTAAAGAGCATTTATTGGAGCCAGGCCGGGGAAAGAAATCAAATCAGGAGAAGAAGAAAAGTCCTGCAATGCTTCTGGAGTGATTGCCATTGTGCTTGCTGTCATGAATGGAGGGAATCCTTTTGTACTGGAACACAACTTGAGTGAATCGTATTGTGTAGTAATCATAGGGAAGCGTCGTATACGTCTGTAACTTGACATGGCATTGTGGATCAGATTGATCAGAATCGGAAAAAAATCCTATTGAGAATCGTAATTGGACTCAAATAGATTTCAGTCCAAGTGAAATGGATTTTATCATATCAGGCTGGAGGATTGTAATCAGATTGAATTGTGTCACATTAATAATTGTGTGAATCATATTGCAAGTATAGCCAATTGGAATGGGAGGGATTGGCGTCATAATGAGCCAAAGGTACAGTATCGACAAATGGTATTTTTAGGAATCGTAATGAGGGCACAATTGGAGTTTATAATTAAAGTGGATCGTAGTTGATGCCGTCTCATCAGCATGCAGGACGCGGAGCGAGTGTTTGGCTGGCGTTGGTGAGCTTGGCTTCTTTTAGCAGACAGCGCCAGACACAGCCTTACTGTGTGGATGGGAGGCGCGGACGTGTCCATCCATAATTCATACGCCGACTTCCAAGCGGGGCTTACGTAGGAGAAAACCGCCCGCTCGGTTCTCCCCTCCTTCCCTCCCCCCCCCTCACTTCACTGAGACCAACACTGACACCTTTATTTATTTAAGAGTACAGTCTTAGGGAGTCTATTTGAAAACCAACCTAATTGCCGTAATAACAACGGCACACCGAGAGACTCGCCGACTGCTGAATCTCAAGAGCGGAAAGTGAAAAGGCGAGAAGGGGAGACGGCGAGGGAGTCGAGGGGGGCTTGTCAGCACACTCCCAAAACGCTGGAGGAATGCTGTCATGGTGCGGAACATTGTGCAAGTGTCGTGCTTGAAACGAGCACAGGTGTGGGGAAGGGCGAGTGGTGAATATCCGAAGTTGACTTTTACACGCTGCAAACAAACCTGCACCTTGCGTGACTTTTTCCGCCGCACCCGAGGGAATAGGAACTTTTGCTCACCTTGCAACTTGGCCTTGGGAACTTTCCCGCAGTGCTTGGTGGCCGTGACGGTGGGGGCGCAGGTGGCGTCCATCAGCGCCCTCTTCAGCACGCCCGTCCTGTTCCTCTTGCCCGTGCTCAGGTCGCACTCCCCCCACGCCTGGAAGTCGTACTTGCACTCCCCTGCCATAAAAAAAAAAAAAAAATCAATATCTCAATCGCTGATTGTGCTCGCCAGATGCCGCTTTTCTTCACGCTCGTAGTTTATAGTCGTCATCTAACTGGAACAGATGGCGACAGATGGACGGACGGACGGACGTGATGGCACCCGCTAACAGATGAGCCCAATCAGAAGCATCCCGGCTGCTGTCAGGTCCCGGAAATAACGTCCAGAAACAATCTTCTCCGCTTAAATAACTCGCGCATATGTGCTCGGCGGTGATAGAAGACGCCTTCGATTCAATTTGAAACGGCTGCCGTGCATCCTATTTTGCACGTGCTCATATCTCTCCAGTCGTCATTTTCTAAAGCGGAGGGAGGAGGAGGAAGAAGGGGCCGCACGTAATGAAAGACCCTCTTGTCAGTGCTGGCTAATTCCCAAGGTGCTCATCGAGGGGGGAGGCTTTGTTGTAAGGAGCTCATGGGGACGTCCTGGCCACTTGAAAAAGCATCCTGGGAATCTGGCAGTTTGCCCCTGGCCGGCCGGACGGACGCAAGATTAACTACAATGAAAAGAAAACGGCACCACGCTGACACCTTTTCCCAATCGTCGGGTTACCTCACGGATGGGAGAGAAAAAAACAAAACATTGGCACCGAAGTGAACTTGAAGTGGCGGGAATTGGATTGCATCATCATCTGAGGGGATCGGACCGGTCGAATTGCATTGGCGTGAATTGGAGGAAAAGCCAAGTGTGATATCGTATCGTTAGGACACACGTCTCGTCCCAAAAAGTGTCCTGTCAGGTGCTTCGGGACCAAGAGAGACTTCCAAGTTGCTCGGGGGGCAAAAGAGACATTGGCCCGTCACTTCTGAGAACAAGCGTTTTCAAACGGGACCGCCTCAGACTGCAAAAGTCGGCCCGAGTAGACCGGCCCTTGACAGCAGCAGCGGTGGGACGGAAAACTGAACAAGTGCAGTGCACAGAGCGGGATTTTTTTTTTCTTGGAGATTTGAGAGACACTTGAGCTGACCTCCGAACTTCTTCTTCCAATTGCAGGGGATCTTGCAGCGCTGTGTCTTGATGGTCTGCTTGCAGTCGGTACCGGTGCGCGTCCCCTCGCGGGTCCCCAGGCCGCAGTCGCCCTCGTTAGCCACGCAGACGCTCCACTGCCACTCGCCGCAGTCCGACTTGCGCTCCTTCTTGCCTGCGGGGGGGGGGCGCCAAAAACACTTTCAACCACCGCTTCGTCAAAGGCAAAGCGTATGAGATGGTATTTTGGCACCTTGTTTATCGGGTTTGCCTCCTTCGGCCGCCATGGCGGTGAGCACCAGCAGGGCCATGACGGCGGCTCGCGCGCTCCACTGCTTCTGCCCGTGCATCCTGCCAATGTCACATCAAAAAAATGTTACAGGGGTCTCGCCGGGGGCGACGTGCTACTTCGGGGTGGCGAGCGGCGCTGCAATCCAACGCATACGTGGGCTTGTGTCAGCCAAACCTGACATGAGCGATAAATTACTTGTCAAGTCTACGATGGAGGGGGCAACAATTACATTTAGAGAGGAACAATGGAAAGAAAATTCATATTTTTAGGATATCACATTCAAAGGTGTCTCGACGGTGGGCGTTTTCCTTGGAACCAATTTCTGCACCATGAAAAGAAAAATCAGATTTCAAATGGCGCTGAACTTGCATTTAACTTTTAACGGACTTTGAATGTGAAATTGCTGTCATTGAGCAGGCGGGCCATTGATTTGACGCTGGTTGCAAAACACATGAAACTCATCCCAGTGGCTGCCATGACTTTGAATCAGGGCAAAGCAATAAAAGGATCCACCAAAAAAAAATCCTCATCTTGCCACTAAAAAGAGATTTTCAGGGTATTGAAGATAAGACGGCGTCTGGGGCTTTAGATGGCGGGACTGGGATGACTTCCATTAAGGGTTTGTCGTGCCTTTGTCCTCTGGCAACTCGCAGGATTTTTTTTTTTTGGGGGGGGGGGCATTGTGTGTTTGGACCAAAAGAACTATTGACGAGATTTCATGTAATTTAAACGCGCCAACGAATAACTTTAGCCGAGGAGTCGGAACTTTGGAGGACCATTGTCGCTGTGCGGACTATCTTCAAAATTAAATTCTTTTGACCATTGAGTATCTGCTGGAGAAGCTGTGCTGGGTTGGAGGCTCCACAAAAACGTTTGTATTGAACCATATTGATCGTGACAGAGACCCCGCACATACGAAATGATAAACATAGTTTGCTGTCTCTTTGTGGCCCTCACCAATTAACCAATCACAGCGCGTCGTCAGCCAACTTTCGTGGACATGCGATCGATGGCATCGAGTCCACTCTTGGGAGACGCGCGTTGGATCAGTGGGTCCGCTGAGACTCGCAGCTATCAATCCGCCCATTTGCCTTATTGATCGAGGCTCTCCTACACAATGGGGGCCGGATTGATGGGGGGGGGAGTACTTTTTTTTCTCTGTGTTTATTTGAAATAAAATGGGATCATTCAGTGTTACAGGTCCTCCACTTGTTGGGCTTGTTTTTACTTGGTCCTAATCCAAGCCCATCATGTATCCCAGATAAACCCCCAACGGCGGAGGAGCACAGCGGAATGCAAAGCGACTCCCGCCCGTCTCCGCGTTTGATCCCGGGCAATAAAGTGGCTGGCGTCCTTGGACAAAGTCGCTCAAACAGAGTGAGAACATCTTGTCCGATTGCATATTGCACAGAATTTATTTGGAAGCCTTTCTTTTGTGATCTGTGAGCAGACGCCGCTTCAGAGATTCCGGTTTGATAGGGAAATAAAACAGAAGGTGAATCTGTCAGCAATGATAGAATACAAATTGCACTCGGGGATGTATTCTTTATCCTCTGCAAAGACTGAATCACTTTAACGAGTGAAAAAAATGAACGCTTGCCTCTCGGTCCATTTGCATCACCTGAACAAATCCTTCCATGATACCAATTACGACATGGCTATTTAGCGAGTGATGTGGTGCCATCTTGTGGGATTACGGAAATAACACAATAACGAATCATGCCTCTGACTGAGGAGGCCCCGCAGTCAAATATCACTTTGGCTTCATGAGATTGAATTCTTTCCACTTTCCAAGGTGATGAGCACGCTGCCGTCTCTGGATTTTACTGCCGTGCCTCAGAGGACGAGTAGAGCCGCACGCACGCCCACGCCGACAAGCTTCCCCCCGTGGACGCCAAACCTGACAGGCTGAATGCGCAACCCACGCCACCGTCTCGCGCGTCGTACAAAAGATGACAAAAATAAATGCAGCAGCCGCGCCGGTAGTGGATGCGGCACGCCACTCAATTGGCGCTCATTAATTTGAAAACACCAAAGGCTTGCAAACGTTTCGAGGACGTTTCTCACCGCTTCAGAGCACTCGTCAAGGTCAATTGGAATGAAAATAATGGCGGCTCGCCTCAGATCAAGCGCTCGCTGTACGACTGTAATGGAGGAGGGAAAAGAAAGAAGTAGTACTTTTCATTATTTTATTAAGGAATCATGAATAATTAAATCATTCTTACAATATATATTGACACGTAGAAATAAATAAGTCGTAGTTTTGATCATTTAATCAATTAACAATACATCATTAAAAAGAAATAAATGACTACTTTAAATAATTGGATTAGATTAGATTGAATACAAATAAGTCACTATTGTCAAATAATAAAAAACATGACGTGTTGACGGTACCCTTGTGAGGATTTTTGCGCCGTTTTTTTGTGTTGTTTTGTTTTGCTGGCTCCCCCGGTGGTGTCGCTGTCAGCGGAGGACCCTCATGATCCATCGTAATGGCGTCAGCCTTTCATACCACTATTGAGAGCCTCTGGGGTTTTTTTCTCTCTTCTTTTGGTCTCAAACAAAAGCAGCCGATGGCCTCGCCATTTACCTGCCAGGGGCCACACGGACTTTTTTTTGTTGTTGTTGTTGGCTGCCCATTGATTCGGCCGCACTCATTCTCTTTTGGAGCCCAGCGAGTGATGTACGCGTCCCCTCGCTGACCCCCGCGCTCACAAATGGATTTTCTTTTTTTTTTTCGTCTCAGCCGTCACGTATTGCGAAGATGACCTTATCATCGCCACACGGGCCTCCGGTGGCTGGAGAGAGTTATTGCCCGAGTTGCTGGACACAAAGGAGTTCACGGCCAATCCAGGAAATGACCCTCAACGGCGCTCAAATCAAAATGTCCGACTTCCGCACATGGGACTTTTTCCCTATTAAAATCGACACCTCCGCCCAATTGCGTGTCAACAGGTTTGACTGATTCCAACCAAAATGGCCGCCGATATAAGTCTTTCGCCTTTCCTCAATTGAGATGAAAGAGGCTCTCCTGGAGCTTTGCCCGTGTTGTTCTTTCTGCGTATGAGCACATCATTACACGTCCGCTTTAATACCCGGCATGAATGTGACGAAGAACAACACGCTTGGAGGAAATTCCCGGCCGGCCGGCCGGCGTCAGCGGCGCGACCTTCCATGTATCAAAGGCTGCTCGCAGACGCGCAACAGAGTCAATCCACTCGGCTCTGGGAACGGCGTGACAGTCTTATTTCCCGACACCGGCGGCGGTTATTTACTTGGAATGAGCGGGCGGGACGGGGAGTGGGGGGAGGACATCCCTGATCCGTCAAGGATGGCGCGCCAGAGCAAAAAGCACATCCTTCAACTGTGAGCGCTTTGACATTTCAAACAAGGAAATGGAGTGCGAAAACAGCAAACCAGACACCACCACCAAAGTCACATTTCGTTCCAGTACTTTATAGAAGTGACAGATGTCCAATCAGACTACGAAAGCCACTTAAGGAAGGATCACAAGTGCAAAAACCTGCAAGAGAAAAGCTAACTTGGTTGTTTATTTGCAAAGAGCAGCCGGCTCGCAGCAAGCGCAGCGGGCGGAATACTAATGCTCGGGTTCCCGTCCTCTTCTTTCAGAATTTGTAAACGCCGCAGATATATTCAACACACACACACATTTGATGTTCTCATATTTCAACAGCCTGGTCAGTCTGGCCAACTTGTATGCTCGGAATAAAGTGATAAGTGGACGTCATTGCTCCTGGCATCTTCTTCAGCATGGTGGAATTGGAATCTTTGCCCCCTGCGCCCCCCCTCCATCTCATTCCCCTGCTTTCAATTGGGCGCTCTTCCTCGGAGGGCCCCTGCTCCCCATGGAGGTTCATTCTGTTCATGTGAATGGTGGTGAAGATGGAGGGGGTCAGTGAATGCACCACTCACTGTGAGCATCCTCATGCCCCCCCTCCTCCTCCTCCCCATGCTTAAGAGACCCTTTCACGTCACCCCCGCCTTCACGGACACCCCGGAGCGGCTCCTCGGTGGAGAAGCGCTCCTCAAGAAGAAGAAGAAGCCCCTTTGTGTTCTATAGGCGGAGTCACGTGGTCATTCCCAAAGGTCTCCTTAAAGGTCCGAGACTTGTTTGTCCCCCTTCCCCCCTTCCGATGCGCATTGTGTTTGGAACTTCCTCGCAAAACTTCTCCGGCTCTTTCATTCCGACCACATCCGAGTGTTGACACCTCATTTTGAAGGGGGTGGAAAGGGGGGGGGGGGGGGGAGAAGGGGAAGGGGGGGCTTTTGTCTGTAGCAGGAATGCATATAAGTGTTTGGCGAGGAACGCCATGGCAACGGCAGCTGGACGGCGGCGATACAATACACCCGCTAAGGGTTTGTCATTCCGCTCAGGCCTGACCCAAATGGTGGCATATTGGGAAAAAAGTGGGCCGCGTCAAACAACGCACACGCACGCAAAAGAAAGCCGGACTTTGAAAACATTTTCAGATTCACAAATTAGCTGGAGTTACCACACCAAAACGTTTTTGGTGGCTTTCACACAAAACAATGACAAAAAATCAGAACTTTTCTGCTTTTCCACTATCCTGCCTCAACGCTATCTTTGAAGACACCAGGTCATCTTCAGACCATTAATATTTGCCCCCCCCCCCCCTCCCCCCCACAAAAAGTTTTGCCGGGACACGCTTCATCAAAAACTTTTCCTCTCAAACTTCAACAAACGGCCCTGACTTCGCTGATCCCGCCTTTCCCAAACGACGACGCACTTACTTGAACCCGAGGTCTGCTTGTTGTGTATCGGCACGGTCAGGAGAAAAGTGTTTGGTCCTCTAAGCTCTTTTCATCGGAATCCACTGTCCTGCTTTGCCACTACGCCTTCCTTCTCTTTGTGGGTTGAGCATAGCGTGTGTGTGTGTTAGGGGTGGGTCAGTGATGGTTGGAAGGGGGGAAGGGGGGCGAGGTTTACTGACTCGCATTCAGGAACTCATTACCCCCAAGGTCACTCCAGGGACGCCCGGGGCGCCTGGAAGAAAACGGGAGATAGAGGGCGAGACCCCGGCGTGTCTTGGGAGGGGTTGGACCGGGAAGCCGAAAGGACGGAAAGCGCAGCAAGAGGAAGAAGTTTTCCAGAAGCAAAACAGGAAGTTAGATAAATAAAATATGGCATCGATCGGCGGAAAAGTGAATGGGAACATGACAATCGATGCAAAATTGATTGGGCTCGAGATCGCGCCGTGGTGCACTCCCATTGACGTCATCGTGCTAGCCGATATTGCTCGGAATGAAAACTGTTGTTGACCATGCCTAAATAGCTTTCTAACCACGGACTTCCGCAATTAAAACGACCCCGGGGTTTAAGATACAAGCACAATGAACGTCGCAAATAATAAAGCCGCTATCAGATTGCGGCCGTCGTCCTCTTTGGCGGGGTTGATGGCAATGGCAATGAGCACGAGTCAGCCACCCCGCCGATAACGATCTGGAGCATTCCATCCGTCTCATCTTCAACTCATTAATAATCCATCTCGTGTGCGTTTGCGACCTCGGAATGGCGCAACCAGGACTCTTCCAGCACGGGATACGCTTCACCAGCAGCCTGATAACATTTGATTAAAGGAGATGGAATGATGGGGCAAAGATTGCCACCATCTGCCAGCGTCCACTTTTTCCATGATTAAATCCGAAAGTACTTGCCAACTAACTTTGTTGTTGTTGGAGAGGTTGAAGATGTTTGGATGACGGGCTGGCGACGTCACTCGGCTAACAAACATCATGAAGATAGTTTATCATCCACGAAGCTCTCTACTGCGTATTAATATTTCAACTCCGGCGATCGATCCGTTAGCCAATAATCACGTGGGCGAGAATAGCGAGCCCAATAATCAAGCCGGGGAGAAAGTGGAGCTAGGATCCCTCCTCGTTGCGTCCGACCCTTGATTTGCGAGTGAAGGAGCCAAAACACTCGGGCGTGAGCCGCAGAGCGTGACAGACAGAAGAAAGGAGGAAGAAAAAAAAAACAGCACTCGCCCCAATTTGTCTCCTGGGCGACAATGCGGCCCACCACTCGACGTTGACAACCCCCCCCCCCCCCCCCCGCCCCCCAAAAACTCATTAATCTCTAATAATGACTTCTTTCTGTCTTCCCACCGTAGCCTGCGAGTCTTATCAGTAATGGCTTTTCAATCTATGGCAAAGAAAATGTCTCCAGGAAAAGAAAGGAGGGAGGATTGGACATCTGTTACTTTTTCGTTTGTGCACCTCCACTTTAAGTGAGGTGCAGAGAAAAGCAAATTAGTTGCACGTGATGGAGACGTGACCGTGTTGTGGCTGCCCCCCCCCTCCCCTCCCCTCCCAGATGAGTTCTGAAATGGCCTCCTCTGTCCGTCAGACGAGCGGTCGTGCTCTTTGCTCGCCATTCCCAGCGGGCGGCCATGCAAATAAAAGCCCACCTGACAACACAGCTGGGACCATCTGGGATCGAGATGTACTTGGAGCAACAAAAACAACCCCGGGTTGGGGGGGGAGCGATGCAAATAGTTGGGAGTGTGGCCCAGATCGTTCGAAGAATTATTTGTTACGTATTAATCGAATTGGATTTTTGGACCGTACTAGCTAGCTTTGCCTCGTTAATACGTTTGCTGTTCAAGGTCGTCACTCAGTGAACTATCGAGCGGGCGGCTTTTCAATACGGGCTGATTTGTTTTTCAGCGCCATCCATCAAAATGTCAGCCGCCATCGCCACGCGTCACCTCGCCGCGATTCCAAACAATCAACCACTTTTTAGAACCCCCGCCCGGCGTGTCGCTCGGAGAGTCGATGCCGACGCGAGCCGACCGTCGATGAGACGCGACCTTCCGGCAGAGGCACAATTAGCACGGAAAAGAAAGCAGACCGTGTTGCTCCAATTGTCCCTTTGCTGCGAGACCACCCAAAAAAAAAACTGCTCATGTCAGCGAGAAGCTCTTAACAGGCAGGAGATTGGGTTACCTCCCTCTTGTGTCATTTAAGCGGCCTCCACTCACGTCGACACTGCGCTACCCGGCTCGTTTATCAAACAAATGATGCGCTTTTATCACTCCCTGTAGGAACACACACACACACACACACACACAAACACACACACCTGGTCTCTTACTGGCCGTCTTACCCGATGAAGGGAGAGAGGCAGGCCCCTTTGGGCGTGAGGCCGGCGGCCGAAAAGCCAGGCGAGACGGCGGCCTTGCCTTGGGCGCCTCAAGTGGAACACGCTGGCCAATTTGTTCCTGCACCAGCACGACACGCAGCGAGATCTGCTGCTTGTCAAAATATTGAACAGCTGATTGGACTTATTGATGAGGACTGAGTGACCTACACAGAGCAACAAAGGCTATTTGGAAAATTCCACCCTTGAAGCCTAAACAACAGGGGAACTGCTCCGATACCACGCTACCGATACCAAAAGGGATGCTACACAAAAGTCTCAGAAAAACATAGGTAAGCGGCCATTTTAGGCTCAGTTCGTTCCGTTGTGCTGACTCTTTTGAGGGATTTTAAGAATGTCATTATTATCGCGATGAGAACTACGAAGGGCAATTTGGAACAAGTTGAAAACGGGCTTTCCCGTGGCGCTGCGTCGCCGCACGAAGCATTCGACTCTGAACGCGCCATTAAATCACGACACCTTGTTTGGCGCGTTATGAAAGCCACAGCGAACATTCCATCAACGGCGCTAGGCAACATTTCAATGTTCACGTCCAATGTGATTTGGACCTTATGATTTGCGTGTCGTGCCTTCTTTTCAGGCGCCCGTGAAAAAGGAAGGAGGAAAAAGAAGGAAGAAAAGGGAGGAGGAGGAGGCGGAGGCCTGCAGTGTCTGCAGATTGCAGGGCGGCAGATAAGAGCAACGTTTTATCGCTTCTTTTCAAGAGGCGGCACGGCCACGAGCTCCTCCGGCGAACAAGAAGAAACCCTCGTCGAAACAAAAAAACTTGCGGGGAATAAATAAAGATGACAGCTTTAGTGCGAGTTAGCCTCGTGAAATTTTCATAAGACTAACGCAGCAGCCTGGCTCCGATGAGCATCTCGTTAACAGCGAGGAGCGAACAAAACTCTCCACTTGAATGAAGACACACATGATGCGTTGCTTCTGAAACGGCTCACGTTAGTTTGAAATCCGTTTGCCTTCATTTGAAACATTTGACGATTCAATGTTTCTACATTTAGACGCCGCACAAAGAGGTTAGCATGTGTCGTTAGCGTGCTAGCATCTCTCCTCCTCTCGAAAAAGTAAATCTGCTTCTTGTCTTTTTGGAGATCTGGATGGGAATGAAAAGGGAGGAAGGAAAGGGGAGGAAGAAAGAGGGGAAATGATCCCGAGTGCGGCAGCTGTGTGTGTCTATAGGGAAGAAGAGAAATTTGAGCTTTTTTTTCATAGTTATTTGGAATGCAAAACTTGTAAGATTTCTGATTTATTATCAGTATTCTATTAGTTTCACATTTGAATCAATCACCAGTTTGTCGTAAGTGAATTGGACTTTTCGCACCACAGTGCCAACCGGTGGTCTTGAAAGGTTACTGCAACATTTTACCTCCATCTAAAATGGCAATCCATGTGCAAAACAAGACTCCTCACTAAACGAGCGTGTCCTTTGCAACCCCGTGGCGTGACTTGGATTTGAAAGATGGAAAACAAAAAACGGGAGTCGAGGAGGCCGTGAGAGGGTGTCGATTAAAATCACATCGCCGCCCCCGCCGCACATTCAATATTCAGCCGAGTGGGAATTATCTATTAAACATGACCGAGGCACAATGTGTCGCCGTGATGAGCAAGACGCCTTACTCTGCGCTTTTTTTTTTCTTCCTCTTTGCATATTTGGACGCTGCATCAGTGGCGATAAGGACGCTCGTTTTATTGCCATTTGGTAGCCCTCTATTAGGTGCAACTGACAACTGAAGCAGACATGACGAGTCGATAGATACTCGTACTGTAGCATGCGATCGCTCTCCAAAGGCCCCCTGCACGAGGCCTGGAAATGAATTGAGCAAAAGTCACGAGCAGACATGATGAGTCCATGGAATCCATCCATTCCATGGAAGCCAAAAGTAGCCATTACAAGTCCACCAACTAATGTGTCCATCCCAAACATGACAAGATGCTCGAAATCTCTCCAGTGAAACACAACGGTTGCAAGTGGACCAGGACGGACGGGCGGGCCTTGAAACTCAAGCAGTCATTACCGATCGATGACAATCGATCTCTGAAAATGGCTCCCTCGATCTGGTGAAACTCACCCACAGACAAGCGGACATTACCTTTCGATTCGACCCTCGTTTACAGCGTGTACCTAATCAAGTAGCTCCTTGCGTTATCTTCACCTCTTCATCAATCAAATATTTAACGCAGAAGGGCGGATCTCGCCGCATTATGCGCCGGCCGATCAATATGCAAGCCATGACCACACACTCTTTAATACGCAATGTGGAACGATCAATGGGTATCACATTCCATGGGCTCTTGAAGGCGCAATCAGCTTTAAATGAGCGCTTTCATTATTAAAGCGCCATCAGCGGAACAACATGAAAGACCTTCTCATCGACAGGAAAGCGAGCGCTTGTTTTATCACCGTTTGGTACCGAGCGCTCTTCACACTAATAGACTATTGACATTTTGCCACATATTTGCAAACGGACTTTTCGAGAACAAGCCTGCGTTTCAAAGACTAATTTGGCTTTTTTAGCGAGTCTTCCGAGAGCCTTTCGCGGACGTGCCTGTCGTAGTAAACTTGTACTGATATTGATCAACTTGAATTTTGTCTATTTCATTATACCTAGTCGATTGAAAAGGAGGACATTGATGTTTTCATTTTGTATTTGTTGGCTTGTCGTTGATGGTGTTGTTATACCGAATGTGGTTGATATAAAAGAAAAACGTAATGCCGACATTTGTTATTTTGCGGGACACCAACTCATGTAACAACGTCAAACGCATATATAAACATATTGTCATAGGAAGCAGTTCACCAAATGTCTGAAAAAAAGAACGAAGAATCACTTGAGGAAGTGATTCGTTCGCTCTCGTTCACTGAAACAATTCGTTCTTTTGAACGAATCCTACACTCACCGGCCATCACTAGTCCATTGGCTCGCACTGTGCAGCAGGTAGACAGACGCTGGCGTCCTCCCCGACGGCTCCCAAAACTACGCACTTAGACGACTTAAGAGGAACTGTTTTTAATACAAGTCCTCGAGTTGGTTTGTTGCTCGCTATCGTAGAACAATATCAACAAAGGTGGCTTACCTGCATGTTGTTTTGTGTGCTTTCCACGCAAAAGCTGCTGTCCAAACTGCCACGTTGGCTGCCGGTCGGTCGTCTACCTGTACATCTCGACGCCAACATATTTTCCAAAGGTCCTTCTTTTTTTTTTACAATGTAGTATTACGCTTTTGGTGACTAGAATAAGGTCGACAAGTGTAGTGAGACGTAATATTATATTGTAAAGCTAATTTAATATGTGCTTTGAGTTATTCGAGGGTTGCACAGGTGAATTAGATAGTGGGTGACATGGGTCATAGAAATTAGTGGAGTGGGTGCAGTACATCATGTTTCCCGCAGAGGGCGCGCACCCCGTATAGTTGAGGATTCTATTACTGTTTCGGTCCTTCAAATCATGGTCAAAACTGTTTTATTGCTGACGTCATGTTATCCAATATATCTACTGAAATTTCACATTGGATTGCTGGTTTGAAATGTACTTTTACTATTATTATTTTTAATAAACATTTGTTAAAACTTGTCTGGTGTTTTATTCCTTGTTTTTATATTCGCCAATCAAAACAAAAATCAGACATTTGGTTAACTGCTTTATATGACAATATGTGTATGTATATCTACTGCAATTTCACATTAGATTGCTGGCTTGATATTTACTTTTGTTATTATTTTAATAAACATTAAAAACCTGTTAGAGCTTGTATTCCTTGTTTTTATTTTTTTGGGCATGAAAACAAAAAGTTGACATTTGGTTAACTGCTTTATATGACAATACGCACATGTGTTTTACATTGTGTAATGTGTGTTGCTGTCCCCCCAAATAAAGAGCAAGTAGTAAATTACACATTCTTGACACGTACAAAAAAAATGCATCAAGTTATTAGGTACACCTATTTTCAAGTGTCCCTAATAACAGGCCATTTTGTTAGGGAAATAGCATGGTCAAAGGTCACAGGTGTCAAGCTCTAGTCCTCGGGGGCCGCGTTCCAACATGTTTTCCAAGTGAGCCTCGTTAAGCGCACCTGCGTGAAAACTTTTAGCTCCTTTCACGTTCTGTAGTGGCTAAAACTTTTCACGAGGGTGCGCTTAACGAGGGAATGACACGGACACTTCATTAGGTACGGTGCCGTTTTCAAGTGTACCTAATAACAGGCCACTTTATTAGGGAAATATCATGGTCAAAGGTCACAGGTGTCAAGCTCTAGTCCTCGGGGCCGCATTCCAATTGTTTTCAAAGTGACCCTCGTTAAACACACAAGCGATTTTAAAGATTCAGTTCACTTGAGAACTGGAATGCACATCATTAGTACAAAAGAGTACAGACGAATGATACGACTCAGGTAGAAGTAGCCGACTGGTTATTGTCACGGGTTCTTACTCGTTGGGTACCTGGATCGATCCCAGGTGTAAGTATGCACTAATATTGTGCATTTTACCCTGTATTTATTTATTTCCCTCGTGATGTGTACCTATTGAAGTGTCCATAAGCTGTACTTACACATATTATCATATAAAGTTTTAATTAGCGAATATAAAACCAAGAAAAAAAAACACCAGACAAGTTTTAACAAATGTTTATTAAAAATATTAAGAATACATTTCAAACCAGCAATCCAGTGTAAAATTGCAGTACATATTGAATAACAATATTTAGGCGAATATATGCATACACGTTATTTACAAACTACAAAGAGACGCATATTTTCTCCATTTTTGCATAATGGCCCATCGTTTCATGCAATAAGCTTAGCCGTTCTTTCTTTCCGTAACTTTACAGAGTTCACGCCAGGAGGGAGACGCAACACCTTCACTAACTGATCCGTTGATGCACGGGAAGGAAAAAAAGGAAAGCAGGCAGGTGCCCCTTTGACGATTCGTTCCCTCACTGATCCGTTCTCGCGATGAACTGGCATTGCGAATCACTCACAGATTCGTTCGGGAAATGCAATTCATATTTTCTTCTTCGTTTTGTTTTACGGCGAGATGTCACTAGCTTCAATGGGCATTACCGACACCTACTGGTTGAAATCATATGAACTGAAAACATTTTCGGAAGTGATTCGTTCACTTTCGTTCACTGAAAAGATTCGTTCTTTTGAGTTGGATTGTTTCCACTGGGTGTAAATAAAAAATAAATTTAAAAAAGCTGTATCCGTGTGTGTGCGTGTGGGGTGGGATTCGTTGAACGATTCGTTTGAACGGATCTTCTGAGTAAACTGATTCTAAGGATTCGACTCACCTAAAAGAACTGGAATGCACACCACTGGCAGGGAGCCAGGCAGGCCTACTCGAAAGTTAGTGGCCAACAAACCGGATTTGGCTTTTCGTCATTCCTCCCTTCTGGCGGGGAAGCTTCAAAAATCAAATTGACAACAAAAGCGCAAAAAGGATTATTCAAAGGCCGTCTGGCTGCATTGAAGACTTGAGTCGACGCATGTAATCTCAATCGAGCTTGCTTTTGCTTTCGTTTCGTCAAATGGACCGACCGGCGAGGTTTGTCGACACTTTGTGCGCCAGTTGTGCAGGGCTTCCTTTGCATGCCACGCAAACGTCTTTGACTTTCTCTTGCTTGCAGGAAGACCAAGAACGTCAATTACTTCGAGTCGATGGACGTTGCCTACGACGGTGGGCCAAATAGTGACAATAGGACGTAATGTAGACGCGTGTTGTATGTATCCGACACATATGGATTAGCCGGACGCTAGATTAACTGCACACAGATTAAGCGCAAAAAAAGCGTTAGCATGAACACAAATCACGAAAATGATTGTAAAATGTGTTAAATCTTGTGAACATCAATATTCAATGCAGTACAATATTGATTTGAATCGTTGGCACCCGTGACTTTGGTTCCCTCGTGTGGACAAAATGAGTAATGCAATTCATGTTTGTTAATTTTTGAGCCATGGCACAAATTTCACATCAACAAACAACAGTACAATTAAACTTTACTCTTTAAATGTCAGACGAAGATTTTGTGAGCGTGAAACCCCCACCCGGCAAGAAGCTCAAACAACAGGAGCACCACAACACATCAAGCCAAAAGGCCACCCAGGAGATCCACCAAAGCAGGTAAAGCAGGAGACAAAATGGACGCCAAGTACAAACCTTGCAGTTGCATGACTCTAAAAATGTTTTCCAGAAAAGCTCCAGACGAAAAGCTGCTGTCTCGGGATCTGGAGGCGGCGATTACGCTGTCTTTGCTAGATAGCAGCAACACGGAAGGGAGGACACAAGTGCCTCCTGCTGGTCAAGGTGGGATCCAATGTGTGACTGAAAATCATAAAAACTCCAACCAAATGTCATTGTGATCTACAGCTGATGAGAACACAGACCCCGCTACCCTGCACCGATCCAACTGCAGCGTGGACGCGTCACTTCTGGGTAAATTCACCTTTTTTTTTTTTTTTTTTAAAACAAAGTCGCTCAATTCAGTTTTTCCTTAGGTTTGGATGAAATCTCCAACGAGAAGCAAAGGAGATGCCCACAGGATGACGACAACGACTATGAGCCCAAACCGACGCCAGGTAGCCCCCCCCTCCCTTCCTCCATTGCGCGTTTATTCGTCTTAACGCAACTGCTGTTTCAGATCCGGCGAGTGAGGAGGACCTCAGTGAGGACGAGGAGTTCACGGTGAAGAGCAAGCGCCAGAAAAAGCAACAGCGCGACCAGCGCAAGCCTCACAAGCGTCCCGACGGCGAAAGACGGCCGCCCAAGCTCAAAGCGCAACCCAGAACAGGTTCCACTAACTTTCGATTTACAACAGGGTGACATGGTTCCTCCACATTAAGATGGCAAACAAGGGTGGCAAGAAAACCACTTTAATTGTGGTCTTACTTTAACATGTCTTTTCAGCATGCGCGGCACCCTCAACGCCCACGCCGAGAAGCCCCCCGATGCTGAAACCCGCCGTGTCCAAACCGCCAGTCTCCGTCAGTCCGACGGGAGCCAGGATTCCGAAATGGAACCCACCAGGTTATTAAAATTGCTCCAAGCATACGGAAGAAAAAAGAAGTTCTGAATTTTCTGCCACACCTTGCAGGTCAAATTGGAAAAAGTCCTCCTTCATCCCAGAGTCCCACCGCAAGGTCTCTCGGTCAGGGTCTTCGCCTGGGACTGTCCCGACGTGTCCGAGTCAAGCCGCTGCACCCCGGCAGCGCCGCCACCTGACCACAGAGGGAACAAGTTTAAGTCCCAAAACGCATGTAAATATTCTTTTGAAATCAACAAAATTGTTTTTTCTTTGAAAATAAAAGTCAAAGACAAAAGTTACTTGGTCAGTGTATTTTTACCAGTTCAAAGTGTTCTCAAACATAAAAACAATAAATACCATTTAAGGATGAACCAGTGCTAGAAACTTTCCATTGATCAACTATTAAGATTGTATTTGAAGTTGTGGCAGCTGGCGCCTTCTGGTGGTCACTAATCAGGATTGAAGGTCCAATCAGCCAGTCAACGTGGTGTCCTTTTTATTCGTTTTATGTCTTGCTGGAGGTTGGTTACACGATGGGTAAAAAAAGTTCATCACTCGGGCGTGACTAAGTTCAGGCAAAAGTGTGGTGCTGTCCATCAAGTGGTCCAAAAGGTTCCACTGGGCTCTCAGGAGTGAGCCGAAACAAAAGCGTCCCATTTCTTCTGCCACGCGGCCTGGCCGGCGTCCTTGAGCTCCGCCGGCAGCGAACTGTACCTACGAGAGCCGCAAGGAAACCGTTGTTAGCGCGACGGCGCCGACCTCCAAAGAAATGACCGCCTGCGATCTGACGTGCGGTGGCGTCACCTGATAGAATTGAGCGCCAGTTCCTTAAGTGTGCCCACGTTGGCCTTCAGGCCGCCGATACCCACAAAGGCCTGGTAGAAGTCGTAGGACAAGCCCGATGTGCCGAACATGGACGGGTCGTCCGAGCTGATCACCATGGGGTGGCCCTCCGACATCAGCACCGCCGCCGGGTGGTTGCGCATGTCCGAGACCAGCTTCAGGACCTGCTGGACATGTTTGCAAAGCTGGTTAGAACACAAATAGAGGGACAATTAAAAAAACACAAAGGCCGCTCGGCGTACTGGACCTGATTGGAGATGGGGCACACCTCCACCGCCACATTGCTCACTCTGGAGATCTCCTTGGCGAGAGGGTGCTGCGCCAGAGCGTAGCCGTGCCCGATCCGGCTGGTGTTGAACAGCAGGGCGTCCAGGATGTTCTGATCGGCCTCCGTGCCTTCCTTGTCTGCCGAACAACACGCATGTAAATCTGATCAAGTCATTGAACTTTGTAATGAATGGGGGGGGGGGGGGAACCTACCGGTTTCTCCCGCGTGAAAGAAGAAGGGCAGCGCGACGCCCAGCCGGTCCGGCAGCGTAAGAGCGTCCCTGAAGTACCAAAGTGGCCTCCCGCTGTCCTCCCGGCCAACCTGCCGCACAAGACGAGAGCTACCCTCCGTGTTACATGGCTACAGCAGAAAAGCTCAATGGCTACCAGGTCAAATCCTGCCACCACGTCGGGGAAGTCCCTGCGCAGAGCTACCGCCTCCTCCACGGCCGCCTTCACCACAGAGAAGCTCGATGACCTGCAGGCGGTCGGCGGTTTGAGCGGCGGATAGCAACGAACGCGTTGGAGCGCGCGCCCACCTGTGCACGGCTACGATGAGGCGAGCGCCCAGAAAATCGGGATGGTCGGCCACAAACTTCCTGGTGATGTTTCGAAATGTCCTCAGCGTCCACGTCTTGTCGTGGACGGTGCCGTCCAGCTCGTACGTCTGGAAGGAGACGCGACAAAAACATCGTGTGCCGTTCCTGCTCGTCATATTCTCCACCAATGCTGAGACAGACCCTGGAGAGGCCGCTGCGCAGTTCCAGATACATGATGTTGTCTCGGTGCAGCTCGAGCAAGCCCTGCGGGAGGTAATCTCTCAGGACGGGGGCGTGGCCAACCAGCCCGGCGCTGGCAATGAAGGCGCTCTCAAACTTGTTCCACACGGCGTCCTCGTCCGGGTAGTCGCCGTCCGGGTCGTCGGTGACCAATGTGAGCTGGCTCATCAAGCTTGAAAGCGATCCAATATTAGCAAGTAGTAAAGTTGAGGCGCGAGCGTGCCGGGCGCTACCTGCGGTCGAAGGCGTCGGCATCGGCCACCTTGGCTCGGAGCGTGCTGAGAAGCTGCCAGTAGAAGCAGTCCCAGCGCGGGTACGGCCGGCGCAGAGAGAAGACGAAGCGGACCGAGTTGTCCCACGTGAAGCAGGCGTAGCAGTGCGGCCGGTACGTGGCGTTCTTCACCAGCCACTCGGCGCTCACCAGGGACGAGCTGTGGATGTGCAGGGCGCCGCCTGCGGGTGGCTCGCGTTAGCTCTCGGTCGCACGACATCGTTGCTCGGCACCCCGGCCGGGTCACCTTTGGGCATGTTCTGCAGCAGCTTGAAGACGGGACTGTCACGAATGAGGCTCCTGGCCTTGAAGAAATGGACGGCGGGCGGGAAGGGCTCAGCCGCCATCTCGCGCTCCTTCAGCCGCCGAAGCTGGTCATCCAAGCGCCGCTCGGCCGGCGTTAGCGCCACACCGCCGCCCGTCTGTCTGGACGCCTCCTGGCGCATCAGCAGGTCCCGCCGGCTCGGGTCGAGCATTCCCAACGCCGCCGCTAAGCACAGGAGGGACACTGCTGCGCTGAGGAGGGAGGCGGCCATGCCCTCGGAAGCCACTGGGAGGCGCTGTTCACTATTAGAAAAGTGTCAGAAGAGCTACAATTGACCAGACTGACGAGTGTTTGAGTTGTACACAGTTACCATGACAACCACATGGTCACAAAAGCAGATTCAATTTCTTATCCAAATCAGATGTTTTTTCCCATAAAGGATCATCTTAGTTGTTTGTGCCGCCCAAAAAATGAACAAAAAATAAAAAGTTTCCCTTTAGCCCAAAATGTTTTTTTTTTGGAAGGGGGATTTTGGTGACATTCCTTGTCAATGACATCACAGTACACACAAGACAGACAAGCAGCATGAAAAGGCAACGTTAAAAAAGTCAAAGTACTCACAAGAAGCGATGCGTCCGCTCTGCCGTCTTCTCGCACGACTGCGCTTGTCCCGTCCGTCTGTCCCTGCCTAACAAGTCAGCAAAACACTGGGCCCAGTAGAGGCATTTTTGTCTGACAAACAGCATGTGATTAACTAACGAGCCCGGCATGAATGACGAGTGTGTGTGCGCGGGCTGCGAGGAAACGCATGACGTGGACGTAGTATTACCGTTCATAGAGTTTATTATCTTATTGTACATTTACAGCACGTGACATGTTCACACACAGCGTTTAGACGGAACAGCTCATATCCAGACGGTGGAAGAATAAATTAAAGTCCTTTAGCATTCTAACTTACGTCATGACGGTCACCCCGCCGTCCGTCCCTGCTCTCATGTAACGGCGGCCTTCCTTCATGCACGGAGGAATGCAGCAACACCAACACACATACATACACACGCACACGCAATCACACACACTACTACTAATAACGGCGACAAAGCACCCCTTTTCGCAGGAATGTGACCCAAAACAATAGAAAAGGAACGCAATAGAGAAACAAGGGGGCGGAGCTTCTCAATCCATGAACTTGCGGTTGGGGTTGGCGCCGAAAAGGGCCACTCGGACGTCGGGCATCATCTGCGGACAAGGCGACAAACACGGACAAACGACGGATTGTTTGGCAGCTCTGATGGAAAATGATCAATATCACAAGATCATGAGACAAAACGGGGGAAATAAAATAATTGTGTGTGCGTGGAGGGGAGACAGTCAGTCTGACAAAAAAACAATTCGATTAATTCAAAAATATAATCAAATTCACTTGATGTTGCTGAAAAATGAGTGCAGCTTGTTGTTTGCTTGTTACCTGCTGAGCCAAGAGGTCCAGTCTGCTCTCCAGCGTGTTGGACACTTTGATTTTGCCGTCTCCGTTGTATAGCTCGATGCCTCCGGAGCTGTCGAACGGCTCCGTTTGTTATTTGCTTCATGCGAGGAAAGCCCCAAAAAGCACCGCAGCGCCACTCACATGTCGGCAGCGAGGAAGTTGTCCTGGTCGATGCGGACCTCCAGGTTGTTCTTCACGGACGCCTTGTAGATGGGGATGTTTCTTTGGATGGAGGCCTGCAAACCGACGAGAGGTGCGGCGATGCGATGATGTCATTTCCGGAGAGGAACCGGAAGAGCAAAGACTCACCTGCACCATCTGGATGTCTTGCTTACGACATCGGATGGTCACTTTGGACTCAAGCAGCTGATACAAACCCTGAGGAAACAAAGTGGACCGTGTATAGGTTGGATGTGTGACATCGGGAGCCAGGCCCGCAATCGCTCCTTGCGGATGTCAAGCGCTGGCTAACCTGCAGGATCAGGCCGTCGATCAGCGCGGCGTACCTGGCCGGGTCTCGCGCCACGTTGGCGAGCCGCTGACGGGCCTCGTTCAGCATTTCCTGAAAGTTACGGACGGTTAAAACACAATTCGGCGTCACTGACGAGCACGCGGCTTACCGCGATCATGTCGTCCCGGGCCTTGAGGACCTTGAGGCGGGCCTGGTTCATCAGGTTGGACATTTGGCTGTTAAGGAGACAAATGACACACACGTTGGCTCGGTTTAGCCTCCTACGTGGCCATTGTTGTCACACAGTGGGCCATTGTGCCTAAACGCAATCACGGGGAAAGGCACCGTGCCAGCAGCGCTCACATTTTCTTCTGCTGCTCGATCTGCTTCTCCTTCTTCTCGTAGTATTCCATGATCTTCAGACGCTGCGTTTGCACCAGGCGGCCCTTCTCGATGTTGAACTCCTCCTCGGCCTGCAGGGGGAGACGGACGCAAGTGGCTACGTTTATTTTACCAGCAAGGAAAGAGTCATCCATCCATCCATACCTTGGCGTCAATCTCCTCCGCCTTCTCATTGGCCTCCTGCTCAATGAAGGCCATCATGTGCTTGATCTGCAGATATGAAGGGGAAAACCAAGGCCATTTTATCATTCATTTTAATAGTGTTTGATTGGACGACCGAAATATTTCGTGACTTCCGGGCTGTGAAGTGGCTGCTTTTCTCACAAGTGTGAAGAATGTTTGCGTCCATTTCAGTCACTGATCGTGAACAGTCGTCAGAGTGTCAGCTTTAAAATTCCACATTAACTTATACATTTCCTCTTGTACTGTTTATACACAGCAGTTCCTCATCTGGCCTGTCATGTGATTGTCATGTGATCACTGGTCAAGATGACTTCATCAGTCTACGTTTAATAACAATACAACACGCCCACACACACACAAACACACAAAAACAGGAAAACACGCTCATGTTTTTATTCATTTTATCATTAACCTCCAGGAGCTACCTCAATGTCATTGAGCGGGAGGCTAGCGGCAAACAAAACACCGGAGTAAACACACCAAAAAGAATTATAACGGTGTTCTTCGCAAAATAATGTGTTTGTGAAAGATATCATTTTCAAAATAAAATAAAAAAAATCGAGGTTACCTGCTTCTGAACGTCGGCATCGCTGAGCGCCATGGTCGCTACTGCTGCTGCTTGCTAGCTCGGGCCTGCCATTCAACGAACACACAAATGTCAATAAAACCTCATTAAAATGCAGCACTGTATAACACACAACTCTAGCGCTACAATCGAGCGACATTTTAATTCACCCGAAAAATGTGCGGTGGACAACAATTGAGCTAATCCAAGCGGTCGTGACTCGAAAGAGACGTCTTCAATACAAATGGACGGTCAGCTGACTGGCAAAGTCACGTGACGACTTCCTGTTTTATGGCCAATCAGGCGCAAGGGGGGCGGGAATGGGAGAGTGACGTTTCTATCGCGTCGATAAATGAATCAAAAGTTTGTTTTGAAATGAAAAGAAATAAACCGGTCATTTGTGTTGCCTTAATGAGACGCTAAGTAAATTACAAATGATATATCGCATCCAAAGATATTATCAAACACCAAATTTATACTAGACATTTTAAAGATCCTTTTATCACAATCCTGAAGGGATCTTCAACTTAAATGTGTACAAGAAGAAACTCTGGATTTCTATCATTAACTCACAATTGTTATTGTTTACACCCAGGTTAAAGTCTGATTAATGATTCAAGTTTCCCCCCCCCCCTCCTGCAGAGTCACCCATAGCAGATGCATGGCCAAGTGTTATGTCATGGATTTGGAAGGAAGAGCGGGCGGGTTGAGAGAGAGAGAGAGAGAGAGAGAGAGAGAGGGCGAGGGAGCTTGAACATTGTGTTATTTGTGCATCAGATACCTAGCGTGCATGCCGCTCGCCTGGTGTGACTTTGTTTCTTAATTGACACTGCACTCTGCTCTTCCAACACGTCTGCCAGACCACCGACGACATACAGGTATGCTTGGTGTTTCCTTTGTGTGAGTAGAAATGTCATTTCGCTCTATTGTCCTTTGTGTGCTGTGTGTGGACACACAAAAGGTCACTATGGGTCAAGGGCAGACGGTAGGTAACCTTGCACTTGAATGAGCGCGCGAGCCTCTTTATTAGCGTAACGTGAACCGAACCGAGTATGTACTTTTGAATCGTGACTCTTTGCGGCCGGGATGGGAGCGATGGCAATCCAATTAAAGTAAAGTTAAGGAGGATCACAAAGTGTGCCTGTGGGGGGATTATTACTGAAGCTGACTTCACAGTTGTGAAACTCTTCTTTGTGTGTCTGTGTGTAGTATACTGCCCCCTGGTGATGGAGGCGCACACAGCAGAAGCAAAAAAAAAAAAAAAAGATGTGGCAATTTAATTCTTTACATTTGATGCAATTGTCATTTTTAGGGATTATTCTCATTCCAAAATACATTTTGTCAAACTGTATAAGCAACCTGCAGTTGAGTCAATAGACTCAATAGCTAATGAGCTAGGGTAAGTGATGATTATGAATCCCCTTTCAAGCGTGATGTTTATTTTGCTGCGATGCTTAGCAAACACGAGGCGACACAGTCGCGTCTATTCTGGGCTCGGGCCGGCCGGCGGGCGAATACTTTCCACGGTCGGCGTCGGAGTCGTGACACGCCGGGTGAAGTGGAGTCACCTTGGTGTCATGTTGGAGGCACGCGCATGATGGAAACTTTTAAAAAGGAGCAATGTCTTAAAATAAGCCCTGCAGCGAGCGGATATTTCCCCAGGATTTAAAATTCATGTTTGTGTGTGAGGTAGGTGATATTATTTGAGCTGTAATTTGGAATATTCTCCTGAAAACGGCCTTTTTTTTATTATTAAATTAAGCAAATTAAATTTATTGATATGCTACTTTTTTAAATTTCGAGTTTTAGCTTTGTGTGCTAACCTGATTGCGTTGCAGTGGCCATCCTGGAGGGGAACGCCCCAGTCGAGTCCGGCGAAGGGTCCACCGCTGCCGCCATCCCGAGCCCCGAACCGTGGCAGAGCGAGAGCCTGCTCGCTGAGTCGTGGTCCACCATGGGCGACGCGGACCGCGAGGACGCCAAAAGCCTGGACAGCAGCGACGGAGGAGCTGCAGCGGAGAGCAACTCCGACATGGTACACCTGGAGGAGGAAGAGGAAGATGAGGAGCTTCAGACCAGCGTGTTGGACCTCCAGCTGTCGTCGGAAGAGTTCAAGCAAATACGACCGCTCACGTCGTTGCCCGTCTTCCGTCTGGAGCCGCCCTCCGCCACCTCCACGCCGCCGCCCTCCGTCGCCGCCGAAGAGCCCCCGTACGCCCCACCGGGCCTGCTCCCTCCCTCATCCGTCCTCCCGCCAGCGGTCACCCGAGATCATCCCTCGGAGGAGGACTCCAAAGCGGCGAGTCCCGCCGATCTGCCGGCGCTGCTGTGCGGGGGCGCCGCTTTGGTGGCCGTGGTGGGCGTGATGGCGTATTGTGCCGTGGCCTACTGCAAGAAGTAGAAGAAAAGAAGGATTGACATAATGTCTGTCTTCGGAATCATTCACTCATTCCCTACTCTCTAATCGCTTTCGAGGGAGTGTCCTATTGTGGACCTGACACCCATGTCAAGGCCAGGCTTTGCTACCTCAGCTCACGGCGGAGCTCATGGCCTCGACAGTACCAAACAACAAGAGAAATGATTGTTTTTGTGCCTTTGGTGTCTCTCCATCATGGAGCTTAATCCGAAACCCTTTACAAAAACGTTTTGTTGTTTTTATCGAGGGGGGACACACCTATAAATGACATTTCTGTTCTTTTCAATGGGCAAAGATGAATTGTGTTGACACGAGTTGAACGCTTGCTCAAAGAACAAAATCTAAATAAATGATATCTCCAGTCAGCATTCTCGTGTCTCCTTTCCAAAGTCAAAAGGGACATTAGCAGCTCTTTCCTGCCATCTGCTGGCCACATTATGAATGCACCCAAGTGAGCTGCTCTTCAACTTTTCCATAAGAAAGAAAAGATAATGCTGCTTTTTTTTTTTTTGTGGGTGTGTGTGTGTGTGTGGTTTTCTGAGATTGACTTTGCCACACTTCTTCATTTTCACACCGGGTGACTGTAACAAATATGAAAGAAGAACAATGGTGCGGACCGTGCCATCGTGCAAGCGGCTATTGAAAGAAGAAGAGGAAGGATTGCGCTCGCTTCTTTGTTTGGATTGATAAGAGGGAGACAAAAAAAACCACACACACAAACACACCAGAAAATAGACCGCACCTGCAAATCCAACTACCGCAGTTTCATTAAATTGATACCAGTGGTGTCAATTAAAAAAAGAAAATGGTGCTTTTCTCTGGGAACTCTCTCGTGTCCTGCCCTGATGAAATGAGCGCCAACTTTCCCAAAAAGAAAACAACACGGCGCCAAAACACCTGCACGCAGCCGTCACGCTTCAGCCGCCACCTGACACATTGCGGTGGCTTATTTATGGGGGCGGAGCCCTCAACCCCCTCTGCAACCCCCCACCAGGAAAGCGGTGAACAAGTATCGGGAGCGAAGCTTTGCGGTTCTTTGTGTAATCAGCCGTGACAGTTAACACACACACATTTGCAAGTCAATGAGGCAAGGTGTGTGAGCACAATAAGAGACGACTTTGTAATGAGTAAACACAATGATGTATCATATGGCGACTCGACTGCGGCCTCCACCTCCTTTTTTTTTCTTTTTTTTTTTACACGGTTGAGATCCGGGTGGCCACTTAACAGGCCCGAAAGGGGAACTTGAGCGCCAAGTCGGTTGATAGTTAAAACGCGGCGCCAGAGTTAAATGAACTTCTCAAAAAAAAAACGTGTTTATTTGAAGAGTTGTGTGTTTGACACATTGGGTTGTGTTAACCATTAACATCGATTAGCACAAGAACTAGCGCAATACAACAAATAAGAATGTTCATCCGGTCGGTATCTTAAACTTTTGTCTCATATTCTTCTTTTGAGCCGAAACCCATATACAGCAAAAATTAGTTCACCTTGCTGTCCCGATACTTTTGGAGGACACAGTGCATATTTTGCTGTTTAATAAAAAAAACTAACGGTGGCTTTCCCCTCCACCTGTCATGTTGTGGTTTTTATTCGATGGCGATCAGCCGTGGTTGAGGTTGTCATGCAAATTTACTCGCGGCAGTTGCACAAAAGATAAAATACTTCCGATCAATCGGGGGGCTCAGATTCCCAGCACAAAAAAAAGATTCATTGTGGTTTTTTTTCCTCTCTCTTAATCTCGATACTGGCGTATCTACTGTATCTCTGCCTCCCGACAACACGCACAGGAAAAAAAAAAAAAAAGAAAAAAAAAAAAGAGAAGTGTATCACGGCTGCGTGTGACGTTAACGCATTTAAATCGAGCGTCCCCCGACTATTTATGCCAGCCGACAGGTAGCGGAAAATGTTTGCTACCTGTCCGAGGTCGGCGTCCACCGATGAGGGCTGGAATCTCCTCGCCCCGGGGCCACGCTCACTCCTACGAGATGGTGAGAGCACACAACAATGCACTTGGAATCAATCGGGTCCATCAAAACTTTGCCGTCGCAGCACTGCTTGGACAACATGGAGCAACACTTCCAGGATGCCATCGACGTTATCCGGCGGCATTCCTCTCATCGCCACTACGACTCAGGTATCCCGCCATTTCATATTTCTTTGGCGGATATTTTGGGAGGCTTTTTGAGTGATTTATGCCTTCTCAGAGTACGCGTACTACGACACTCAGCAGTGTCAGATGTCTTACTGCCTGGTCGGCCCTCACCCTGACGTGGCGGCGACCCCCGGTGGCGACTGGTACGACTCCGGGCCGGTGAGTCATAAATAGCGCCTTGTAAAATATATTTTAAAAAAATACCAATAAATATACATATCGGTTCATTGGGAATATGAGTCCAATTATTGGTTTGGCAGCAGACTTGGTCGCAGGTGTTGCCCGTAGTACCGCCGATGCAAAGCGAACCCGCCGACGACTTGTACTCGTCCCAACGGCCGGCGCAGAGGAACGGCCGAGGTGACTTTTGTACATGGCGAGGCGCCGGTAAAGAAACGTTCCGGTCCCTAGCTTCCATTTTTTGGTCACGCAGGTCGCAAGAAGCTGCGCCTGTACGAGTACCTCCACGAGGCCCTCCACGACCCCGACATGGGCGACTCCATCCAGTGGAGTGACGGCGCAAGCGGCACCTTCCACTTTGTGTCTAAGAACAAGGAGCGTTTGGCCGAGTCCTGGGGCCAGCGTAAGGGCAACCGCAAGACCATGACCTACCAGAAGATGGCCCGGGCGCTGCGCAACTACAGGCACACGGGCGAGATCGTTAAGGTGCGGCGCAAGCTCACCTACCAGTTCAACCCCGAGGTCTTGCGCAGGTTGGGCTCAGGACGGGCGCCCGGCGGGACTTTGCCTAGCCCGGTGGCCGCACAGAGCTACTGCGTCCCGTCGGCACCCGACTGGCAGAGTTGGTACGCCGCGCAGAGCCTGGCGCAGGAGTTGGAGCATGTGGGCGCTTTCGATGCGCTTTGTTGAAATACTTCAGACTCTACCTGCAGATTTAAGCGGACACCATGACCAAGTTTGTCAAATTGATGTTCCCCCTCATCCAAATCAACCCATAAAACTCTATGATGTTGTTTTCACCTTTGTTTAAAAAAGAAAAACAAAAAAGGTTAAGGCTCAGATGGCTAATTTAATCAAACGTGCCAATTTTGTCTTCACATAAGAGCGCATGACAATATCAGGGAAAAAATCCCGTGTTTTCATGTTGTATTTGAACGTTTGACTATTTGTCCTTTTCAATAAACGTCCCATCGCCGACTGGTGCTCTTCTTTTCACTTCAAATTTGTCAGAACAGGAGCTGTTGAGGGCATCGATGAATGTCACCTGCTGTGTTCCTGACAGACTTGATGAACCAGTTTGTTCAGATAAAATGTTCAGAACCTCAATTTCCTTCTGACTGGCGTTTATTTGTTTTTGGGAGAGGGGGGCCTATTCATGGTAGACCAAACTTTGTGTTGACAACCAAAAGGGGCTTTGGGGACTGACATTTTTAAAGACGGCCGTTGTGACTTTGTCGACACATCCTGTGAGGAAAAATATGGCCGCAAGTGTTTTTTTCCTGACAGAGTGGCGGCGGGCTCCAGACGGGGCCTTATCGGGGCCCAGAGGGGAGGATGTGGTCAGCCTTTCTTGACGGGCTGCCGCTTCTGCTGCGGCATGGAGCTAGCTCATTGTTGGCGGCGGGTTCCACCACGCTCCCTTTGGGGGGGGGGGGGGTATAAGAACGGCGTCCCCGCCGTACTTTCGACGCCTTATTCGGATCAACTAGACCGGCGGGGATGGTAATGAGCGATAAGCCACATTACCCTCGCAAAATATCGAATCGTTGACTCTTAAATGTCCTGCAGGATTCTTACCAGGAGGCTCAGTCGGACTTGGAGGTCATTTTAGAGTTTCTGGAGGAGTACCACAGGCACAACACGGACGATGGTAAGAAAGCAGCGTGGTTGCCATTGGCGACCTCACATTTGATGTAATGTCGACTTTGACAGCGACTGTGCAGCAGGACGCCAGCGCCGTAGACGACCAAACCCGGGAGCAATGCTGGAGGCCTTCGGAGCCACCTGTAAGCTTTTACGCTATTTGAAGATTGAAGTATGTTTTGCTAAAATATTGCTGTAGTGATACAAAAATATTTGTCATTTAAAAAACAACAACGGCACATATAAAAATGTTCAAAATTCGTATGAACTAAAAAAAATGACTTCATAAAAAAAATACATTGAAACATCACGTGGTGTTAATTACCCAGCTAATTGAATGTGACTTTTCAAAGGCGCCCTTTTTAAGGTCGATTCAAGCTCACATCCCAAAAATGTAACCAATAACTCGATTAATCGCCGAGCGTCAAAAGCTGGCTTCAACTTTTGTCATTTTGTCTGCCTGCCTGCGCTAGAGCATCCCAGGTGGCCCCGAGGCGATGCCGTGCGAGACGCCCGCTGCCCCCGTGACCACCAGACAATTAAGCAAACAGCAGGCCTCGGCGGCGGCGGCCGGCGGTGAGTTCTCCTTTTTTCCCCTCGCTCACCTTATTCCGGTTATTGCCACGGGGCGCTTGTCGCCTCAGAGCAAAGAGATCGTAAACAATACAAGCGCTTTTTTTTCCTTCTACCATTTATTAGATAACCGCAGTGTTTGCTATGCTGCGAGTTATTTTCTGGGAATTGTTGCTTTTGAGGAAATGATTAACAGTCAATGTGGGTGTTACATTGTCAGGGATCTATTGTGCGTGTGCCACACGCCGGCCACCACATTTGCATACTGGCAAACCTCAGCTGCAACTGGTTCAGGTCTGGCTTGTATTTAGAACTTGGGTGGGATTTGAAAAATATCTAAAAAAAAAGCCACTGACCGCTTCTCGCAGGTAGGAAGGTCCGTCTTTATCACTTCCTCTTCGAGATGCTGGAGGACCCCGCCATGGCCCACTGCTTGTCCTGGGTGCCGTCGTCCTCGGGCGTCTTCCGCTTCTCCGCCCACAACAAAGACCAGCTGGCGGCGCTGTGGGGCCAGAGGAAAGGCAATAAGCGGCCCATGACCTACCAGAAGATGTCTCGGGCTCTGAGGAACTACGCCCGCTCTGGCGAGATCGTCAAGGTGAAACAGAAGCTCACGTACCAGTTTGGCCAGCACACGCTGATGTTGCTGCACAAGCATCGCCGGGGGGTAACTGTAACGCAAAGCGGGCCGTGAACACATCTTCGGAGTTGAACATTATACATATCAAGTCGGGTTTTTACGTCATCTCGAATAAAGAGAACAATTTGTTGCTTGAACCAAAAGGTGTCACTCGAGTCCATCTGAGCACCCGTACTCGCCCCCGCCCCTCCCTCCCTCACCTTCTGCGGTGACCTCATGGCTCAATCACCCCTGTGATGTGAACTCTCGGTGCAGTGCCGACAATACCGAATGGTTTTGAGCTCTTTGCATCCACATGACACCCGGCCCTCCTAAGCCCAGCATTTAATGCTGGAGCCCACCGCCCAGGACGGTTATAAATGGGCCAACAGGGGGGAGGCGGCGAGTGTCTGTTACCAAGAAAGGCCACATGCTGTAAACTTAATAAGTACATATTAAGGTTGATATTTTCAATTGCTCCTGTTTGTTTATGTGGAAATGTCTTCACCACTTTCTAAAATTAGACGCAGTGTGCGGAGGTTCGGTGCCGGGTTAAGTCCTGGTGGACATCTATTTCGTTCAGCGGCTCTCTACGTATCGGCGGCAGAGCAACTCGTGCGTTGAATTAATTACAATGGCCGCAAATAGGACTACGGGGGGCGGGTCCGCCCGGGCACTGTAGTCTATTTTCAGTCCATCCCACATACACCATCCTTTGGCTATAAATAATCTTTCAATTCAGCGCTGAAAGTAATCCCTGACAATACACTCAAAAAGAACCGTTTGGGGTGCATGTGGAGAAAAAGTAGCCCCAAACATTGGGTGACACCAAAAAGGACGACAGCAACTCTCATTAAAGAATATTAAACGTTGCGTCAAACAGCGTCGGCCAAATGTTTTGGACTGCTTTCTCGTTCAATAACAACTTTTGACTAAGGCCTGGGACGTGGAACCATTCTCATCGCCCCGATCCAAAAAGCTGTCTGGCGCGGTCGCAGAAGGGCTGAGGACAGAGATGCTCGCTGTGGGACAGACCAGAGAGGAGAGGAGGAGCGTGCCATCTATCTATATAAGGCCTGAAAGCCATGTCCCCCCTGGATGGGTCAGTGTTCCTCCTCTACCCCACCCCTCCGCCGAGACCTCCAAAACGTAACCCCCCGCGCTCTCCTCATTTCGCATCACTCTCGTCCGAGTGCAGCGACGCTCTCTCGCTCTACCTGCCGCCCCCCTCCCCCTTGCCGGTGGACTCCCCGCGCCTCATCCCGGCGACCTCCCGTTGAGTTCCACAGCTCGGAAGCTGCGCTTTTTTTTTTCTTGACCGCCTGACGCTCTAATTGGGACCCGGCTCAAGATGCCAGAGCCTCCGAAGAAAGGTAGGGCTGCAGAAGGGACCGCGACAAACACCGGCCGAGTGTTTTAGGGGTTCGGTGCTGTTTGGTTTTGGTGTTGTACGGTCGATGCATGCATGGTTGAGGAGCGTCCCTGCAGAAACGGTGGCCGGCCGGACTTGGGATCAACGATACAAGTTGCTCCAGGTGTCTCCCAGATGATTCATGGCAAAGTCCATATTAAACTAGACACCGCGTCTAAAAGCATCCCCGTGGTCCCGCCCCCCTCTTTGGAAGCATGACATCTGTCATCGGCAATATCACGTCCATCCACATTCCTGTTTGATCCACGCCTGTCTGTCGTTATGCGATGCTATTACTTCTACCTTCTCCATTAGCAGATCAGATATGCCCGTGAAGAGTACATTTAAAACTTTAGGGAGAGCTGATGTGTTTTGTTTTTCCCTCGTAAACCTGCCATCCCCTTGAGGACCGGTGATTTATCAGAGGACTATCCATACATTAATGATATAGATATTTTCTTTTCAAAACGATGGTGCCAAAGAATGAGCTGAAGGAGCAAGTAAACATCAGTGCAGATCCTGGTTGAGTGACAAGTGGTCATTAACTAGTATGACTAGAAAGGGAACGTTTTTTTTTTCACAGGAACTTCCTCCTTGCATTAATTGGCCTCGTTAAAACAAGACTTTGGTACGTGAGGCTTTTGTTTGCAATGAGGTCTGCGGCATTGAATTGCGTCATCAGCCATTTTATCTTCATGGAGAATTTGCTCCAAGGGTGACTTTCCTATGTGCATCCACGGATCCAATCGGTGACGAGCATCACCCCAAAATAATAACATCCCCCGGCAGAGTCTGTAAATGTGCATTGTTCTTCAAATGGGTCCGACCAGCTGTTGTTTTAAACGCCCCCCCCCACCCCCCACTCTGGATGCCAACAGGAGATGATGGGTAGACAGAGTACCTCTCGGGGGCCAAGATTCTTGTCCCTGGAATAGTTTGGAATGAGCTCACTTTTAATCCCCATCCCTTGTTCCCTGCCATCTCCCTACCTCCCTCCCTCCCGAATCCGTCCCTCCCTCCCTCCCTCCACTGACACCCAAGCCTCCTCCCCCTTCCTGGCCAGGCACCAGTTCTGACAACCCCACAGCTACTCAAAGGGCAGCCACCCCTTTTGACCCCAAGCACGGCCTCCTTCAACTACTGTCCTCACCTCGTGCTGCTTTGTCTTGGGTTTCAGTCGCCGCTTGATACAGTATTTCTCGTGGCAGAGTTCCAATATGGCTCCCTCCTCCATTTCATGTCTCGTAATTCAAGACAGTTTGTCATGAGGCAAAAGGGGGATCTCATCCAATTCCACCAAAGGAGTGCGACGGCGGGATTGATGAGGGCTCTGACAGACGTTTGAATTCAAAGACTGGTCTATGTTAGGAGAAGTGACGAGGCAACAGTTGGAGCCTCGGTGAGCCCCTTTCTGTCTGAGCGCCAGCACAGGCGACAGCTGAAAATACCTGCAACCTTGTCAGCTGAACTGGGAGACCTCGGAGGTAAAACAAAACCTTTCTGCCCCCTCATTATCTCTACGGCCATGAGCCTGGTTCTGGGCCCGTATGATGTGACCCTGCAGGATTGTGCGGACGGTAGCCAGAAACGCATTGTTTGGAAGCGAGCCTCGTGGCTAATTTTGGGTGGCGGAGGAATGCTGACAGGGAATCGTCAAATTCAGGAATATCTGAAGATGAGACGGCAACGGGAAAAGCGGCCCTCAAAAGACAATACGCAGTCAGCAAATGTGCAGAAAACCGAGTTGAGGTCTCCGAGGATCTGATGATGCAGGACGAATTAGGTTTTCGATCCAAGTTAGTGCTGAATCCATGCCAGACAAAGGTCTCCAACCTTCATGTTCATCCGTCTCATGTTTGTTAACACTTTCCTGGTGTTTATCTTCTCCACTGGACCTCGGGGGGAGGGGGGGAGCGCTGAGCTCCATAAAAACATGTCGCCTTGCATGGGCAATTTACGATGTGTCTTTACGCAAGACTATAAACACCTAAATAAAGGTTAGGTGACTCTCATTGTCAATGGTACAATAGACCAAAACAAACCGCAACTGGAGCTATAAAAAGAAGAGGCAAGTCCGGCTGCCTTTATGCACTGGACCATGGTCCCGTGGTTCTGTGGGCTGTCTGTGGTTTTTGGATGTCGCAGAAGGTGGTGTGCCACCTTCTTAATCACTTAAGACTTTTGGGTGTCAGTTAACCAAACAGGTCAGCGTGTTGCACAGCAAATGCTTCCCAACTGTTTCGTAATGGATATCTCCTTTCTTTTCCCCTTTCAGATGAGACGGCAAACGGACAGCCGGAAGGTGAGTGGGCAATGACGGGTCTCCGCTTGTCACATCACACCCTCAGACGATGATCAGACAGACTCAGACTTGTCTCTGGTTGGGTAAACACACGGGGCACATTCCTACAGATAGTATCTTTGAGGGACAGAGAATAACATCTCCATCGATCCATCTCGATGAGCTGGATCCTTCCCAGCTGATTTGGGGGCAAGAGGCAGAAATCAACCCTGGATTGGTCACTGGACGATGGAAGGCCATATGTAGACAACTAAACAATTGATAGATTCTCTGGAGCATCTAGAGAAAACCCAAGCAAACAGAAAGGTCCAAGTCAACGTAGGAACCCACAAACCAGGTGATTGAATGGAACCAGTTTTGAACCAACAAGAACATCTTGACCCATTTGGCCACTGCTAACCTAGGACCTGAGAGAGAAAGTATCTTATGATACAGAAACTTACAACAGTTCCAATGGCTTCCCCTTGCCTTAGTGTAGAGAGACAGAAAAGACAGAAAGGGACTCTGACTTTGCAAGAGAAGACCAGACAACATCTCCCAAAGAGAAGCTCATAAACCTTAAGACAGGTCGCTTCTCGTAGACAATACAGCACGTAGCCGCTGTGACGACCAGCGAGCTGTCAGCATCTCTAACATTCCTGTCGCAGAGCAGCTGATCCCTCACTGTTGTTTCAGCTGACGCGCCGGGCCGCCCTATGGGGTTGGCGAGCGACGAGCATTTTGCCGTCGCCGCTGGGATTTGACCTTGGAGCCGCAGCATCTTGGGGCTCATGTTGGGAGAAGTTCTACGAAAGCCTCACTAAAAATACCCCTGGGACTTTTGCAGAAGAACTACAGCAGTGGCTCAAATGGGGTGACCCAAAGATGACTTGACTATTACCTTTGCAAAACAGTTTGGTAGTCATCTATAGTTAACCGGGGAACATCACTCATCCAAATCAACACATTTGCAAGCCAGAAATGACATTGTTGGTGTTTGTCTCGTGTATCGAAGTGTATGAGTATGCGTACATGTGTGTATTATGTGTGCTGTTGTCGTACACCGGAGTGCAAGCGGCACCACACGTGCTTTGAAAAGCTTTTGTGCTCATCCAAATCCATTGGCCGCTTTATTTGTCACATGTTCAGAAAGTGTCGCGCCAGACAGTAACGGTGCCCTGCCCCCCTCTGTGATTGCCCTGGAGGTCTCTCCGCCCCCAGGTGGGTAAAAAGCTTGACCACCCCGATTCTTCCACGCTCCCCCCCACCGCAACTCACGCCACGTGTTGGTTTGGGGTGTGCCGTCACATGGATTCTCCGATTTTTAATTCACTATGCGAGGCCTGCGGGTTCTTTGTGGAGGAGGTACGATTGTGGTGTTTTGTGGTTCTTACCGTGCCGTGCTCTCTCCGCGCAAATGTGAAGATGTTTTTAAAGATGGTATGCTCTGGGCGCACCAGGGTGGTAGGAGGTCAAGGTAGGCGCGAAAGGTAAGTGTCCTAGGCAGGAGTGAAATGGGAACATATACGCAAGATTGACAAAAAGAATTTGGTCAAAAACTGGAAGAATTTGCTTTAGCTATGGATGCGATTTATAGAAAAGGTGAGTCCTGACATTTACCCATTTTGCGCAATTTGCACCGTTTTGCTAGGCCTTTATCCTTTACGCGCAGTCGTTCCGACGGGTCATGTCGGAAGACTGTAATCAATTTTGCTAAACTGTCGAGTGAATTCTACTTCTATACATGAGCCTAGCCTGATCACTTTCCGCGATGACTGTGCTTTTCTTCACAGAGGAAGCCAATTCACTCAAGAAACTGTCAATTGACCTGCCTAGTAAGATGCCTCTGCTCAGTCCCATGACAGAGTTTCTGACAAACGCGGTCACCTTCCCTAAATCACTAAATAACCAAATAAAATTAGAGCATAGGAAACATGCTGGCAGACATGTTTTTGGGGTGTGTTTGGACAAGTACAGCAGATAGAAGTGGGGCTGTCCCCTTGCTAACAAATTAACAGCCACCTTTTAACTCAAGGTTATACTTTCAATTTTGCCCTTTGAGTCGTTCCCGTCAAACAGCAGATACGATTCATGATCAATACTCCCCCCCCCCCCCCACAAAACTAATCGCTTGGCATTTTTTTTGTCTTGACGTGTGCTTGCTCCGGCGGACTTTACAGTACGATTCCCGCCACTATGCTGTAAATCTCTCTTTGTCTTTATTTAGATGATAGCGTCCCTGTTACCTCCATGGGGAGAAAAGACTCAGGTAATTGAGTGGTAGACACACTCACTAGCCCAGTGCTTCTCAATTATTTTCTGTTACGCCCCCCCCTAGCAAGAAGAAAACTATTCGCGCCCCCCCCCCTCCCCACCGTGACTATCCTAACTTGTCTTGTAAGTCGTAAAATGTTGCACTGTCGCAAACGTGACAGAAGTAACTGAGAGCGCCACTGCCCCCTGCTGTAGTAGATGCGCAATTACACTTTATTCTAGAGCGCCACTGCCCCCTGCTGTAGTAGATGCGCAATTACACTTTATTCTAGTACTGCCAAAAAAAAAGCCTGTTCCCCAGGGTCACACGCGCCCCCCCAGGTATAGCACCCAAGGGGGGCGCGCCCCACTATTTGAGAAGCACTGCACTAGCCAATGTTGGTATTGTTACATACACTCGGGAATCGAAAATAGCGTTGCTTTTATAAAGATCCTCCGTCGCCCGTGTTGGACATCGCAAGAAGTAAGTTGTCTGCTCTTTCGTGTCTATTTCATGCTTTCAATGTCGCTTAAACCGCTGCTGCTGCTCCTGCTGCTGGTGTAAATGATAGAACGTGTCCAAATGTGTCTTCCTGTCTGTCTGAGTGGTAGGACCAAAAGGCGGGCGTTTGTCATGTGGTTCCGACCAAAATGATTGACTTACTTGCTCCTTTTTAAAATGTACAACTGTGTTTGTCCTCAATGTGAACCAGTGTGGTCTTTGGGTGAATCCCAACCCCCAGAGGAACTGGAAAAGTCCATCGAGAACCCACCGGCAGAAAAGCCAGCTGAGAACCCACCGACGTCCACCCTGCTATCAGAAAGACCCGTGAGCGGCACGGTGACAGTCGGTAAGCAGGACGTGAAGAACGCTCGGGGATGGAAAGTGCGCACCCGACGTCCACAATAATGCCCATGTTTGTCTGGACTAAGGTGGGGACATCACCTTTGTCGCCAAAGTGGAAGCGAAAGACCTTCTCCGTAAACCCACCATCAAGTGGTTTAAGGGAAAGTGGATGGACTTGGCCAGCAAGACAGGAAAGCACCTGCAGCTCAAAGAGATCTTTGATCGCAACACCAAGGTCGGTCTGGGTCTTGGCCTCCAGCGTCTATCAGATGCGGCGTTCTCTGACGCTACCTTCTCGGATAGGTCTACACATTTGAGATGCACATCATCAAGGCCAAGGAGAATTACGCGGGCAATTACAGGTGCGAGGTCAGCCTCAAGGACAAGTTTGACAGCTGCTCCTTTGACCTGGAAGTGAAAGGTGGGTTAAAGCACCGAGCGGGCGCTGCCGTCAAGGCAATGAACGAGTTACTGTGAGCTTGTTCCGCTGTCTTCCAGCTGGGGGATCGCAAAGTATCGATATTCGATCTGCTTTCAAGAGGAGGTAATGCAAGACGATAGATAGGTTGTGGATTGTGTATTCGGTATGCAACGCAAAGGTACAATCCTGTAAATGCATACAGTCCGACACGATCGACACAATCAACCCGACCCAAGCGCCTTTAGGCAATTAAAGGGCGCCGGTATCTAAAAATCACCCCCAAACAATGTGTACGGAAGGCAATACAAAGCACCGTGATGCCATTGCGCCGTCAATGTCACCCTGGACGCCAGACTTACACAAACCGCCTTGTTTCAAAACCAAACACTGAGGTCTTGTGTAAGAACCAATCAGCTCACAGCTAATACGCTGATTGAGCGTTGGCTTTGTGTTGTACTTTGACCATTGTTTTTCCTGTTTCATGATATCCGTATTAATCTCTCCCTTGTTAACAACAGCACTGATGGCCAAGAAGACGCAGGGGAGCTTGACTTTAGTGCTCTCCTTAAACATAGGTGAGAATCATTTGCTCAGCCGCTGAGAGGATGTTGCCCTTTCTTCCGCTTTTCTTTGCTTCTTTTGCTTTGAAAGAATGATTCGTATGAAGCCACCCTCGGACTGGCGAGCCTATGTCTAGCATGCTTCTCTTGGTTGCTCCAAATAATCCCAATGACGCCTACAATCGAGGCTGAAGCGAAAGCACAGACGACCGGATAAATGATCCATTTATTTTGGGCTTGTCTCTTCTTTTCCCCTACATATTCAGACAACAGAGGTTAGTAGAGCGAAAACCATAGGTATTAAAAGCATTAGACCTCACTGCGGGTGAGTACGGTCATCTGCTCGAGTCCCCAGCATGACGGGGTCTCCCCGAATTGGACGAACAAAGAGTGTTGGCGTACAGTAGCTTGGTAACACTTCATTTGACAGCAACATTCTGAACGGCTCCTGCTTGCAGTCAGCAATGACGGAAACGGTCTCGGAGCACCGTTTGCCATTGTTACAGATGAGCCGCAGAGAAATGATGCCCGTAAAATAGTGTTATCGCTACATTGTCGTTCTATTTCAGGTGAGAAATACAAGGCAAATACAGCCACGTTTATTTCGGCTTTCCACGTAACCATGGCCGAAAATAAACGGAAGGAGTAAGAATGGAATAACATTTGCTCATGTTTTTTTTACCTTGCTAACATCTGGAAGAATGTCCATGAACGACAGAATTGACTGAATGTTCTCTTAACGCAAACGGTCAATGGGTTCACTAACCGAGAGCTGACAAATCTAATATGACACCCACCTCCAAGATTCTAACACTATGCGAGCTTCCCTGACTGGGATCAATGCAATGAGGAAAGAAAATGGTTCCCAATTCCAATAGCCAAATGTACTCGAGGGGATCAGAACATGCTACTTGTTGGTAGCCAAAAAAAGAACCGGTCACGGGAAGCAAAATGCAACGAGATTGTCGTACACATGACGAGGTGGATTTCGACCAAAAATCTCCAGGATCAAAGTCAACCTGAGTTGACTTTGCATGAAGCCCATCCTTTTGTGTGACACGTCCTGAGGAAATAGAATCTCATATTACAGTTCGAATTTCCTCAAGACATGTTGCAAACACCTGCCCATGACTGTGGTCCTCACACAATATCCAACACCCCCAGGGAGCACAAACAGCAGGATGGTGCTCCCGAGGTGGACGTTTGGGAGATCCTGAAGAACGCCCGCCCGGATCAATATGAGAAGATCGCCTTCACGTATGGTATTACGGATCTGAGAGGCCTGTTGCGTAGAATGAAGAAGATTCCCAAAGTGGAGAAAAAGAGCGAAGGTAAAAAAAAGAATCACTCGCCCATTGTAAATCCAGAGAGGACAATGTTGACGAAAATACGACTGGCCTTTTGCAGCCTTTGCCAAAAAACTGGAACCTGCGTATCAGGTAGATAAAGGTGGCAAGATCCGCCTTGCTGTTGATCTGACTGACCCCACGGTCGACCTGAAGTGGTACAAAAACGGAGTGGAGATCCGTCCCAGTCCCAAGTATGTCGCCAATTGTGCCAAGAAAACGTCGTCAGCCCGAAACACACATAAATGAAGCGCATTTGACACGATGCCATTCATTTGTGGAGCTATGTTGTCTCAGATGTCTTCTCGACTTCAATGTGGCTCTTCCATGACTGCAGAGCTACATTTGAGTGATAATCTCTCATGTATCGTTGTCTTTAATTGCTTTTTGTATGCTTCCGTACAGGAGAAGGTGGTACCTCCCACACAGGTCTTTAACTGAGCGTAGCATTGACATGACAGTAGATAAGTTCTAATGAATTACGTAACAAGAAAGCGAAGACAAATGGCTTCGGTGCGTGGGCCACCTCGGATAGATAAGACTTGCCGAGAAACTTCATCTGAAGTCAAAAGTCAATGCCATGCCAAGCTAAAGCCATTTGGGAGGCTATTGCTGTGTTCTGGTTCCATCACCAGGACTTCCTGTCATTCTCCCCACCCCCAGGCATGATGTCTCTCTGTCTATGTCTGTCTGTCATGTCTTGATGCTCCTTCCTGTCTGCCATAATCAATTCCTGCCCACTCCGTGTGCTCTGGCTCTGTTCTGGCATCGCCGCTGACCTTAAGTCAAAGGAAGTAAGTCGATCCGTTTGTCTCGGTGTTCGCTGTTGTCTGATCTGATGTGCACGATGCATGCTGAAAAACTGACGAGACCTACTTTACAAAGAGGAAAAGGAGCTCGAGCAACTTGTTCGGTCAAGCTGACTAACAAATCACATTTAGGTACATTTTTGAGCATAAGGGCACAGAAAGGATCCTGGTCATCAACAACTGTGCTCTGAATGACGACGCAGCATATTCTGTGGCAGCAGGAGAAGAGAAGTGCTCCACAGAGTTGTTTGTCAAAGGTATTGCAAGCAAACACTTCATCAATACCGTCGATGGACCTTGGTCAGCCTTTTCTTCAGCGCTATCATCCTTTCCGGACATTAGAATTGCCAGTCAAGATTACAAAAGGTCTCGAGCCCGTGACGACCACAGTGAATGAGAGGGTTGAGCTGATGTGTGAGGTGACAGAGGACGGCGCCCCAGTCAAATGGTAAGATGATGGTGTCCAATTGTGTGAAGACGAACAACATGGAAACTTGATTTTCTTCCTGATCTCAGGATGAAGAATGGTGTGGAGATTCCAACAGGGGTTCGCTCCAGATACAGAGTCAAGTGCGAGGGAAACAAACACTACCTGGTGATCGACGACGCATCCCTGGAAGATACCGGGACGTACTCCATCATGGCTTCTGGTGGCTCATCGGAGGCTCATGTACAGGTTGACTGTAAGTAAACAGTGATGCTTCATTGACTTGCTGTTACCGCCTTGTTCAGATGTAAGATGAACTCAACTCTGGTCAATAGTGAAACCACTGAAGATCCATCAAGACCTGACGGATACAAAAGTTTTGCTGGGCAAGCCTCTCAAACTGCAATGCGAGATCTCTCCAGGAAACGTCCCAGGCCAATGGTACCGCAACGGACAGCTGATCCAGGAAACCGACCGCATCAAGATTTCACACAAAAATAGGTATGACCTCAAGGTTAGGCCAACAAAAATCAAAGTGTTCAATAATAAATCACTTTTCTGCAGGGTTCACGAACTTTCAATTGAAGTTAGCTCACTTCACGATTCTGGAGATTACACTTTTGTACCTGAGGGGTACTCACACAGTCTATCTGCGAAGGTTAATGTCATTGGTACGTTCCAATAAGACTCGATGACGTGAGATCACACACCAAAAAAAGACTAGAGTAATGAATATACAATTTTCTTCAGACCCTCCAAAGGTGCACCTGGAGGGGTTGAACTTCATAGACAACACTGTGACAGTTGTAGCTGGAAACAAGATGCGCTTGGAGATCCCCATCAGTGGAGAGCCAGCCCCCAAGGTGGTGTGGATGAAAGGTGAAAGGGTCAGTATCGAACTTTTGTCCGCAGCCTGGGGAGACGAGACTTCAGGAGGTCTGAAATGAATGGCTACCCGTATCTCTGTCTCAGGTTATCGCCGAGACGGGCAACCGAGTCCGAGCGGAAACGTACGTTGACCAGACGAGCCTGACAATTGATATCACGGAGCGCGACGATTCGGGCACCTATAAATTAGTCCTTCAAAATGAGGCCGGAGAAGCCTCAGCTAGCATCAAGTTGAAGGTTGTAGGTAAGAGACGACAACAAAAAAGCATCGCAGGCCTTTAAAGAATCTCAAAAAGCTCACAGCACATTGTCTTTTTGCAGACATCCCTGATTCTCCAGAGGTGCCTTTGGTCCCCGTGGTTGGAGGCGATTGGTGCTCCATGACATGGGAGCCACCCAAATATGATGGGGGTTCACCCATTTTAGGTAAATGTCCCAATCTCTACCTCCCAGATTGATTGCGCAGCAAAAGGTGAAGTATGTTTGTCCCCCACAGGCTACTACATTGAGAGAAAAAAGAAGCAGAGCTCAAGATGGATGAGAATTAACTTTGACCTCATCAAAGAGACAACGTACGAGCCCAAGAAAATGATTGAAGGCGTCCCATATGAAGTGCGGATATTTGCCGTCAATGCCATTGGGGTGTCCAAGCCCAGTGAACCATCCAAAGCTTTTACCCCGCTCGGTAAGTTCTACAAATGACACTTTCATGTCCTCCGGGACAACGGTTCCGTTTTTCCGTGGGCACTCTCGATGCCATCCTTTCTTAGTTGAACACGTCACCAGCATGTCATGGCTTTTTGGTTTTGTTCAGGTTGAATCAAAGTGTTTGATGTGCCCTTGCCTGGGCACAGCATGCACACAGCTGTCGCCGCCCGTTTCACCACCATCCAAAGCATTTAACTCCGATTTTCATTGGCCACGCAGGAGCTTAAGGAGATATTAAAAAAGGTCTTTATAGCCACTGCCAAACCATCTGCGGATTATAGGGTTAGGAGATTAGGTGAGAGAGTTCAGTAGGGGTGAAACGATTCTGAATAAAGAATGGGCAGACAGAGAGGCGCCTCGCTCATGTCCTTGTGTGTTGATCTTGCTTGTGGAACCAAAGTCTGATTTTTGCATCCTCCAAGCGGTGACCAGTGAGCCCACCATGCTGGTGGTGGATGACGTGACTGACACGACAGTGACCGTCAAGTGGCGTCCTCCAGAAACCATCGGAGCTGCTGGTCTCGACGGGTACTTGGTGGAGTACTGCCTCGAAGGATGTAAGACAACCCGTTCCCCCGCAAACAAGAACTCGCTGGGCTATCCTGGACAGAATTCAAGGTTAAAAAGATGCAATGTTTCTTTTGCGACAGCTGAAGACTGGGTACCAGCCAACACTGAACTGATAGATAAGACAAAATACACCATCACAGGCCTGAAGCCCGATTCCAAAGTCTTCATTCGAGTCAAGGCCGTCAATGCTGCGGGAGCTAGTGCTCCACGAACCACTCAGCATGCCATTCTTGTCAAGGAAGTTATCGGTAAGGAAAATAATCCCAAGGGGGAAAACAAAGACAAATGAAAGTTGCTTCTCAAAGCCTTCCATTTTGTGATATGCGTCAAGAACCACCCAAGATCCGGGTCCCCCGACACCTGAAGCAGACTTACACTCGACGGGTTGGCGAAACTCTCAACCTTGTGGTGCCATTCGTGGTAAGCAATTGTCAAGTTGGGAGTTCTTTTTTTCAGGATCATTCAACTCAAGTCAATGACCATGTCCATCTAGGGCAAACCGAGGCCGAAAGTGACTTGGTTGAAGGACGGTCAACCCATTGATCCTGCCGCCGTGAGCATTCGGAACACCGACTGCGAAAGCATGATCTTCATTCGTAAAGCAGAACGGAGTCACTCTGGGAAGTATCAAATGAAGGTGCAGGTCGAAAGCCACGAGGACACGGCTGACATGGACATCCAGATCATAGGTGAGGGAAAAATGAAGCGTGGGAAGAAATATGTTCATTACCAAACCTTTGGCTCATTTTTCCCATTTCTATACCGTTAGACCTCCCTGGTCCTCCTCAGATGGTGAATATCGACGATGTCTGGGGAGAAAATGTATCTCTGTCCTGGACTGCCCCTCGAGATGATGGCAATGCGGCAATAACAGGCTACACCATTCAAAAGGCAGACAAGAAGACAATGGTACGCGATCCATTTTGAGAACTTTGGCCAAATGTTTGCGCATCGCAATGACACCTTTCACGTTCTGAACATAGGAATGGTACACGTGCCTCGAGCACTACCACCGCATGACCATCGCTATCACCGAACTCGTGGTCGGTAACGAGTACTACTTCAGGGTCTTCTCTGAGAACATGTGTGGACTTAGCGAGTCGGCCACCCAAACCAGGAAAAGCGCCCTCATCCTCAAAGAAGGTAGGAGAATTTTCTCCGTTAAGTCCGATCGCATGGCCGCTTGATACCACTCCGTTCTTTGACTCTTCTTCCACCCGCAGACATGAAGTTGAAAATCTTTGAATTCAACGACCACGACTTCAACGAGGCTCCCAAATTCACCCAGCCGCTCATCAACACGTTTGGCATTGCCGGCTACAACACCACTCTTAACTGCAGCGTGCGTGCCCACCCCAAGGTAGGAACGGCCCACGTTGGAACCCAGCGTGCAAAAATGACCCTGCCAAGCCAAACCCTGTCTTTGTGTACTTACCGTAGCCCAAAGTGATCTGGATGAAGAACAAGATGATCATCGGCGAGGACCCTCGCTACCGCATGTTTAGCAACCAGGGCGTGTGCACGCTGGAGATTAGGAAACCCAGCCCTTACGACGGCGGCATGTACACCTGTAGGGCCAGCAACGACTTGGGGGAAGCCCAGGTGGAGTGTAAACTGGAGGTCAAGGGTAAGCGTGGACGCAGAGCTTTCATTTCAATGAAAAGTCATCGTTTATAAAAGTAACCGGTGATTTAGAGAGCGACGGGAGGCCGCTTCAAAGTAGGGTCAAATGTGTGTTGTGGGGGGAAAAAAAGATGACTGGCGTTTAAGGACATGTAAGTATCTGCTGTTGTTGGTTTTAACACAGAAGCTAGATGAAATACTCAGCAACATGTCCAATGAAAAGCATATATCTCCATCATGTGTTGTTTTTGAAGAAGAAGAAGAAAAAAAAAACACGTTCAGAGATACATGCGTTCATTGGTTGGAATTTAAATGTACAGTAGATGGTTAACCTCAAGCTAACTTCATCGAGAGCAAAAGGTCTCTCTCTCTTTTTTTTTTCTTTAACACGTTTTACCTACATAATCATTTTAAAACGAGCTAATGTTATTCCGCTCATGGTGCGCTAACAACACCAGCAGGTAGCGTACACGATTAAATGTCATTTCATGCGTCAAATTTCACCTTTAAAAAAAAGTTCCATCCTCACTTCTTTGACTTGACAGCAATTTTGTATCCACAGTGGGGCCACTTTCACTTGTTAACTCCTCATATAAAAAGATTTTCACAGCGGTACACCCCCCTGGTGCACACATATAACCCCATGTAAACATTTGTGCTAACCCATATTCTCTTCTCTCTCCCCCCAGTCCAAACTCAAGAATTATGAATGTTTGTTCTCACATAAGGTAAGCTTTCATATGGATCTGGCATATGAAGCTTATGTCATTCATGATGCATCTCGCCGTCAGCCTGCTTCTAACTTTGAGTTGCTGGTTGGGACTATGGCCGCTATTCCCTTTGCAGGAAGTCCCCCTTCTGGCAGCCATTTTAGCGGAATGGGATTTGCATGAATCCTCACGGCTGGACCCCTTTAGAAGTCGATTTTGTAATTTGCGTCGGTTGCCATTTTGTGACTCGTGAGTGTTGTGTGCGGACGACACGAGGTGAGTAAATTGCTTGCTAAACAAGAGCCGACGTACCTTTGTTCTTGTTCTCCCGTGGCTGCCATCGGCGGACGTTTTACAGCGCTGAAAACAAAGCAAACAAAACGGTTACTCTGTTTTTTTTTCGTGCTCAATGTTTTTCTTTTTGGCAAAGCGGCTGTATGTGCAAAGCCTCGGCTTGTGTCCCGGGTCAGTTCTACTTTGTTTGGAATCGTTGAAACTGGACTGAACCAATCCATTTAAGTCACCGACAAAAAGTAATACTGACTTACTTTTGATGGAATCTTGCATTGTAGATAGAAGTTAAATTCTACGTCAAAAAGTCAAATAACGTAAAACTACTCACCACTTGCATGTCGTCAGTTTGGGACGAGGATGGCCTTAAATGTGACGCCACTCACTTTACAACAAGCCGCACTCTCCAAAAAGTCATGTCGCTTATTGCCACCAGCAGTTGAAGTTTTCTGCAAGCACACAGAGGCCAATGCTTCAGGTAAACACATCGTGGTAAAGATTGGCTTAGCGTGAAGCACGTGAAAAGCATTTCTGCCGTCAATGCTGCTTGCTACCGACTGTTTGGGGCTCACTCTGCACGAGAGCAAAGCAGAACTGAAACGGGACAACCGACACCTTCCTTCCCACTTTGTTCACGAGTGTTCCCCCATTTCCCCCCCCCCCCTTTTTATAGGAGGGTTCACCTTCTATGAACTCATGCAACGCGGCGTGCCCCTGCACCTGATTGACAAGTACATGACAGAGACGAAGGTTGTCGAAGAAGACAAGTAGAGATTTGTCGAGCTTTAGCTGCAAAACCTGCTGCCGCGAGTGACACCCCTCTTCTCTCACCTACACCTAACCACTACGGGAGGCCAGCAGTCTGGATGCGGGGATGGATGGAGGAGTGGACGGGGGGGGGGGGGGGGGGGGAAGGAGGACGCACTGGTCTTTGTGTGGCATGCTGTGTCACCCTCTGTTTTCCTATTTGTACGTCTCAATCAGCTCGGATGCATGTCAGCAGCTCTTATTGTTTTGCTAACGTGTGGAAAACATTACGAATACAAAACTACAATGTTCTTTATTTTGGTGAGGGTACTCTGAGGGGCGGGGCATGTATCAACAAATGTTTGTTTTGTCTTTGTATGGAGTCTGAAGAAAACTGTTGGCTAAACGAATGTGTCGATGACTCAAGAAGAGGGCAAAGCGGATGGGAAGAAAAAAAAAAAGAAAAGTGGTTGATTCTGCATGAAATCTTGTCATTTTTCGGATTATTATTATTGGTGACTGGGGAAAAAAAATTGAAGCTCGGTAAACATGCGCATGCCTTTGTAATTATGACTCATGGATTACAATAAATGGCGATTTTAACTATGGCATTGTTTCTGAATATCCGAAGAGTTATTTTCCACCTTCAAAGTGTGTCTACTATGTTTAAATCTGATTATCGTGGACATTTTGGATTTACTGTATTACAGTATTCTAAGTGCACAAAGTAATTCTCATTTTACACTCGGTTTTAATCTTGAAATTAATATGTATTTGAAACAATAAGCCACCATAACAATACACATTTCGAGAACTAACACCGTTCATTTAAAAAAGTGTTGTGGTCACGTTTTTTGCGTTTTGTCAAGCCTACCGTTCCTGGCAGAACTTGAAAACAATCAGTAAAACTTGTCGTTGTAGCGGAAGTGTGGCCCCTTGCCAAACTCCCACTTCCGGTCCTTCCCTCAAACCTGTCCGAAACGTCATCACCCGCTCAAGGTTCCGCCTTACAAATGGCCTAGGCACATTCTCCTTCCTCCACAGGCCAAATGCACTGCAATGTTTTGGACTTGGCCGCGAGAAGGTAGCCGAGTCTGAGCCTCTTTCCCTGAGAGCCTGCGGGATCTCGTCACGATCCATTTCAAGGAGAAACGATGGCCCACTTTCTGTGGCCGGAGCCGCTGTCAAGCGCGCAGCTCAAGCGGCTGGAGGAGCACAAGTACAGCGCCTCGGGTCGCTCCTTGGTGGAGCCGCCGTGTCAGATCTATTGGAACTGGCTCGTCCAGCAAATCCCGACGTGGGTGGCCCCGAACACGCTCACTATCGTGGGCCTGTTGGTCAACATTGTCTCCACGCTTCTGCTCGTGCTTTATTGCCCCACGGCCACGGAGGAGGTGAGTTAAGGCGACCTTGGACAAAGTTTCTGCAGACACCCGCTCGCGGAACCAAGTCCTTGCATTGAGCAAATCAATGTGAATTCGACTATTTAAATGAACGGATCGAATAAACTCATAGCGAGACTTTATTAACAGTAATAACAGAGTGCAACTGGAAATTCGGCGTTAAAAATAGAATTTAAAATCCCTTCTGTTTGTGTTTAATGAGGGGATTTAGTCACTGTTACGTGGAAACAAGTCTCAAACGAGCCTTTCGTGCTTCCTTGTTAATTGATCGGTGGTTGGAGCTCAATCACATCTATTTGTCTGGATCGATGATCCGTCATGAGTGTGCGGTTCATTTTTGCGGGTGTCCGCCTATCTCGCTTGTGGGACGCCGGGGTGCGGATGTCAAAACACGACAATGCGGAGGACGTTGCCGCCCCTGTTGTTGATCCCAACAAGCGAGGCACTTTAGCATAAAGTTAGCCTAGTTGCTAAATGACACGTCGAGTGACGTCATCGTCCGTGCTGACGCCCCTAATCTGGCGTCACCTTTACTCCTGGATCAACGACACGCGCTGGACCAGTTCACCCTGCTTTTAGTGCTAATTACGTTTCTTACTACTCACTCAAAGTCCACATTTGATCTGATTGCACACTTATCTGCATTGATTATTCACTCATTAAGCAACAAACACTCTGAGGATCTCATGTTAAACACATGTTTCTGTATTGCTAAAAAAAAAAGCATGCACCTCCAAATGGCTTTTTATCTGAAACCCCAAAGATAAAAAGTTGTTCAGATGAAAGCACACTTTGGAGTTTCATGTTTTCCAGATTGCAAGAAATTCATTCACAAAAAAAATGCACTTTGTCAAGGCTCCGTAAATGAATTGAAGTGTATTTGGTCAATGGAATCTTACCTTCAGGCTCCAGCGTGGGCTTTCATCCTGAGTGCACTGGGTCTCTTCGTGTACCAGTCTCTGGACGCCATCGACGGCAAGCAGGCCCGCCGGACCAACAGCAGCTCGGCCCTCGGCGAGCTCTTTGACCACGGCTGCGACGCCGTCTCCACAGGTGCTCCGTAATCCAGCCTGGAAGCTCCCCGTAATGTCGTTGCTGAGGTCTTGCGTCATCTTGCTGCAGTGTTTGTCGCCGTGGGCACGTGCATCTCCTGCGGGATCGGCCACTACCCCCACTGGATATTCTTCTGCGGCTTCATCGGGATGTTCATGTTCTTCTGCGCCCACTGGCAGACCTACGTTTCAGGAACTCTTCGCTTTGGCCTGTGAGTCCTCCCCCGATTTGGGCGCTTGTCCTCCTCCTCAACCGCTTTGTCTCCTGGGCAGGGTGGATGTGACCGAGGTGCAGTTGGCCATCATCGTCATGTACCTGATGTCCGCCTTTGGTGGGGTGAGCCTTTGGCAAACCACGGTAACTTTAACCGGCTCCTTCCGCAGCATGGCGGTTGTCCACTTGCGGCTCTTCAGTCTGTGTCTTGTTTTTCAAGCTGCCCCTCATCGGACTGCAACTCTACGTCTTCCCCATCATGGGCATCATCGGCGGGGCCGTCTACTCCTGCCACAACTACTTCCACGTCATTCTCAATGGCGGCGTGGGTAAAAATGGCTCCACTGTGGCGGTAAGCCCTGGCGAATAGCGTCGTGATGTGGCGGCGCCATATAAGCGTTGACGCTGCGCAGGACACCAGCGTGCTGAGTCCCGGCTTGCACATCGGCCTCATCCTCACGCTGGCCTTCATCATCTTCAAGAAGTCATCCAGTCAGCTATTTGAGCACCACCCCTGCCTCTACCTTCTCGCCTTCGGCATGGTCATCGCCAAGATCTCCAACAAGCTTGTGGTGGGTTGCTCTTGAAATGTCCACTTTCCTACGCCGTGCGGAATGTCGACAAAGGGTTTTTGCTCGACGCAGGTGGCGCACATGACCAAGAGCGAGCTCCACCTGCCGGACACGGCCTTCATCGGCCCGGGCCTGCTCTTCCTCAACCAGTACTTCAACAGCTTCGTCGACGAGTACGTCGTCCTCTGGATCGCCACGGTCAGTTCCTTGTCTTGCGCTTGAGGATTAGAATCTCACGTTCATTCATTCGTGTCGTAATCAACCGATTGTACTGAAACAGGTTGGTGAGAACCTACTTGTTCTAACGCAGGGGTGGGCAAACTTTTGGACTCGCGGGCCGAACTGGGTTCTAAATTTGGACCGGAGGGCCGGACAAGGAGCAGATGGACGTAGGCGTTGTGTGAAGTCATATAAGCGACCTGTAAAGGTCATTGCATAAAAGATCTTGGCCTTTAGTAGGTAGTAAAGCATGGATATTCCAAACAATTTTTTTGAAAACAAATGCATTTATTAACAGCATTAAAAAAATAAAATAATTCACTAAAAAACTGCTATCAGTGATTCTCATAAAATACGACACTGTTATTATGAATAACAATCTCCATCACTTCAGTGCCTGCAGGTCAGATTAATGAAAGATGTTTATCTTATGAGATCACATCAAACGGCAAACATTCTGACCAAATATATCATATTGAAGAATCGGTGAAAGCATACATCCAAATAAAGTAATCAAAACAGCAACAAGGTGAGGGGTATCTGAAAATCAGAGCAGAGTTTTAACTCGCAAACACCTGGTAACAGAGGTGAGGAAACGGGAAACACCTCCTTAAAGTAAGCCTTAAGAACTTTACAGGTTAAGATTAGTCGCAAATAGGTGGTGCATCAATGTCCTTGAGCATCCTGCATTGTTTGAAAATGAGAATGGTCGCTAGTTTCAATCCCTGCTATGTGTACAAATCATATTCAAAATGCATTTTTTTACAATAAACTTGAGAGCCTCCCGTTCATTTTCAGTGGGAACAGTGTTGTTGGTCTCCCTTTTTTGCTAGTGCGTCATAGTCTGGAGTAAAATTTGTTGTGGCAATTCTTAGGCGAGATCCGAGGTGTTGGTCCGTTTACCTTGATCTGTGACGGGTTGATGTTGACGTTCATGTGGCTGAACGTCACGTCGCGTCCGTCGAGCCAAATTGGCCACTCTTTTTTAACATTCGGCACTCACTTCTTTTTTTCGGGCCACTCATTTTAATGGAAGGATTCCAGGGGAAGGTTTGTGGGTGGCTTTAGCGCAAAACTGCATCTGAAAGCTCAGTGCGCGAATTATAAGAATGCTGTCGTCACAGCCCACGCTCTAAATTCGGGACTGATACAAATAGAGCGCGAGTGCGCCATGTACGTACACGCACTTGTGAGTGTGCACCGAGCTTTCTGACACGGCTTCCGGTAATAAATGCGCAGGCGAGCGCTTCGCCATCTACTGGGAAAACGCAGTCATTGCAGGCAAAATGACCAAAAAAAAAAAGTTTAATAATACAATTTGTTCAGGGTTGGCGGGCCGGATTAAACGGTCCCGTGGGCCGGATGTGGCCCGCGGGCCGTAGTTTGCCCACCCCTGTTCTAACGCCAACTAATCGCTCCTCAGGTGCTCTCCCTGGTGGACCTGACGCGCTACTGCACGGGGGTGTGCCACCAGATCGCCGGCCACTTGCGCATCCGCGTCTTCAGCATCACGCCGCCCGGCCCCGCCCACCGCGACTGACGGCTTGCCCGGCGGGAGGAGGCGGAGGGCGACGCGGACCGCTCCCCGCTCCTGAAAGCAGACGACGATGACATCGAGAAGAGACCCCGCACCTCAAGCCTTGACCGAGTGATCACCTCTGCCTAAAAAAAAAAAAAAGAAATCAAATAAAAACTTGCCCAAAGTTAAAAAAAATGCTCAAAAACAAACATCTGAAATACCAAAGTTTTTTTTTTTTTAACATTTTTTTAAATCGGTCAATACAGTGATTGTGACTAAATGCGATCAATCGGGGTGGATTAAATGAGGATTAAAAAAAAAAAAAAAGATTTCCGATGAGGTGTTTTGGTCAGCGGGCTACTTAACGCGTTTTCATGTCATCGCCATTTGTTCTGCTTTCTGACTTCTTCTCCCTTAAGGGCTAATAATGAATGTTGTGATTGTATACAATTCGCCTTAATTCATTTTCTTGTAATTACAAAAAATAATAATAATTGTGAATATTGCAAACCAAAACTTTCTATGTGTTTTCCACTGACAACTGCAATAGAGAAGCTTCCCTTTCATCGGATTGACACATTTCTCCTCCAGCGAATCGGATGTGCTTATTCAGGTTGATGGGATTCCTTCTTCTGTGGTAGCGCTTTCATATTTTTAGGTTCCGTTTTCTACTCTGGAAAATGTCCTTGTTTTGAAATGTACGACCGCCATTTTTCACTGCTCACTAATACAACTGGATGGCAAATTTTTACTAACAAGAATTTGTGTGTAGGAGTTTGTAATAAAGAAACTATTTTTCATGCATTCCTCTTGTCATGAGCTCGTAAAATAGAGTGATAAACACATTGCGCAACATGGGCTGAGTGCGGCGCTATGATAATGGCACTTGAAAAGCATTCCTGTCGTCAATGCTGCTTGCCGAGTCTCCCTGATTATAGGGGGGATCATCATCTATGAACTTACGCAATGCGGCGCGCCCCTGCACCTGATTGACAAGTAAACGATGGACACGAAGGTTGTCATAGAAGACAAGCAGAGACTTGTCAAGTTTTAGGTGCAACACTTCTTGACGCCTCTTCTCCCCCACTTACGGAAGGAAGGCCAGCAGCCAGTAGCTTTGATTGTGTTGCTTCAAAGATTTGTCATTTTTAAGGAGAAACGATGGCCTACTTTCTGTGTTCGGCGCCGCTGTCAAGCGCGCAGCTCAAGCAGCTGGAGGTGTACAGGTACAGTCCCTCGGGTCGCTCTTTGCTGGAGCCGCCGTGTCAGATCTACTGGAACTGGCTGGTCCGGCAAATCCCTATGTGGGTGGCCCCCAACGCGCTCAGTATGGCGGGCCTGTTGGTCAACATCGCCTCCACGCTCCTGCTCGTCTTTTTTTGCCCCACGGCCACGGAGGAGGTGAGTCGAGGCGACCTTGGACAAAGTTTATTAATGGAGCGCTCTTGGTAGTTCTGCGTTAAAACTTGTATTTAAAATCCCGTGGATGTCACACCACCACCAATGGCCCTTTTATTGATCCCAACAAACTCCAGTCCTACCCGTTTCCCTTGTTAAATACACTCGATTCAATTTGTCGAGAAACGATCTCTCGACTACTCCCTCAAAGTGTTTTATCCGTTTACGCGCATGAACAAAGTGTATTTTTGGTCAATGGAATCTTACCTACAGGCTCCAGCATGGGCTTTCGTCCTGAGTGCTCTGGGTCTCTTCGTGTACCAGTCTCTGGACGCCATCGACGGCAAGCAGGCCCGCAGGACCAACGTGGAATCGGCCCTGGACGAGCATTTTGACCACGGCTGCGACGCCGTCTCCACAGGTGCTCCTCGATCCGGCCTCGAGGCTCCCCGCGGTGTTGTTGCTGAGGTCTTGCGTTATCTTGCTGCAGTGTTTGTCGCCGTGGGCACGTGCATCTCCTGCGGCATCGGCCGATACCCGCACTGGACATTCTTCTGCGGCTTCATCGGGATGTTCATGTTCTTCTGCGCCCACTGGCAGACCTACGTTTCAGGGACTGTTCGCTTTGGCCTGTGAGTGAGTCCACCCTCCCCTTGCGCTCGTCCTTCTCAGCCGCTTTGTCTCCTGGGCAGGGTGGATGTGACCGAGGTGCAGTTTGCCATCATTGTCATGTACCTGATGTCCGCCTTTGGTGGGGTGAGCCTTTGGCAAACCACGGTAACTTGAACCGCCGGCTCCTTCAGCAGCATGGGGGTTGTCCACTTGCGGCTCTTCAATCGGTGTCTTGTTTTTTCAAGCTGCCCCTCATTGGACTGCAACTCTACGTCTTCCCCGTCATGGGCATCATCGGCGGGGGCCTCTACTCCTGCCACAACAACTTCCACGTCATTCTCAACGGCGGTGCGGGTAAAGGTTTGACTCCCGGCTTGCACATAGGCCTCATCCTCACGCTGGCCTTCATCATCTTCAAGAAGTCGCCTAGTCAGCTGTTTGAGCACCACCCCTGCTTCTACTTGCTCGCCTTCGGCATGGTCATCGCCAAGCTCTCCAACAAGCTTGTGGTGGGTTGCTCTCGACACTCCTGCGCCGTGTGGAACGTCGACAAAGTTTTTGCTCCAAGCAGGTGGCGCACATAACCAAGAGCGAACTTCACCTGCCGGACACGGCCTTCGTCGGCCCGGGCCTCCTCTTCCTCAACCAGCTCTTCGACAGCTTCGTCGACGAGTACGTGGTCCTCTGGATCGCCACGGTCAGTACTTCAGAATTTGTCAAAACGGAGGGAGCCCTGTCGAAGCTTCAGAGTGGGACAAACGTTCTCGCCTTCGTTCATTCCTATTGTCATCAAAAGTAGCGTTAGCGAGAACCTACTTGTTCTAACAACTATCAACTCTTCAGGTGCTCTCCTTGGCGGACCTGACGCGCTACTTCACGGGGGTGTGCCGTCAGATCGCCGGCCACTTGGGCATGCGCGTCTTCAGCATCACGCCGCCCGACTCCGCCCACCGCGACTGACGGCGAGGCGGACCCTTCCCCGCTCCTGAAAGCAGACGACGAACTTGCCCAAAGACAAAACATCTGGAAAAAGTTCTTCTCAAACGACTTTTTAAACTGGTCAATACAATGAATGTGATCCATCAGTGAGTGATTATGAAGATTGAAAACCCAAACAACTTTGTCCCCGCTTTCTACCGATCACCGCAATACGGACGCTTCCCTTTTATCGGAACCATTTTTCATGCATTTCTCTTGTCGTGGTGCTTTTTGGAAACAGCAGAAGAGAGCGATGGACATGTCCGGAAACACATTTTATTTCAGTCGGGGGAACCGTAGCAAGCGACTCGTAAAGGGCGGCGACATACAGGATGAAGCGCTCAGTCTCCACGGCAACGCCACAATCTCAAAAATAAGTTAAGGGCCGATGGGTCTGAATTTCAGACATTGGAGCGAGTCCGCCGAGTCCCACGGGGACACACGCGCGAGCGAGAAGGAAGCTGCCGCAACTGACAAACACACATTTAAGAAAGGCCCGCTGAGTCCTAAACGCGCACACACACACAATAGTAGACGACATCTTGACAAAACATTTGTAAAAGGAACAAAGAAGGCACTTGTAGGTCCCATATTGTCGAAGACATGATTGGAAATGGACGACTCCTTGATTTCATTAAAACGTACCGAGTAGCAAAATGTCCAACAGTTCCTGACGCAAAAGAAACCAGCGCTTGGGGAACCCGCGTCAGTCTGTGGTCGTATTCACGGCCTCGGGGAAAAAAATTTGAAATAGAGAGCCTCAGGAGTGCAAAATAGTGAAAGAAAAAAAATCCATACGGATCCTCAGAGTACGAAGACTTCCTGGTTCAAACTCTCTCGGGGTTGTCGTGCTTGGCCATTGGGCGACGGGAGAATAGCTTGCGCTTTAAGTGGACCAGCTGTGAGAAAATGGAAGTACGCCAGGAGACCATGGTGACACTGGAGAAATGTGTTTTGACCAAGATATCAAGCGTTCTGCTCGCTAAAGGATGGCTAGCGCTAAGCGGCGGGGATGGCTTAGGGTCAGCGTCAAAACCCGGCTTGCTTTCCGTCTTTTTTAGCCACAAAATGGGTGCGAACCGCGCAAGGCCACTGACTCTCTGTGGAGTCTTCCCAAAGGGGAGGGGTTGTCTTTGGTTTCAGCCCAGTCAGGTCCTGGCACGGCTCGCCACACATGAGACGGATGAGCCGGCGGCTTGGGAATTTGGGTGGCCGAATCACGGCAACGGGAAGACGCGGGAGACACTGACCTGTTCGGCGAAGAAGGACATGACGGTGAAGGCCACCAGCGCCACGAGGACACAGTGGGTCCAGAACTTCAGCTTGTCCCGGTAGACTCGCCTGGGAGCAGGAGGGAGGGGGGGGGCCGTGTTAACGGACATGCGAGCAATGAACAAAAGCCGGTGATGCAATAGGGAGGCATCCAGCCGTGGGTGGCAGCACTTTGCTCAACAGAAACTCAGGGAGGTGATGAAAGGCTCAGCTTACCACTTCCATCTGAGGGGGCTCGTCTAATTTTAAAGTCTCTGTGTGAGGCCTGACATTGACCCCGTCTTTGGACGCCCGCTCGCCCTCCCTCCCTCTATCAGGATCCCCATGGTGACAAGCTGGCAACACTGACAGCCACCCGGCTGCTTGCGAGGTTCTGCCATTATTTAGCAGCTGCCGCGCGCTGAGAGACGTATTCGTTACCTCCGCCAAGGAAAGCTTCTTGCTTTCACGGCCACGCCGTTCACGCCCGTGTTTGACGTCCTTGCTACGCTTTGAATTATCACAACATGGACACTGCACCCCCCCATTCTAAACGTCTCACCCGATTTTCACAGACACCCCACATATTTATGAATTCACTCGCTTCTCTTCAGTTCCTAATCAAGTGGCGGAAAGGACCTACCATTCGTGGAGCTCGTCCATGTGAAGGAAGCGGTTGCGGTACTCCCTGGGCAGCTCAAACTGGGACGGCAGCGGGAACATGGAGTCGTAGAAGTCCCTCAGCACGGCCTTCACGGTGGCGGCGTCCTTGTGGGTGTGCTCGATGTTGTCGTTCAGACAGATGAACTTCCTGCGGGGGCAAAGCCCAGTGTGTTAGCGAGGGACATCGACGGGAAATCCTCACGGAGACCGTCGCCACCTGGGATTCTTCCTGATGTCGTCCAGCTGGCCCACCACGTGCGACACGTTGGTGCGGACCATCTTGAAGGCAATGTCCTCCTCGCCCTTGATCTCAAACCTGCGCGAGGAGCGCTCGACGTCTTAAAAGCCGGCGAGGGAGGATTTTGAACGTGCCGGTGTTGCTACTCACTTGTACTTGTTCTGGTCCACGAAGGCTTTGCGAATGCGATCCGTGATGGGCGTGCAGTGGACGATGAGACCTTTGGTGACGGGCGGCTGGAAAACAAAATCCATCGTGTGACTCAAAAGCGCCAAATGGAGCTTGCGTAGGCGCTTTGAGCTGGCCGTTCACCATGCTGTGGTCGTAGTAGGCCTCCTGGGTAGGGTTCACCAGGTGGAGCTGGCTCAGGTTCTTCGGGAGTGTCTTGGAGCAGTTGATCAACATCTGCTCCAAGCTCGTAAGGTCCTGGACGAGAAACAATGCGTCTTCTTCGATCGATCTCTCAAAGGAATATGATCAATGAAAAGTTTAGCAGACCGACCAACAGGCTGAGGGGGAGCTCGTGAATCCTGGCTGCCAGAGTGCGGATCTCGCGATCGGACAGGACGCCGGAGTGGTCGGTGTCCACCTCGTCAAACACCTCGGAGACGTTGAGCTGTTGCTGGGTGCTCATCAAGAAGTAGAAGTAGGAGAAGGCAAACTGCATGTCGTCCGGGTGGCGCACACGGTGAGCCGACGTCTTGTCAAAGTCGTCTGGGAATCTGCGGGGGGGGGGAATTAAGAGGCGCCCGTCACGAGACTCGCCCCGCTTCGCTTTGGAGTCGAGCGATTCGGCCGGGTCGCTCACGTGTCCTGCAGCTCCTGCATGACCAGCCGATCAATCATATGCGGCATGTGCGCGGGGACCTTGCGAGACGCAAAGCCAAACTGGCGGTTGAGAAGCTTGTTGACGTGGCGCAGCGAGTCGGCAAAGGTGTCGCGCAACTTGCGTCCGCCGGCGCCGCCGTCCGTGTCATACGTCAGCGCCCTCTGCAGGCGCTCTTCTTCCTGTTGAAAACAAAGACACCAATCCCGAGAGTTTCAGGACCATCGATCCCGAAATCAGGGCCGCCAACTTGATCCTAGCAGGATGATTTTTTTCTGAGCTCACCTCCAGCAGGTCTTGGAAGTACTTCTGCTTCTCCCATGGGAGGAAGCCTCTGTCAGCCGGGACAAAGTGTTGGAGCTTCCTCCCCACCGCAGAAAGTTGATGGGGCTGCACTTGCCATTCGGTGCTCTTTAATTGGGTAATGTGGCTCAGGAGCTTGGAGGTTTTGGGCCTCTCCGTCAGAATAGGAAGGTCAAGCTTGTCTCCGTCACGTTCCTCCTGCTGGGTGCTTAGCAGCTGAGCCTTGGTGAGGTTGTAACCTTTCAGTGTGATGTCTCCTTGGAGGAGTTTCTCATCCAGCTTCTGAAGCTCCCTGCGCACGGGAGCCGGCAAGAGCGACTCGTTGAGAGCCGGAACGTCTACGACGGCCACCAGTTCTTCCGCTTGCTTCTTCCGGACCTTGGGAGCCCTCTTGTCTTCCGGTACGTCAGAGAAGACAAAGGGCGCTTCCGTCATCACCGAGGGCTTCTGGCTGGAGCTTTCCCTGCCGCTCTGTGTCCTGTTGAGCGGCGGAATCTGACGCGTGTCCACAGCCACGCTGAAGATCTTGGTAAACGCCGTGCTGTCCTCTCTTTGGAAGGTGACGTTGTAATGGAGCGTGCTGGCGTTGTGGCCGGGGTGGAGCAGAAGGTGGATGCTCTTCCACTTGTTGGCCACGGAGGTGTGACGCACCGTCGGGTTGTCGCTCACGTGGGCCTCCGAGACCCTTTGGAGGAGACAAAAAGTCCAATTCCATTTCTCATGGGAAGCTAGTGTCAATTTGTCAGAACCTTACCTGTGCGCCAGTCCGTCGAAGCTGAAATAAGGTCGGATCTCTCCGACCGGGAGGACGTACGCATTCTGGTGACTCAGCAGAGTGACGCGGTGCAGCTCTCCAAAATGCTCTGCGGCGTAAACGCGCAGTGGATCAGCGATTGAAGCAGAAGCGCTCCTATTGGCCCGAAGGGTCGGTCACCTGTGCCGCAGTCGCCCACATCGAAGCCGCAGGAGAGCACGTTGCAGGCTTGGTCGCAGAATTTGTCCGCCAGCCAGGAGGTGGCGCAACCTTGGTTACAGTACGAGGTTGCGGCCAGGCCCAGTTGACCGCCGGCGAACTGCCACAAATGCCCGCCGACTTCACCGGGGACGCCGACAGGGAACCTGCTGCTCCCTGCGGCAGCTGACAGAAAAAAAAAAAACACAATTTCTCATTTCCACGGAAATGTCCAGAAATGTTCCAAGCCGAGCCTCCAGTGCATCTTCACCAGCGCAGTCGCCTCCGTCCCAGTCGCAGGCCGAGTTGTTGCACGCCTTGTCACAATAGCCGTCCTTGATCCAGGATCCCGGGCAGCCCTCCGCGCAATTTGGAACGGGCCAGGTGAGATACACCTGCACGGAAGGGGGAACCCGAGCTTACGAGTCATATATTAGCGGTGACCACGACTGGCGGTACCTTCTGTCCTTTGGAATGGCTGTAGAAGTCGTCCGGCCAGACGTCTTTGCCAAACATCACGTCGTCGTTGAGGTAAATGAACTTCTGCGAGAGTCCCGGGATGCGGTGGATGTGACTCTCGATGGCGGGCGAGCTGAAGGTGGGGAGGTGGCTGCGGTTCAAGAACAGCTCCTGCCGTTCACGGGAAACCCTTTTGGTTTGTTGGAGCCCTCCAGGCGACGGGGGGGGGGCGCTACCTGATGCGTGACGACGGAAACCCGAGGGTTGTCCAGGTTGAGCCAGGAGGGAATCTGCCCGTTGGTGACCACAAAGACGTGTCGCACCCAGGGCGCGTGTTTCTCCACGGAGCGCAGGGAGTAGCGCAGCTCCTCGTTGTCCTCGAAGCGGCTGGCCGAGACGTCCTCGTCCTGCTTGGACTATATTATTGGTGAACATCACCTTTGTTTTTTTTTGTAAAGCGAGGCGGCCAGACTCCAGTCATTACCTGCGAGATGGCACTCAGGTCCCAGAAGAGATAGGCGGGGCTAATGGTCAGCTCCTTCCCATCCAGCGTCAGGTTCTTCTTGGACTTTTGCATGAGGTCGGTGAAGTCTTGCGGGCCTTTGAGGTGAAGCAGAGCGATGCTGGCCTCCGAATACAGCTCAAACTGAGGAACGTAAAATTTGACAGACGGTTGGACCTCCAATTCTTTGAATCCAAAGTGACATTCAACATGGCGCCGTAATGAAAAGCTCGTTTGCTAAATTTAACCAGCAAATGGATTGAGTTTGGAAAATTCTGTGATGTCATCACCACCACATACTTTGCAGATAAACCGTGTGTGTGTGTGTGAGGGGCGCCACCGAGAGCCTTCCAAATCTAAGCTTCCCGGGAAAGCGTTTGCTCGCCGCCTCACTCCATCATCGAGCGTCTCACATGAGCTGGCGCGCCGCCGCCGCCTCCTCTCGCTGCCTTTAGGTGAGGATTACTGGGGTCTTACGGAGCGGCCGGCCCGGATCGCGTTGCATCTCTATTATGGTCGAGCTGATAATGCTCTCGCGTGTATACAAACATCGAGCGTGGCGGCCTCACAAAGACGCCTTTCATCGCCGGCCAGTGTCAAGAGTTTGACTCGCGCGCGGTATACAAACGTTCCAAAGTATAAATATGCCACATGCTAGCGTCAAAAGGAGAGTGTTGGGGTTGTGGTGCTGGTTGCAACATCAGCTATTAATAATACGGAATCACAACACTGCTTTTCGCAGAATGGGGCCTGGCCACACCACACAGCGCCCCCTTGTGGTTGAAATGGACGTGACGCGCGCTGATCTAGCCATATAAGCTTCCAGCCTCCCCTTCAAGGATGATGGCACCGTCTCGGAATAGCCCTGCCTCGGAGCCGCATTCTTGTAATGTATGGAAAGAGTCACGTTACGCACACGCCAGCGTACGTTAACGCGCCCGCCGTGGTGTAAAACTGGACCGCGGGAAGCTCGTCGTTGGACAGCGGCAAGAGGAGATGGCGGAAAGAGTGCAACGCTGCCCCCTGCTGCTTGTTTTCAACGGCTTAACCCTTAGCCCTATTTGGCCAGCCGCTGATTTGAAACCAAATGTTCTATCCATTTGAACTTTTGACCTGTTTTATCTTGTCGGTGACAAACGCGGGCAGCTTGGTTCGCAGCTGCTCCGTTTCCTTGAAGGTGGGCGGGAAGCCGCTGAGGTAGGCCAGCGTCTGCATGCGAATCAGACCCGGAGCCTCTTTATCCGTGGTCTGCGGAAAACAGGACGTGGTGACGGAAATGCGACTTCCTCGAAAAGCTCAGGTGAGGACGTTAAAATAAAACTCACTAGGTAACATCGGGACACGGAGAATTTCTTGTCTTCCTTGAACGCTTCTACGTAGGCGTTCTCAGCTGAGAGAAGGGGGGGGGGAGATTCCACATCCATTTATTTATCTCATCATCAGGCGGGCTATTTTTCAGACCCACCGTCTGCCTGGGAATTGAAGACCAGCACGGAGGCGGCGGTGGACGGGTGAACGGGCCTGCGGAGCTGCAGCAGCTCCTTGGCGGCCGCCAGCGCCGGCGAGAGCGCCGGCAACTCCCGTAGCGTGCCGTTGGCCGGCAGGGCGGGTTCCAACGCCAGCATGGGCGCCATGATGCAGTGGGACAGCAAGCATTCCGCTTTGGCCCTGGAGGAGTGTGGCGCCGCAGCGGTCAGGAACTTTTGTCAAAGTATCGGGACATGGAGTATTACCTGACTTTCGGTTCTTCTGTCGTCTCACTTGAATTCTTCCCCAGATGTTCTCTATGTGGATAATAAACACATAATAGCGGCACAGCGGCACCTTGACTCAAGCGCTGTCTGTTGGGCTACCTCAGGACTCTCTGTTCCTCTGCCAGTTGCTCTCTCACGGCTTGAAGTTGCCTCAGCAGAGCCACGTCGGTGCCATTCACCCACGTGTACACCACGTCGATGGGCATGGGTAGGCAGAGCCTGGAAGAGAAGACAAACCAAGCGCAGGCATCAGACACGACGAGCAAAGTCATGTGCGGATTTGAGGCTGGAGAAAGCCAACCGTGCTCACCGGCTTTGAAATGACTTGCCGCCCAAGTTGTCTCTGTAGGAGTCAAAAAGCACATGGTACTGGTCTCGGCTCCACTCCACCACCACCTGAAATATTGATGATAGTCTTAGAGTTCCTCCTTAGCTCGCTGCTCTGTGTCGAAAGCTCCTCTAGAAGTGTATTGGTGAATATTGACAAGTGAATTTGCTTTGTAAAACATGTCGAAATAAGAACGAGGAAAGTCGAGCTGACAAATGGCGGCACTTCAGCTCATTTGGCTTTGAGGCTGACTTTAAGAACCCCATCTGCTCCAGTCGAATGTTGAACGGGTTCTTCTCAGAACTGCATGACGCCAAGCTAACATCTGCTAACGAAAGGGAGCATCTTACCTCCCCGAATTGGAAAGCGGAAACTATCATGAGGACGATGCCGCCGAAGCAAAGGTAGAGTCCATAACGGTGGGACAGACAGGTGTACGTCTGCCGCTGAAGAAGCTTCAGCACCGAGTTGACGACTACCATGGCTCTCCTGGGCCAACCATAGCGCCGCATTCATTCGACAAGAGCGAGTCCAAACACCGAAATCAACCCACGGGGCATCACAAGAGAGCGGGATTAGTCAGCTGACCGTCGGCGCACATGACAGCCATACGTGTTGTTACTTCTTCGTCGACGACGGCGGCGGGGTTCCGGGAACCCCGCTTCCGCAGTTTGTCGCCCTCCAGCGGCGGGGAGTGGTTCACCCACCTGGCCTCCACCCGATCTGGCTTCAAGCGGCAACAATCATAGAGCAATTCAAAGTGCCATAACACATCTTCCAATGATTGGATACCTATTAATGGACATTATGAATAGAATTTTTCGAAAATAACAAAGTCAAAGTCAGCTTTATTGTCAATCTCTTCACACGTCAAGACACGCAAAGAAACCGAAACGACGTTTTCTCTATCCCACGGTGACGAGACATATTACACGATAGACGTCCGAGTAAACGACACAATGTAAAAACAAGAAGGCACAAACAATAAATAATAAGAATGATGAATAAATAATAAACAAAGATAACACAATAAATAAGAGGAGCAAAACGGAGCCAGTGTGCATACAGCAGACAGTCAGAATAGAGCGAAAAAGTACAGGACGCTACGCAGAAAGGGGAAGCGAGTTCAGGATCCTAACATCCTGGAGTATGAAGCTGTTGTTGAGTCTGGTGGTGCGGGAGCGCAGGCTCCTGTACCTCTTCCCAGAGGGCAGAAGCTCAAACAAAGAGTGAGCGGGGTGACTCACATCACTCACAATCGTGGTCGCCTTGCGGGTGAGATGGGAGATGTAAATGTCTTTCAAGGAGGGGAATGAAGCACCAATAATCTTACCAGCCGTGTTCACTATGCGCTGCAGGGCCGGCCTTCAAGTTGTAGTCAGTGCAGCCGCCACCCCAAACAGCGATACAGCTGGAGAGGACGCTCTCAATGGTGCCACGGTAAAATGGAGTCATGACGGCCTGAGGAGCGCTCGCTCGCCTGTGTTTCCGCAGGAAGTACAGGCGGCGCTGGGCCTTCTTCGCCAGTGATGCGGTGTTGGTGGATCCTCACTGATGTGCACCCCCAGGAACCTGGCGCTGCTCACTCTCTCCACCACAGCACCGTCGATAGTCAGCGGCAGGTGTTGGGTGTGACCCTTCCGGAAGTCAACAACAACCTCCTTGGTCTTGTCGACGTTCAGCAGGAGGTTGTTGTCCCTGCACCACGTGGTCAGAAGGTCAACCTCCAGTCTCGTCTCCCTTGGTGATGAGACCCACCAGAGTGGTGTCGTCAGCAAACTTCACTATGCGCTTGTCGCTGTGGGTTGCAATGCAGTCATGCGTCAGGAGGGTGAAGAGTAGCGGACTGAGCACGCAGCCTTGGGGGGCCCCTGTGCTCAGCGTGATGCTGGCGGAGATCTTGTCTGACAGAGGAAGTCCAGTAGCCAGTTGCAGAGATAGGTACATTCCAAAAGATTCAGTGTATATATTTTTGGTTCCATTTCACATTTGTCACAAACATTGTTGCTTGAATCTAATTTAAGACTAAATTGAAACATTTCGTATTAGATTAGACTAGTGCCAGAGACAGCGTAAACCACAGGCGGTGGTTTTACAGGTTGGCAGCCGCTGCTCAGCCCACCCCTTTTCGAGAACAAACAATTATGTCTTACTCAGCGAGCGAGTTCAAAAAAAAAAAAAAGTCAAGTGCATTTTGACTTGAGCATCCCACGCGGACAGGAGATAGTGAGGTAAGCTCTAAGACATCTATCATTCTTGTTCAAGTGGTTCGTCAAGCGTGGCAACTATCTGCAAAGTAGTCGTTGTCGATGTCGAAAGCTGTCCGGCTATACTCGATGATATTTGGAAAAGAATACGTCGACAATCATTCCTTCCAAAGGATCACGCAGAGTTTGTAAAAAGAGGTGAGGCTCATGCTTTCTCTCTGTCTCCACACACACCGGTAGCCATAATAAGTTGAGAAGAAAAAAAAGCCCACCAAGAACATGTTTGGAGAATTGACAAATCATCTTTAAGTTTGAAAAGTCAACCGTCAGCCGTCGAGTCCATCCACCAGTAGCGTGATCGACTGAGGGAGGATGCTCCAGTTCTCCTGTCTTCTCTTGCGTCGATTCCAAGCGACGACTCACACTTGATGAAAAATTGGAAAATGAAATCAAACTTTCGGAACATTTGGGCATTTCAGTCTTGTATTTCATATGATCCTGACCCAGCCAATCAGAGATGCTTTACTAAGGCAATCACTGTCTTGACCAATGAAAGCTGTGTTATTGTGCAATACTAACAAAATACAAAAGAATACGGGGAACCAACGGAAATGTTAACGGGCGACAAAGAATCATGAACGCAGACTTCACAAAATGGCTTTTGTGCACATACACGCGGAAGACAATACGCAAAAACTTGTCATTTTGATGACTCTTCTCGTCATACCGGTCGGTTTCCATCGTACTCGCCTTGCAAGATTCCCAGCACGTTTTGCGGGTGGAAAAACCAATTGGTGCCAAGAGGGAAAACACACTTGCAAGTCACGTTGGTACCTTTTATGATACAGTCAGTGTCCATGATCCCAACATGAAGCCTGAGTGCAGTGTGAAAAAAGCCCTTCAAATGTTTAAAAACGGTCTCAATCTTGAGGAAACAAAATATGCCCACAGAATGAAGCCGCAAAAAAAACCATTTGATCATTTCGATGTTGTGAAGTGTGTGTTTCAATGTGTGTGTCAGGATCGTTTGGCAGCCATCACAATGAGGCTCAGGCCATTTCGGAGGCTGTTGTGCGTCCGTTTCGGTCGGCGATGCAGAATTTTGGTCTGCTGCGCCTTCTTTGTAATTCTTGGGATGCTGGCCTTTCAATACAAAGGAGAGGTGAGTGAGTCCACTCTGGTTTATCCGAAATGTTGGAATGTGATTTGAATAGTAAGGACTAAATTATGATTATTATTATTGATTGTTTGTTATGGTTGACTTTGCAAGGAAACTGAAAGCCTTTTCCAAGAGTTATCTGTGAGGCGCCAAAGCCAAACAAAAGGAGAGGTGAGTCGACTCTGCTTGATCCAAAACGTCTGAATGTGATTTTACACAGTGTTCTCGATCGTTCGATCAATGTATACATCAAATTATTTATTCATTATGATGATTGTTTTTATCGTATTTCTTTTTGATTTGTATTGTATTTATTTATGATGATGATTATTATTATTTGTTATGATTTATCGCGGAAGGTCTCTGGCACCGCCATTGGTGAACGACCAAAGCGAAACATGTCGCAAGTCACACGGGTACGTTCCGAGACCTTAAACCCAAGATGAGCCCACGAACGTCATCACAATGTTAATCAACCACTCTCATGTCTGCAGTCCGTACCACGGCAGAATGCAAACAGGTCTTACCAGTTAAATGACGTTACCAAAGAAAAGAAGAACGTGGCCCACCGGTTGACTGACATTTTGGAAGAACGCAAAACGGTGGGAGCATGTACAACATTCCACAGCAGGTGAAGAAACAAGAACCGTCTCAGTGACGACAAGGTTGCGCTAACACCTATGACATCGTCTCCATTCCTTCTGGTCTGGCAGAGAATGTACCCCCATTCCCATCGATCTGGTTTACACCTGGGTCAATGGCTCAGACCAAACCCTACTGAGGAACCTGAGGGTGGCCAAAGAGCAACTGGATGTAGAGCAAGGACTTCTGAGGTTAGGCAAAGTAAGTTGACCAGATGGGAAGCGTGTCTGAAAAACTCTCCATTCCAGTGCCAAGACGCAATGCCCGCTGTCCAAATGCGTGGTGGCACCCATGGTGGTGTTTGATCCTGGTCTACTGGCAAACACCACCTCTGAAGACCTATCCGTGGCTTTGCCCTCCTTCTCCACTGCCAAGGCGGTGCTGCAGCTCACCAAACCCCAGCAACCCTCCCGCAGAGTCACCGTGGTCGTCTTCCATTCGCAAGCTGACGGTAAAGCGACGCCGTCGGGTTCTATCACCCCGACCAGTCACGGAACTTGATGGTTTGTCTTCTAGCTGAAAAGGCCTTGACGGAAACGCTCCGACGCAAGACATTATCCGTCTACAAAAGCTACCTGGTGAATTTGGATTCTCACCCATCTTATTTTGCGTCTGGGCGTGATGTCACCGCGACACTCTGTCCTGTTTTCCAGACCACGGACAAAGCGGCTCCGGGTCTAGTCCAAATGGAGACCCTGGCCTACCTCCACGGCTTCCCGAACTCCTACAAGGCGTCAGAGGAACTGCGAGGGAAATTGCCGCCGGCCATAAGGGAAAAGATAACAGCGGTAAAGCTATTTTTGTTCCCTTTCTCATCAGAAGACGAGATATGAAGAATATATCAATGTGTTCGTTCCTCAGATTGAGTTGTACCCGGAGGCCAGCCTCGCTCTGCTCTTCTTCAGAACTCCACAAGACTTGACTGATCTCCAAAAGGCTAAAGATCAAGTGAAAGTGGATGAAAAGCAAGTGACCATCAGTCCTGTTCACTTATTCTGGAACATGAGCGCCATCCAACAGGTAGCCAATTCGCATGATGCGACGTGATTCCCTCTCTGATCATGTCAAATATATACATCTCTCTTTTTTTTCCCCAGTCTGTCCCTCCCAAAAAAGAGACCAGGGATTCTCTGACGCCTAACCGTTTCCAGGACAACGGCGCACTCATGTATTCCCTACGCTCTTTGGAGAAACACGCTCCGTGGGTGCGTCACGTCTTCATCGTCACCAACGGGCAGGTTCCATCCTGGCTCAACCTCCAAAACCCCCGAGTTTCAATTGTCACGCATCAGGTAAGTTTGAATTGAATTTTGGAATATGACAAATAATACAGAGCTTCCGGTTTGTTTTCAGACAAAGTTCTTGCAGAAAACACAAATCTATTGATGATACATATATTTGTTGTGAATGACAGGAAATCTTCCCGAACTCGAGCCATCTCCCAAACTTCAACTCAGCCGCCATCGAAAGCCACATTCACCGCATCCCGGGAATCTCGCAGAGGTTTCTTTACCTCAACGACGACATTATGTTTGGCAAAGACGTCTTTCTGGACGACTTCTACACCCCGAGGGACGGCCAGAGAGTAAGTCATCCACATTCCGAATGATTGAATGATGGATTGATTGATTGATCCTTTCTTCCATGGAGGTCTATCTCGCCTGGCCTGTCGCCCCTTGTTCAAAACAGTGTCCATCAAGCTTGATCAACAACGGGCAGTGCAACCAACCGTGCAACAATGCCAAGTGCCAATGGGACGGAGGAGACTGCAAAGGTAGCGACCGCAGCACTTGCGCAATCGGAGTATTCCGCCTTGAAATACACTCTACGTGATGTTTGAAGGACGAAAACGCAGGTCTCTAAGCAGCGCTGGTGATGGACAGAAGTCAAGCTTCTTCTCAGATCCTCAAACCCAAAGCGACCAGCTTGGAGAAGAAAAACCAATGGACACAAAAGATTGGAACACTCCATTGGGCAAGAAGCTCCAAGAGTTTTTCCCTCAAGAACTACTTGAGGACCGTGGTCTCCAAAAAGCTCTGAGCTACGAGACCAACGGCGCGATGACCGGCCGAAAGCTACAAAGTATTTTTGCCGCCACGCTGAACCACGTCAACATGCTATACAACTTAAAGTTTGGCGGCATGAACCGAAAAGTCATCTCGCACGCTCCTTTCATGATTGACAAGCTTGTCATGCAGGAGCTGCAGGACACGTGAGTGCTGACCATTTCAGAGTTCCGGGCCTCCTGACCGCTGAATCTACCACGTTCCTTTTCCCGCAGATTCCCAGGAGAATTTCAAAAGACCTCAAGTCATCATGTGCGCCATCCGGACGACATGCAGTATGGGTTTGCCTACTTTTATTTCCTGATGAGCGTCAAGCGGACGGTTAACCTCGCCGAGATGTTCGACGCCGTCGACGAAGACCGTTCTGGCGTTCTGTCCGCTGGAGAGATCCAAAATCTGGTCATGAAAATCCACAAGCAGCCCAAACCCGAGGTGGTTTGTTGCCGGACCAAAAGTTCTTTGGATCAAACGAGACATCCGATATTCTGTGGTTCATTTTAGGACTTTACAAGATTGAATGCTGAGTTGCGCAACTGCGCAAAAAACCGTCGGCTCACCAAAGAAGTCGTGATGAACTGCAAGCCCGTCACAGATGGCATTCGCAGTGCCGTTAAAGACCAGAAGAAATATAGGTGAGTGCTCCTCTGATGCAGAAACAGAAGCTCCGCCGAGGCTTCTGCTGACACGTCAACTTGCCGACAGATATCAGGTCACGGGGCAAGGGGACGTCCATTTCAAGATGCTTCATAATAACCTGGCGGAGGCCGATCGCATTTTCAATGACCTCCAGAGAAATCCAAGGTGAGAAGAACCGACCATAAAGCAATTCTGATCTTGTCCTTTGAATGGCTTCTGCCCTTCTTCCAACAGGAAGTTCATCTGCATCAATGACGACCTTGACCACACCCAAAGCGTAGCTAAGGAAGTGCAGAAGAAGTTGGCCCAATTTTACCAATCCAAGTTCCCGCAACCATCTGAGTTTGAGCTTCAAACTTCCAACAGGTCTCCTGCAGGAGATGAGAACCAGCTTTGATAGGAGCCGTCGTCAAATGCGGTCAATTCGTAAAATAGTTGGTGCTAGCCTCTTTTTCATTCCCGTGAAGCCCTTTTGTGAAGTCCATTTTACAATTAAGAATAAATGGCAGCGGTCTTTTGAAACGAGACTACAATTTGTGTGACGTTCATCTGAATCACGTTCACTTTTAGATCCAAACATTTTGGCACATTTCATGTTAAGGCACAGACAGCAGGTGATATTGCACCGCACGCACGCACGCGCAAGTCATCACGTCGCGAGTGATGCAGAAGATGGAGGAGGACCATGACGAACCGGAGCGGGGGCACGTTTGAGGAACACACTCAGTCACGTGACTAACGCTTCTGAAAAATGACACTAGTTCCCACCTCTCCGCCCCGAGCGACCGCCCGCCCCGGCCGGCGCTTAAGTTAAGGTCATCCCAGGACGGGTCCACGCGAGCGCCATGTGGTGGTTCACGCAAGGTTTCTGCTTCTTGCCCGTCTTTTTGGTGGTGTGGTCCTCGTGCACGTTCATCGTGTCCTACGTGATCGCGTTGTTTCGACGCGACGTGGACGTGCTGTTCCCCTACATCAGGTCAGATGAGCTTCTCAATTGACTTCTTATCAAAGCAGTAAAGTTTTGGAGAAGTTTACTTTCGTTTTCCAGCTTCCGTTGGTTGCCTTCTCCAGAAAGGAAACTGAAAGTCTTTCTCGCTCGATCACTTAAGTAGAATAAACTTTGAATAACGCATCATTTTTGTTACAGTTTGGGACGACTTTTTATTTCCCCATTTTGTAAAAAATAAACGAGTTTTAAACTTGCAGTGACACGGCAGCAAACCCCCCGGAGAGCTGCATCTTCGGTTTGATGACCTTTGTTTCAGCATGTGCAGGTATTCATCTCCAGTACTTTTCCAGTAAAGGTTCAATAGATGATCTCTTCCATTTTTGTTGTTGATTCACGAACATTCCATCTGATTGGTCGTCAATTGGTTTCTAAAAAAAGCTGCATCTTACACTATACGTCACAACACATCTGTACAGTCATTTCTGGTTAGTCCCGCATTTGTGAGAAGAACGCCACGAGATTAGTCACACGTCCTGCCAACCACTCACTTCTGCTTTTGCAAGAAAACGAAAGGTAAAGGAAAGGCTGCACTTACGTACGTCTGTAGGCATGGCCACCGTCTACACCAGGTTCAAGTTTGTGGAGAAGATGAGCCAGGGCATGATTGGGGGGAGTCCACGACTGAACAAGACGGCGCTGGTGCTGGGACTGCTGGCCTGCTTGGGGATGTGCGTGGTGGCCACGTTCCAGGTGGAGTCTCCACGTCTGCCCCGCTTTGCGCTTTTGACAGTCCGACAGCCCTCGGTTGGATTTGCCCGGCAGGAGACGGCGGTGATGGTGGTTCACGACATGGGCGCCTTGCTCTTCTTCGTCACGGGCGTCCTCTACATCCTCCTGCAGTCCGTCATTTCCTACCGCTCCTTCCCGTACTGCACGTCGGCGGCGGTGTGCCGGGCCCGGCTGCTTGTGGCCGTCATCGCCTCGCTGGCCTTCTTCCCGAGTATCCTTTGGCCTAAGGGAACGTGGTTTTCCACGTCAAAGCTTTTCCCCTTGACGAGCAAAACCCCCAAGCCGTCGTTTGTGCCTTTTTCGTGAAACAAAACGACCTCCACAGAGACACGAAGAGCAAGGTGGGTGGCAAAGATGAGCGTGAGCGGCGCTGACGTGACAGGTCCGCTGACGTGACGGGTCTGCTGACGTGTCTTTTCAGGACTATCCCTTCCACGTGGCCAGCGCCGTGTGCGAGTGGATGGTGGCCTTCAGCTTCGTCTGCTTCTTCCTCACCTACATCGACGACTTTAAAGTCAGCCTGCCGCCTTCGCGTTGCTTTTCAACGGGCCTTCTTGCACGGTTAACCGAGTCTTGTCCCGTCTGGCAGCGGTTTACCTTGCAGGTGAAGACCGAGATGCGCTAGGGGTGAGCAGAACCGGAGGATCTCACAAGATCCAGCAAGAAGATGCCGCTCGGCCGACGTCAGCGGACAAGCCTTTGCACTTTGGTCCACTTTTTCAACATGGCGATGGATACCCGAGCCAATTTTGCTGAAGCTGTATCTAACCGAAAGCACTCTTAACATTTCCCGTGTTTCTTTTGTACTGTTCCCAAAAAGTTCTGAAATGATATTTCAACTCCAGTACTTTTACAGGTACTCCTCATTTGATCACTTTTTGAGTTTTGTATGACTCTAATTTCACAAGGAATTCATGGAGCAAAAAGGGACGGATGAAAAGTATTCATTGGATCGATAATCCGACACCCCTGAGCAACAATAAAGACATTTTTTACATTTTAAAAAATATCCAACACCGCTGAGCAACAATAAAAACACTTTTTATATTTTAAAAAATATCCAACACCGCTGAGCAACAATAAAAACACTTTTTATATTTTTAAAACATATCTTTGCAAATGGTTTTGAATGATTTGGCTTTGTACATATTTGTTTAAAATGGGCAAAATCGACTTGAATCATAGATGCAGACAAGTACGATACAAGATGAACCCAACCGAGTCGAACAACGAATTCGTTATCTTTTTTGCACATGCATGCAAGACGCGTCAAACAAATATATTGCCATTTGTTTTTGTTGTTGTATTTTGAAATATTGAAAACAATCTTAGTTTGTCATTGTCGTCCTCCGGTTGATTGATTAACATCACAGCGGCAAGAATTTCAAATTCTGCACAGGATTACCTGCATGACTTGTGAAGAAAAACAAACGAATGCCACGAAAACTTCAACGCTTGGCTCCGTTTGAATTGAGCTTTCTCGGTCACCGTACGCACGCGAACCCAAATCCGGTGTTGTGCTTGATTTGGTTCCCCCGTGAGATTTTGTTCCCCCTGCCTTGGGAGCGCGCACGCCTTATTTGGAAAGCGAAAAACCCATGTCGTACGGTGTTGCAAAAAAGCCCACTTTGTCCGTTAACTTGGTAGCCGAACGGAACCGAGGGACGCCCCTTCCTGACTACTACGGTGCAGGGCTAAGCACAATAACTTCATTTTTGCAGAAACACACATTCTCTGTTTAAATGATGACTTATGGCTTTCGGTTGTCATGCGATCGTGGCAAGTTAACGAGTCCCTAGCTCCCTCACGTCGGTACTGCGAGATCGAACGAGTCCAATGTGTTTCTCATTTGCAGTTTTGTCATGGACATTTCATTTGAAGGCAAACGCGCTCTGCTCACCGGGGCAGGAAAAGGTAAACACAATAGACTGCTATTATTATTATTATTATTATAATTATTATTTTGCGCCATATACTGTATGCACAATTGCACCATTTCGACTATGTTGCGCTTGATTGATTGATTTATTCACTGCTCTTATTTATTCATTGTATGTGCCTTCTTGTTTTTGCTTTTTGTATTGTTTACGTTTGGTAGTGTATTGTACATAGAGGTCGTCTGGTCAAGGATGAAAAAGGAAAATTGACATGGTCATTTTACGCTGGGTTACATACAAGTGAATGGGGGCACTGCCATCTTGCGGTAGCCTGGCGTCATTACATGAACCACTTTATAAACGAGTCAAAAGCCTGTATGTTTCATATCATACGACGTACGTGTTTAATTCTGCTTATGTGATGATATTTTAAATGTACAATTAAATACTCATATGTTCAAGTTCTAATAACCATATTGTAACTGAACTAAAATCATATTGTCATTAAAGAAAGAGCAATGATGAAATGGAAATGGACATGGTCATTTTACGCTGGGTTACATACAAGTGAATGGGGGCACTGCCGTCTTGTGGTAGGGTAGCGTCATTACATAAACCACTTTATTGACGATAGTCAAAAGCCCATTTAATATATTAACTAAATTAATATATCATATTAATTTATACCATATATTAATTACATTAATATATTATATTAATTAAATGATATGAATAATTGCAAGATAGTAATTTAATGAAAATAATATATAATAATTATTATATTATATATATATATATATATATATATATATATATATATACATATATATATATCATTTATACAATGATAGTCAAAAGCCCATTTAATATATTAATTAAATTAATTTATCATATTAATTTATACCATATATTAATTACATTAATATATTATATGAATTAAATTATATGAATAATTGCAATATAGTAATTTAATGAAAATAATAATATATAATAATAATTATTATATTATATATATATATATATATATATATATATAGTGGTAATTTCTGTATAGATTTTATTGTAATTATTATTAGTATTATATATTATTATTTTCAACAAATATTATTATATTATCATTTTAATTAATATTGGGCTTTTGACTATCCTTAATGAAGCCATTCATGTAATGACGCTAACTTACCACGAGATGGCAGTGCCCCCATTCACTTGTATGTAACCCTGCGTAAAATGACCATGTCCATTTCCATTTCATCATTGCTCTTTCTTTAATGACAATATGATTTTAGTTCAGTTACAATATGGTTATTAGAACTTAAACATATGAGTATTTAATTGTACATTTAAAATATCATCACATAAGCAGAATTAAATAAATACGTACGTCGTACGATATTAAACATACAGGCTTTTGACTGTAGTGTATGAAGCGGTTCATGTAATGACGGCAAGCTACCGCAAGATGGCAGTGCCCCCATTCACTTGTATGTAACCCTGCGTAAAATGACCATGTCCATTTCCATTTCATCATTGCTCTTTCTTTAATGACAATATGATTTTAGTTCAGTTACAATATGGTTATTAGAACTTAAACATATGAGTATTTAATTGTACACTTAAAATATCATCACATAAGCAGAATTAAATAAATACGTACGTCGTACGATATGAAACATACAGGCTTTTGACTGTAGTTTATGAAGCGGTTCATGTAATGACGGCAAGCTACCGCAAGATGGCAGTGCCCCCATTCACTTGTATGTAACCCAGCGTAAAATGACCATGTCAATTTTTCCTTGACCAGACGTCCTCTATCTACAATACACCACCAAACAAAACCCAGCGGGAATTCCTCGCCAAAGTGGCAGAATGGTTTATAACTTGACTCGGTGTTCGGGAGACTGTGGTTCGAGCCCCACACGAAACGCTGGCAAAATGGCTTTTAACTTTAACCGGTGTTCGGGAGACTACGGTTTGAGCCCCACACGAAGCGGGTTATGAGCTAAAGTTTGCATAGTGTGAGACTCGAACTTGGTTCTCCCGAACATAAGGCAAAAGCGTTAGCCACTACACCAGTTAGTGTTCTGCAATAAATCGGTGATTCTGCCAATTTATCCATTTCATGAGAGGTATGCTATGAATACATAAAAAACTTTGAGAATCTCAACGTCAAAATGGCTGAACGGTTCACGACTTGGGTCGGTATTCAGCAGCCTCGAGTTCGAGACTTGCTCTTTGCAGCTTTTGCAAATGAAATAGAGCGACGTATAAGAATCGAACCCGCCGCTCCCAAACTCAAGGGAAAAGCTAGAACCATTCGGCCATTCAAGATCTTACTTGCAATGGTAAAGTATTTGTAATTGAAGGTTACGCTGAACCTTTCCTGAAGATAACTTCATGATCTGGGATAATAAAAAGAACTCTTCTGATAACATGCAACGGACAATGGTCGAGGGGATAACGCCATTGCCATCGATAATTGCAGTGCTGGTTCGAGCCCCAATCGTCCACAGATTTACCTTTGCCGTTTTTCTCTCCTGTTTGAAAGCTTTTTTTTTTTCTTTTTTTCTTCTTCTTCTAATGACGTCATCACAAAAAGAGTATAAAAGGCGTCAAGAACGCGACGCTCACCACTGACGGCGGAAGCCACGTTGCTCTGGTCCACTTGCTGCGGCGGCGGCGGCGGTACAACAGCTTTTAAAAGTGACAAGGTGGGTGTTCTACTTTTGTTAAACCTTTCCAAACTAACTGCTTTTGCTCTCTTTCACCGTCTAGTTGCACTTTGGGCGTGCTTCCATCGTGCAAGCGCAAAGGTTTGCAGAAGCTAGCGTTAGCAGTTAACATCTTCAACGACCACCAAAACGCGTTATTCGGCGTCCACAAACAATTGAATCATGTAACGGTGGTAAGTAAATGTACATTTTGAAAAGTGAAGCACCGTGTGGAAAGATGACTAACATTATTTGCACAAACATTTAATTTTCGACTTTCTGTCTGCAGGTGCAAACCCTCAAAACAAGCCTGTCATGGCCGACTGACTTGAGTTTTAAAGTCAACTCTTTCGATCGAGCGCTTCTAATTGTCTTCTCATTTCTGTCCCCAGGCAGGCCTGCATCTGGAACCGAGGGAACAGGTTGACTGCAAAATGGCAAAAATGTTTTTATTAGCAAGGCATCTTGTCAAATTGACTAAAGCAAACATTTTGTTCTTTTTTCTGCAGGGTCCAAAATGGCCACCTTGCAGTCCTCTCATGGATTCATGAGACACTTGCAGGTCTACTCTTGCTCAATTTGCATGTTAGGCTGAGAATGGTTGTAACCTTACCGTGTCTTTCAGAGCAGCGAGCTGGAGCTGTGGTTGCAGAGACGTCCGGTGCTGCCCTCCATTCCTCACTGGTGAAACGCGCACGCGTCCAAACGTTTGACACATGTCAAACATTTCAGCATGTTTTTCCCCCTTTTGTCCACTAGGTGGGACCAAAGGACCTGTTTCTGTAGCATGGTGAAGATCTACATGGTTTTAATCTTGTGGCGTCATCAACCTCTTGTCCAGGTGACTATAAACTTGGCATTGTTTAAAAGCACTTACCTGCCTCCCTCTTCCTGCAGAGCCCTTTCCAGTAAGGATGCAGTTGGAACGTCTGCTACCTGCTGGCCAAAAATAAAATCCCTCCAAAACCATGCAGAGGTAACTCAAGGTTGTCTCCATTTTCAAAGTTGACACAGAAATAAAATGTACTAAATGGCAGCTTGATTGGTTTGTGTTGTGTGCAGGTGTCCATCCTGGAGAATTTTTACAACATTTCCGAAACTCTCGCTGTGCACCAGCGACTGGCTGCTTCCACGCTACAGTAAAAAACAAAAGCAGTAAACTTAAATGGAGTCGCTGTGTCAATGTTTCTTTTTCTTTCCAGGCAGAGGTGGCAAATCCAGGTCCAGAAAGTGAAAAGCCTGCCACAGTTTGTCTTCAGCCTCTGACCTCGTTCACCTGGGTCTGTGCTGCCTCAAGAGCCCTCCGCTGGTAAGGGAAGGAAAGTAAATGTCATTATAGCAAACCTGTTTCAAAATTTTAATTACTACTTTATTTTTTTGTCCAGTGTGGATCACCATGGTCGTAGGGGAAGCTGAGGACAAGAGCAAAGGCGCATACCAGCAGCACTTTGTTGATTTTGCTTACTCGGCTCAAAGGCAACCTGAGAAGTGAGGCACTTTCAATGCTCCTCATTGCACACTTATCTTTATTCCAATAATTTTTTTCTCCTATTTTCTGACAGGAAGCAAGGGACAACCTCGACGCCCTGGGTCATGCAGCTTGCAGTACTCTGTGCCATAAACAACTCTACTTGCGCACTGGTATGTTTCATGCCAAAACATTTTCTGCACAAAATGTTGACTTAGCTTTTTACTTACTGATATCTTTTTGTCTCAGGTCCAGGCATGGAGTCCCACGGGCTGACCACTCGTCCCACTGGCTGACCATTCCACCACTTGGCAATGAGCAGACTGCCATTCAACTTGTTACTTTGTTGTGATTTATTTACTCTGCAAAAGAAATAAAGCTTTATTACAAATAATGCAACCTTTCAACTCTTCATCTTCAAACATCTTAACTTAAACTTAAAAACAAACAAACATTTATTTTCTTTCGAATAAAATATTTTTTTTTTTTTTTTTCCCCTACAAAATTTTTTTTTTTTTTACGGAATTTTTTTTTTCCAATGAAATTTTTGTAGAAAAGGGGCGGGATTTGATTAGAATACTGCTTCATGATTGGCTGAAAGCGCCAAAACTGGGTGGAGCCAGGAGAATAAAAAGCTGTGATTGGTCGAAAGGTGGGCGTGGATATGCAAATGAGGTGCCCTGCGATTGGTTGGCCTAAAAGTGGGCGTGGTTTCCTAAAAATGAAGCAATTTGATTGGTCAGATGTGCCAGATGGGCCAAATGCCGCATTCTGATTGGCTGTCAGAAAGTGGGCGTGGCTATGCAAATATTTAGCCGAGCCGTGATTGGCCAGGCTGAAATTGGGCAGAGTTAGGAGGCGGGCACAGTGGCACTTAGGTTTTGGAAGGCTCTTTTCAGCTTGGAGTTGAGTATTTGCCCTCAGCCAGTGAACAGAGCCAAGTGTTTGACTGCTTCTCTCGCTCTCCACATGACTCAAAGTGACTGCAATTGTACAATTGCATCAATTTGACTCATGTGGAGACAGAGAGAAGCAGCAAAGACTTGTGTCTGTTGCAGTGACACTCACCTCAAGGTTGAAAACCTGTGTGCATAGTAGTTAGTGGACACTTCGGTTTTGGAAGTGGCCAACTCAAGACTTCAAACAGCACCTTGCCAATGCAGTGACCACCAAGCATGGAAGACTTCAAATGAGCACTTTTGCTCATGAATCACAAAGACTCGCGTTTCACTTGAACAATTTATTGAATAGAAAAGCAATTTGAAAAGGCATGGAAGCAGCTTAAGTGCTTGATGAACTCAGGTATGATGTCACTTACTTTTCGGGGAAGGTGAGCACATGCAAAAAAACTCTCACTGGGACAAAACCTAAGTGCCAGCTACTGCACAGTACCACCACCACCACTCTTGGACCAATTTTTCCATGACACTGACGCAAACCAAATCAGTTAACTAGATGTTTCTGACTAACTTGGTTTGCATCAATGTCATCAATAAACACATCCAGATGAGTGCGATGATGATGATATTGTGCAGTACCTGGGACTTTGGTTTTGTGAGAGATGTCAGCTGCTTGCATGTGCTCACCTTCTCCCTGGTGTGTCATGACAATATGACATTGCACATCAGCTCCTCAAGCACATAACATTACCAACTAATACACAGTTATTTATTTATTCATATATTTTTTTAAAATTCAAGTCATATTATTTGAACAAAGTGGTACACTTTCACTTTTCACGTGTGCCAACTATGATCAAAAATATACTTTTTAAGTTAAAATGCACGTACACTTTTCAAAACGATACTTCTTACATTGACATGTAACTTTAACGACTGTAGAGCAATTATTCTCTTTCTTTTTACTGTGGCCCAAAGAATCAACGGGACAAGGTCCACCTTCCTAGTCACCAGAGGCATAATGTTACATGGAAAATGGGGAGGTACCTTTTGAGATATGCAGATAGATGGACGAGCAGCAGCCGACGTGGAGCCAGCCTACAGTCTTCAAGTTGGACATGGAAAAACATAGAAAAACAACATTGAAGTCAAACGTTCTCGTTGATGACCCATTGATTGACAGCCGAGTGAGTGCTGCTGGTGGGCGTGCTAGCTAAAGCTCCACCTCTTGTTTCACGAGAGCTAGCGAGTTCCACTGACCTAACGACTAACAAATATTCTCCTTTCATGTCGTTGTTTACATGTACGCGTTTACATACATACAGCAAGTTTAAGAGCTTGGAAAAAGTTGACATGACTCACTCGAAAGCCCAAAAGGTAGCAACCTGAAGAGCTAGCTGCCCACGGAAGCGGAAGTGTACGGTAGCCGAGAAAGGTCAATTCAAATCACCAAAAAGCGCGTCTTTGGCAGCCTGCAGAAAAGACACTCCCACATCATGTATACAACACTAGTTCGGATAATATGGTAAACACGCAAGCTTAAAAACTAGTTAAAAAGACCGGCCTTGTCAAAAAATAATATTCTGTCATATTGTTTGACTTTCATCCAAATTTGTGTTGTATAATATTAATTTGCTTGGAAAATACCTGAGTAATAAAATAGATGGATGGATGAATGATGATCACAATGAAGTAGAAAGTCTCCTTTGTAATATATACTCCTTGTAGCCTGTACCCACAAAGAGGAGTTTCTTTGCATCGAGGTTTACGCCTTGTTAAGGTGCAGTACTACTTCATTCCACAAGAGGTCATTGTTGCACCGTTCAATAGTTGTCCGCATTGAGCGCGTGAAAAACGAAGTCGCACACTACAACACGCGTTAGGCCTTGTTGGAGGTCACCGCTAAAGAAAAGAGAGATGTCAGAGTTCAACTTTTTCAAAGTAACAGCTTTTTTTTTAATGTAACAAACACAATCCGTATATCCGATGTGCATCGAGCGGCCGTCCTGTCCCGTTACCGCTCCACTCTGTCACCAGCGACCCAGGAAGCGTGAGGAGATAAGGACGACAGCTCCTGTGATGCTTCTGATAACCTGCTAATCACATTCATCCAATTAATGAGGGCAGGCCACTCGGACCGGCCGGCTTTGGCTTTTCTTGGCCACATTTATGGCAACATTAAAAGTTCAGCACTGGTAGTAACTATTTTTGGAAGCAATGAATCCAAATAGGATCATTTGTGACTGCACGGCGGTCGGGAAGCCGCGGGCCAGCGGGCTGGTGAATTATTGAAGACGTCATTGGATGGCGCACAGGCGGCGGCGGGATGGAGTTTCACGCCGCCTCAAATATTCTCGGCCGACTGAAAGCCGGAGAGGAAACTTCACTGAGTGTCCGTGATTAGATCTGACTCGGTCCATTAGGCGACATCCTAGCTGGACTTTAGCAGCCGTCCATCTGCAATGTGACATTTCCCACGGCTGCAGGTGGCGCTGTGGAGAGTGGGCGAGCGTGGAAACAAAGTGCCTTTCCCATTTTGAGGCGCCAAAATGACCATTTGGAAGAAGGCCAAATGAGAAATGGAGGCGCCATTTTGTCAACTTTTGCTGGCATCGTTGCGGCATGGCCTCCATTTTGTCTCGCCGTGTGCGGAGATAAGAGAAAGTGGATGAACTCGGGCCGCCGCCTTTCATGCGTGTTGTCACGGTAACGTACGTCTTCCGATAGCAGCGGGAAGAAAATGGCTGCCACCTTCCTCTCCCGTTTCCTATCGATAGCATCACCCCCCTAACCACCCCACCCATCTCCTCCGTGGCAATCCATCCACTTTCCCATTTTTCCTCCTGGCTTATCTTTCCATTTGATCTGGTCCACTTTTCAGCCTCCTCTCCGCCTGTCCCTCATCGCGCTGCCGCCGCCGCCGCCAGCCGGGCGCCTCCGCCGCAGAGGGAGCCCTCGGCAAGGAAGGAGGTCACCATTTACAATCGGGGCCGGAATTCAACTTTGGTTGTTCCAGAATGCCGACCATCACAAATGATGGTGAGGATGTCATCACCAAACGATGACACCAAAAGGAGGATGCGTGCCAAGGGTTGCGTTGTCCACATTTTGGAGCTGCGGCGGGGCAGCTAGCACGAGGAAGAGGTCATTAGTCAGGCCGGCGCTAACGATGCTGGGGCGCAGCCAATGGCGGCTAATGGCGACACTGATGATGACGGACGCCGCCGGCGCGCTACCGGTCCTGGAAATGAGCGCGCCGGCCGATAACGGCCTCCGGTGCGCCTTATCGCTCGCCGTTTCCTCTTCCCGGGCAAAAGAGCAGCTTAGCTCGCAAGCTACAAAACATGAAATGGCGTTAGCCAGCCAGGCCCATTACATGAGGGAGGGAGGGAGGGAGGGAGGGAGGGAGGGGGGGAGCAGGTCGCGCTGTGTTGGGTGTACGCATAAGATTGATTGTCGCTATCTCCAGCGACATCGTCTTCGTCCTCGTCATCATCACGGCCTGCCTTAAGAGGAATAACGTGCACCTTCTGTCTAATTTGGACATTATTCAAGGCTGTCACAGCGCAATTATTTCATGCTTATCTGCGGCGCGCACGCCATGGCGTGTTGGTCACGCGCGTGCGCACACACTGACACACTTTTAGAAATTGCATCGATGGGGGCCTGCGATAGGAACGCCGCCCCCCCCCCCCCTTCATTACAGCATTGATTACCTTGCTCATCTTATCACGGCGAGACGCCACACGCGCTTTCTGTATTGTTTGCCAGCGGCCCACCGAGACGCCCTTGTTTGCACATTTTCACGTGCGAGGGAGGGCGGAGAGGGGGGGGGGGACTTTTGGGGAATTTGGAGCCGGCCCGGATAGCGAGAGTCGAAACCAGGTCGGGAAAAGGACGGCTTTTGATGTAACGAGTTTTGTTTTGACTGAGCGGGACTAAAGACGCCGCCGCCACACTCGGGTGGAAGTCTGGCCCAAACACGGGTGCATCATGGGGGACTAAAGTCAACACAAGAGTTGGCTTCAAGCACACGGAGGTTCCTCGAATAGCAGCTTTCACCATGCGGCTATTTCTCACTAATCTCCATTTGGTGAAAAAAAAAAAACATACAAAATCCAAAGCGACGCTTGTCATAGAAAACTCTGTCAATCCCGTTTATTTGTTCCATAAGGCCCAAATGCGAAGCTGGGAAGAGGCCGAGGACGACAAGTTACAAGAGTAAAAGAAGTAGTTGCAAAAAGCAGACAAAAGGACACGCACAAGACGTGTCGGGGGCGCTCGTCGCTGATGCCGTTAAGCGGCCGGGCCAGAAACTGCACGCTAAGAGAAAAGCCCGTTTGGGAAGCGGCGCTGCGGCCGCAATCTCCCGAGTCCACCCCGTTGGCCATCGCTTGCGGAAAAGTGGGACAAATCCCGCCCGCCCCCACGCCTCGGGAACAAGCGCCCGTGTCCGAGTTTGCTTGGATTGTCCGCCCGGGAACGGCGGTGCGCTTCCCACGCCGGCCAATCAGATGAGCCGCAGGACGGCGTTCCCACTCGCCGCCGCTGCCTGATGTCCAACTTTCAAGCGGAGCCAGACGGCGCCCACGCTTCCTCGTCTTCGCGTGATCCTCGCACGCCAATTGCGATGCGGTGGCCGTCTTGTCATTGTTGTCGCTCCTCCTCGTTTCTCACCATCACGCTCATCTTCGGCATTAGACGCAGCTTCACTTTTCTTCTTAAACGCTTTGCCAAACAAAGTGAGCTCCTCCTCCGCTTGGAGCGTCTTCCTTCTCAGCATCTCTATCTGGAATCCGAAACATCTTCATCCTTAGCACTGCCTTTGCCTTTATATGGACGTTAGCATCATACTGGCACATCATGCAAAGCGCCACAGCTAACAAAGTTAGCATTGACGCTTTAAGCAATGAATATCTGAACAAGCAACACAAGGCCTCCTCCTCCTCCTCCTCCTCCTTCTTCTTCTTGACAATCACTTTTGTTCCAAAGGTTCTATCTGCAGCCCAGATGCGGTCCAAGCCAGCGCTCCAAACACAGCGTGGGACCGTGAAGCTCCGGCAATGGGACCGTGACCGCTGCCGCCTGACCGGACAAGCATTTTTTGACGCCGCTACCCACAAGCCCCTGCGGTCTTGCCCCCACCGCGCCCACGCTCAGAGGACACGCCCGGCCGGGATGGGATCCCGGACCGGTTATCTGCTGCGGCCCAGGGAGTCCGAACCAGCGTGGGACGCGGGGCCGGCGCAGATCCATTGTCTGCCCGTCTCGCCGTGTCACTTCCTGTTAGCCAACCTGACGACGTATTGGCACACACAAACACGAGACGGCGGCGTGTGGGCGGGCCTTTGCCACGGGCGCCCGGCCGGCCGGCGTTTCCACGGGGATGAGGAAGCACACATGGCGAGGACCACCGAGGAAGTGCGAGCGCCACTTCAAATTGCGCCGCCAAGTGGTGAGATGGAGAAAGAGCAGCTGAAGCTTTTTGACTTTTTGGGATTTGAGTCTGTTGTGGGCTTCGGTTCTGGGCATCCCGTCCTCGTTCCGTAAGTGCCCTTTTGAATTTCCACAGGTTAGATGTTAGTTTTGGTGACTTAAGCCCAGCTGAGACACGGTGGTCTTATCATCCACCAGCGTTTTTTTTCTTCTTTTTTTCCTTTCTTTCGCTGGCCGCCAGAGGAAGAGAAGTGATTAGCATAAGAGACACTTGCTGTTGTCCCCGGGGGAGTGTCAGTCCAAGTGGGAGCGTATGTTGACATTTATAAGCATCTGCGGGATTGGGGGGGGGTTCTATTTGTCAGCTGTTTAACTTCAATTAGGGGAGAAGGCAGGGCGGGGGTGTTGCGGCCCACACCGCTGGCAGCCGTGGAAGCAGAGAGCCGCTTGCTAAAGATGGAGTCCGTCTGGGAGAACGAGCCAATCGGTAGAAACACAATTAGGGCGACCGGCACTCACAACAATATCACATTTAAAAGACAATAGCGATTCATTTGAAATGATACTAAAAATAATAAAATAAAATTATTTGGAGGTCTTACTGACTCTATATTTATTTTCCTTTGACTTGATCGATTTTAATCAACTCACAGGAATGACGATATTCTGCTGACACGACGAGCGTTGCACGCTTGAATTCATTCCATTAAATCGGGCATCACCTAGGCGCTGGGTGTTAAGACGCTCCCGGATGGAGACGAGTTACTCGACGGCGGCAAATAAACACCTACCAAACAAAATGAGGAGGAGGAGGGGAATAAAGTGAGCTGTCAATCACACACGGCGAGAGGTGACGGCCGCCGCTTCCACGCTTTACTTCCCCCCACGCATTCGTCTTCTTCATGAACGAACAAAGGAGAGTCGAATTAGAAGAAAAAATAAATATATATATATATATAGCTGGCATCAGATAAGGAGAAAGGAAAGGGGTGGGTGGGGTTGTTGCTGGGAGCATGGGTGTGTGTGTGTATGATGTGTGTATTCAACTCCGGGCTGACTCCTCTTATGCTAATACAGCCAATTTCCTCTTTTATTTCATTTCTGGAGCCCCAAATCTGCGATCTCCGATAAGGTTGCCGTGGCGACCGCCTGCTCCCCGGGCGGATGCGGGCAGCCGTGTGATGGAGATGTGGAAGGCGGCAAAGGCAGAGGAGGAGGAGGAGGATGAATAATTTAAAACTCCAGCAAGCTGCACAGATAAGAGACGCGCACGCACGCACGCACGCACGCAGGCGGGCGGGCGGGGAAACGCACACACATCCATCTTCCTCGCCGTGGTCTTGTGAGGCTTTTCCCCTCCAAAGCCAGCTGACCTTCACGGTCAAGGTCGCGATGGCTAATTGAACCGCGCGGCCTCAAAGGCCGTTGGCCGACTGAGCGTACTGTAAGGTCAAGGTGGCAAGCCATCGCGCGAGCTTCAAGTATTTCACCATACTTGAAGCCCGATTGACTTCCACGCTATGAATCAATATTTTTCACTTCCTTGTTGCAGGTGATGATTGCTGCCTGTCAGTCACGGGGGTGATTTCCAACTGCCGCAGCATTGTCGCTTGTCACCAGGCGGAAAACTATTTGGACGGCGCCGGCCGGCTTGTTTTACTTCCGCCGAGCTCAAGTCCAGGTGAGGCCTCCGAGCGCATTCCCCAACAAGACGCGCAGGTCGCACGCCATCGCCAACGGAGCGCGACGCAACCAAATATGACACACATACCGACCGGATAGGCGAAGGTGTGCCTCGACATTCCACGTGTTGGCTGCACCGCCACACCCGGCCACGGGGTGTCACTGCACCCCTTGAAGAGAGCCAGTCGCCACCAGGGCGACCCCAACGGCCTCCGCTTGAGCGGCAGGAGATCCGGCCTTCTCCGACCCCAACACGGGGAAGGAGTAGAAAGAAAAGAGGAAAAAGAAACACCAGCAGAACCTGGTTCTCACAGCAAATGAGCTTAATGAGGAGCATTGAAGGAAGCTCTCGCTCGCTCAATCAGTGGCAGACAGCAAAGAAAGCGGCGTGGCATCTCCTCCAAAAGCAGATCATCTCTTTAATTAAATTATTCCCAAATTAACCATAAAGGCACAATCATCGGCATCATAATAATGCAAATAACAAGTGGAATATATTTGTGGCCTCAATCGGGGCCGACGAGACGGCGTTTAATTACAAAAAAAAAACATCTTGAATTGCGGGAGCCTCAATTAAATCTGATGTTAATTAAATCTGATCTCGTTTCGAGCATTCATCAAGCGGCAATTTGAATTTCGTCAACACGACTTTTTATTTCCATTTGAATCTGGGCGCCACGCACGACTTTAATTTCATGCTTGTGATGAAGCTCCGGCTTTTTATTTAGCTGACTTGCATTGCTTTCCTAATCTGACGCGCACCCCAAAAGCCCCCCCCCCCCCAACACAAGCCCCGCCTCTTTTTCCCTCTCGCTTTCGTTTTGTGCAATCGGAGCATCTCCCGCGCATTTTCATCTCACCGAGTCAGCGCTTTCAAAGGCGCGCACAAAAACGAGAAAGTTACCACGAAATAAAAACTTGGTTTGACCCCAAAACCTCCAGACATTTTTTTTTTTTCAAACAACTTTTCATAAGTTTTTGCTCAACCATTTTTTTCCTTTCAAAGCTTTGCCTTCGGAACAATACAAGACTCGTCGGATTGCAACTTTTTCTCGCTTTTATTTTTATTTTTATTTTTTAAAGAGCGGGACGTCACACGACGCGATAAACGATGCTAATGACCAAACTCATTTCAAACAAGCTGAGCGCGATAAACAAATCCATTCGGCGAGAAGACAACAAGAAGCGGAGGAGGAGGAGGAGGAGGAGTGCGGCAGGTGGATGCAAATTGTTTGTTTTGCACTGGCGGAATTTAAATTACAGTTCAATCACATAGTGGTGGTGGTGGGGGGGTCGGTTGGTGGGGGGGGGGGGGGGGCGACCCTGCCATTTGCCGGCGCAGTTGATGTTTGGCTGCGTGCGGATTGAGCGCCACGGGTGCATTTCACAGCCGTGAATGAGGCCAGCCAATCTGGCTCAGCCGACTAGAACAATAATTAGAATGGAGATTAAATAAAAATAATTAGAAAAAGTTCATCTAGTTTTGATGTATTAATTATTCCGCCCCTGCTTTATTCCGACTCTAATTATCTGCTTCAGTGGAGATGCCGCCACCACCGCCGCCGCCGCCGCTCCCCTCTTCTACTGCGAGTCATAAAAAATGACATTCATGTAATTATGTCAGCAATTTGGGAGGAAGTCAGCTAAGCACAGCACACACACACACACACACACACCGGCGCGCAGTTTCAAGTAACTACTCAGAAGTTTGCTTTCAAGGCAGCCGTCAAAATAATAGAATGCAGTCAGAGATTATTTGCAGGCCCAAATTTCTGACCAAAGATAACACAAATGAAACGCTTCTTTTCTCCGGCAAAATAGGATTGGATGGTTCAAAACACATCGCAATGTTCTTCAATTCAAAATTTTTCTGCCAAAACAACTTTTCTATCTGCCACCAAATCTGAATCTGCAAGATTGCCACAATTAGACAGAGCGCCAAAAGTTTGTTCTTGAAGATGAACAAGAACAAAATGATCTGTTATGTGACATTTCTTTTTTTTCAAGTGTTGTAAATTCCAATTTTTTTTCTTCTATCAGACCTCTTGTACGCGTTTTTTGGGTTAAAACGCATTTTTTTTCTTTTGCGCTTGATCCATTCTTCTTGGTCACCAGATCGTCATTTGCATATAAATGGAAATATTTATTGTTACACGTGCTCATTTTCCCTCCCTGGCGCAAACCCGAGTGTGTGCGTTTTGGGAGTTTAGCAAAAAAGAGCAAGCCCTCGTAAGATGTTGAGCACGTCAACGGCGAGAAGCGCCAGAAGCTAAGCCGTAATGACACCTGACGCCTCAAAGACACAAAAAGTTGCAGGAAGAAACTTTCCTAAAAAGTTGGATGATAGCCTTCAGACACGCACACACAGACGCAGGTCAAGTGTGAAGGTCGGGGAGCAGCTCCCAGGGTGAGCATTCATTTTGGTATCGGGCTCCTAATGGGCGGCTAACGCTATTTGCTGTTGCTCGCTCTGCGGCTAATGGATGACGTTCTTCAATTACGCAAGCTTTTGAATAATAATCATCTATTATTTATTTTCCGCTGACGAATGACGACATAGTATCATGTCAATGTCATTCAAATGAAATGACATTTTTCCTTTTCTTTTTGGAGCTGGCTGCCAAATGGACTCTCCTCAATTAATGCATTAGAGGGGTCAAAGGTTACGTAAGCAACATTGGGAATGTTCATGGACAGCCAGCAGGAAAAGGCTTGCTTATTTTCTTCTCTCTCTCTCTCTCTTTTTTTTTCACCCGGCAATGTTCTTAACTTTTTCTGATGGGAGGGGGGGAGCTGGATTGTCGGGACTTTAAATCTTCTTCTTGGTCTTGGTGACAAATCCTTCAAATTGCTTGCCAAGTGTTTCCTCTGGGTCATAATCCCAACTTCTTAACGCGGAAACTTTGGACTAGATGGGAGGGTGGGGGAAGACATATTTCTTCTGTTTTTGTCAATTAATAAAAAAAAAAAAAAGTAATTGTTTTGTGGGCAGACGTCCTCCTCAATTGCAAATTCACTCTAAAAAACAAATAGCGATGACTGCATCTCAAACCATGGCTTGGACGGCGGCTCGCGGAACGAGCCAAAGGGAGGAACGGCGGCGGCGGCGGCGGCGGCGGCCTGATCTCATCTGGGGCCTGATTGGAAGCGACGGGGCTGCGAACGGAGCGACGGCTCGCTCCCACAGCGCTGTTTGCTTTGCAGAGTCAGCGAAAGCCGCATTTCTTTTGGATCAACAACCACACCCGCAGCGGAAGTCTCGCCGTCCGGCCGGCCGGCCGGCCGGCATTTCTTTTTAGACAAAAGTAGTGCTCACGACTCCCGTGTGGAATATTGGGCAAAATTCCTTTCCCGATGGAAACGGATTGGTCCATTTGGACGCAATGGTGACAAATGTTTGCTATCGGAGTCATTTTGCAAGGCTGGCTGGCCGCCCGCCGCCGCCGCCGTGTGTTTTGGTGTTGAGGTCGGCCTGCGAATGAAAACAATGGCCACACATGTTTTGCCAGTTAATGGACAGTGCGCACAGGCGGCGCTGCCTCTATTTGACTAACCTCGCACTGAACCCCCGAGGGGAGGGGCGGAGGGGGTCCGCGCTCCCTAAATGAATGAAGCCTCTCCTCTGGCCTGGGCCGTGTTTGCCTTGGCGCGCCGGCGTTCAGCTGAGCGCTGCACCTTTTGATGTGTTTGCTAGGCCGGGCGGCCGTAATTAAACACAACACTCGCCGCCGCGTTTATGTTATGTCTCGGCCGGCGGACAAAAAGTCCACTTGTTGCCGTTCTGGAGACAAATGGCCTTTTCCCATTGAAACCAACGGGAAGGCCCGTCGTCCGTTCCGCCGGTTCCGCTATCGAGTGCGCGGATGGGCTGACAAGTCTTGTATCTGTTACTTGGCGGAGAAACACACCCGGAGGCGGAACAAAACGCTGCGCTTGTGTTACCGGCGAGAGGCTGTGGGAACGACCCCGCCGCTCGGGCCACGGCGCTCCTGACACTCGCATAAAGTCCGTCAAGTTGATGAAATTCCCCCAACGGAGCCACGCTCACTCGCTCGCTCGCAGCCACTTTGTCTTCCCGGGGAACACCTGCCCCGCCGGAGGTCCCGGGGTCGGAACCCGCGGCTCGGTCGGGTCCGCCCGGCCTTTTGTTGGGGCCGCTCGGATTGCCGTAAGGGAATCCGCCAACTACACGGGGTCCCGGCCCGGCCCGTTTGTTAATCAAGTCCGGGGCTGAATGGCGCACCTGCGTCATTGTGGCGCCCGTCCCGTCACGACCTCCAGAAAGGCGACACCATTAAAAAAAGTTATTAACTTGAGTCTCCGACCTGCTTCCCGTCTTGGCTTTGACTTTTTTTCTTTAACGTCGGCCCCTAACTTGGTTTTGATTCGACCTGCTTCTCAACTTGACCCCTTCAGCGAGTTGGAAAATGAACGAACCGGTTCATTGCAGAGTTATTTTAGGGAATCCGTTTTTTTTTTTTGGGCCGGCTCCTTCAGCGGGGTTGCGGAAAAAAGCGAACTTCCTCCGGCGGCAAACAATAGGGGCCCAGGAAGTGTACAATAGGCCCTTTGGCAGCTGTGAAGCCAGCTGTGAAGGACATCAGCCAGGCGGAGCAGCCGCCCAAGCGGTAGCCCCGCCCCCTTCGCCCGGTTGTTCCTGGCGGGCGCCATTGTTGCGGCCGCTATTGTTACTGGCGTTATTGTTACGGCCGCCTGTTTGCTAAAGCGACGAGGCGAGCCTAATCCGGACGTCAGCACTCGCGCTAATGACCTAATTGCTCTCGCAGTCAAAAGCGAGACCCTGACGCTAAGCCCCTGGGCTGGCCCCCTCCCTCCCTGGCTCACTGGCTCGCAAAGTGGTCGTCATTCCCCGGTTTTAACGTCAACTCCAAACGGCAACAATGGAAAAGTCATCACAACTTCTTCAAAAAGTCGTCCGCTCAGCTTCCATTGGGATTTAGTCGGCCGGCAAACGACACAATTGCTAAAAGAAAAATATTCAGCACTTTGGAGACACTGGCGAGGCGATGTTTTGACATCGCACTTCACTTAAAGAGAAAAAAAAACGGACTGGTTCTTCACCTGACGGCAAATTGAACGCGCTCCGGTTCTGGCCGCTTGTGTGCAAGGTCAAGCAAAGCGCCACGCCACTCCCTAGCGTCGCTAGTAGCCGCGCCAGTCCGGTCCAGCTGCGCACGTGACAACCGCAGCGGCAACAGGGGTCGGAGGTCGCCTCGGCCGCTCCGCGTGCGAGTGTAAGCGGAGCTGTCGTCCGGGCCAGAGGTGGCCTCCCTAAAGCACGCCGCCTGTCTCTTTCAATATGACCCCGCCCACCCCATGTGACGGATGGATGGATGGATGGATGGACGCATGAAAAAGACTGCAAGATGTTACAAGAGCCTCCGCCGTCCCTCGTCCCATCTGAGAGGCGTTGAACTTGGCCTTGCCGTCACTCCGGCGTAACGCAACACCGGGCCGGAGCTCGGGATGGGGGCTGGCTAGGGTGACAGCCTCCGCTGGGACCCAGAGTGCATTTCAAACCCATCAGTGTCAGTTAGTTGACTAAGTGGTGACATAATCAGCGTCGCCATGGACGCTCCTCTGGGAGGGGAGGGGGAGGAGGCAGCAATGGCCGCCTTGCCCAACCGATTCAAAAACTTTGGCAGGACGCGACAGACCGACTTAAGATGGCGGCCGAGCCGACGGAGCGGGTGTCGAGATTCCCAGGACGGAAAAGGAAACAAGCGCTAGATGGCACTCATGAATGACAATTGGACTCATCGCAACGCTTTGCTCTCTCACTCAAGTGGAGAAAGAAATCATCTCGCTCGCAATGTCTTCTTCTCCCACCTTAAATCTCGGGCCGCCGGGATTTCTATTTGAACGACTGCGTTCGTCAACATGCCATTTCATCACGACTTAGGACGCGGGCGCCTTCGTTTCGACGGCCTAATTAAGTTCAACTTGGAGCTGGGGGAGATAAATAAAAATTAAAAAAAAACGGCTTGACATAGAAAGGCGCACGGTGACACGAGTGAATCCAGTCAGGAGAAAATCTGCGGCCAGTTCCCGCTATCAGCGCTTTGAGGCCAATACGGTCCCCAAGGTGGCGAGTGGTGTCAAAGCTCCAGCGCCTCTGAGACGATAACGCCGGGCCAAATATCAACACCGCCCCCATCCGGGCCACCGTCATTCGCTCCGACTTTATCACGGATCCCCGGCTTCGCACACACACACGCAAGCGCGGCGTTGCAAGACACCAAATTCCCGCATTCCCGGCAACGGTGGCGTCAAGGACACGGCGTGGCAAACAGGAAGTGGCCTTCTAAATCACAGGAAGTCATATTTACAGGTGGCGGGCGGGCGGGCGGGCGGGCAGCAGGAGGATAACCTGCTTTTATGGCGCCTTGTCAGCGTGATGGAGAGCTCAAGGCCTTATCACGCAATTTGGGATGGCAATATATATATACACACACACACGCACTTTTATCTATATGCGCCCCCCACCCCCCCCACCCTTGGCTTTCAATAGCAGTATATATATTTTTATCAGCAGCTCTCCATTGTCAGGGACAGGCCAGCCGTGTGTGCGTGAGCGTGTGCACGCGCGCAATAATCTCATGCAGCAGATTAAGTGGATTAATTAGGCTTCCATTCATGGGGGTGAATCGCTACCTAAAGAGCTTCCCGCTGCAATGACAAGGAGTTTGCACCCGTAATTAGCCGCCGCCGCCGCCGCAAGTCGCAGTTTTACGTCCTTCCCCGACGCCGCAGACATTACGGTCATGTGCAATAATACAAAAAAACATTTGCCGATATTTCATATTTTTAAATGGGGGGGGGGGGGGGGAGAAACACTTTGTATTTCTATCTGGTTGCTCATTTCTGTCAAATTGATACATTTATAAATAAAAGTGGATTATCGATATCATTCGGAAAACTATATCTCACATTTAGATTAACAGGTCCGAATTAATTCAATGTGTAGAAGTTTTTTGCCCTTTGTAGAAAAAACTAAATGTAGCCAAATTTAAGAAAAAGAAAAAAATGAAGTTGAGTCATTCAGCAAGGCGTGAGTGATCAAGGTCGACTTCCTCTTCCTGCGTCAAAGTAGGTCAGCGACATTTCCTTCTGAATTTTTTTTGTCAATCTTATCACGCGCATCCAAATGTGGCCCGCTCCTCGTTCGCACCGTGAGAATCATTTCAACTCATCGTCGGTCCTCGGACCCCGCTCGGCGAGCGTCGCGGGGGAAGGAGCAACCCTCTCGGAATTACGCCGCAATTACAAGTCGATAACATCGGCGGGAAAAAGAAAAAAAATCAACGAGCCGCCGCAAGACTTTGGCGTCTCCGAGGGGACGCCGAAACAAAAGACGCAAAAAACACTAATTAAGCCCCGATAAAAGACTCATTTGGACCAAAAAAATAGCGGGCGAGATTCTTAACGGCATTTTTTTTCCCTTTCTTTCATTGGCAAAACCTTTTGCCAAAAGTTTGAAAGGATCAAGTGAAAAAATATGCAGAGGAAGGTCAAAGACCATATTTGGACATGGCGTGCAAAGCATAATTAGCGACGTGATTGGCCGTCCGGAACAAATCGCTTGGCTTTGCATGCTTTCCGATGGGCAACATTGCTGTGGATTTTGTACGCCGACGTTTTCCAGATGCCATTTTTTTTTTTTTTGCGCCCATCCTGAACACGCACGCGGGTGTCACTGTTCTCCGATCGAAGAAGCTGCTGCTGCTGCCGCTGCTGCTTTTTTGTTCTTGTTCAGGTGAGGACAAATCAAAGGTTGGGCTGGAAATCCTAAAAAGATGGATGTGCTGTTTGCGTGAGCGAGGAGGCCGCCGCGCCGCCATTACTTATTTGTGAAAGGCCGCCGATTGCAGGCGCTCGCTCGCGGGAGGGAGGGAGGGAGGGAGGAGCGCGCTCCATAAATTGCAAGCGGCCGGCCGGCCTGCCGATTTGGATCGCGCCGCTCGTCTTCCGCCGTCAGCAAGACGAATGCGCCGGCCGCATTTATTAACAGGCTGCATTTGGGAGACACCTGCCAGACAGCAAGACTTTTTTTTTCCCCTTTGCCCGTGATATTATTTTTATTTATTTATTTGATTTATGATTTCTTAAATCACATTTATTCATTTATTACATTTTTTCATTTATTTATATCGATTTTGAATGACCGAATCATATCCAGAGTCCATAAGCAGCTTTGGATACAATTATTTCTTGCATTATCACTCTGCTGTATGTCATTGTTCTTTTTTTTCCTCTTAAACGAGAACGGCCAGAATAAAAAGTATCGATGCGATTATTGCTCATAGCTAGATTTGTTTGAAAGAGACCGATTGCGCAACTGCTCGTGCGGATCAGCGCATCCACTCGCGTGAGAACGAAGGCGCCGTCCCGACCGCAAGCGGCGCTCGCCACGTTTCGTAATCGGCCCATCTGATCAAGTCGCTAAGTCACATCCTCCGCGCCGATCGATACGCCCAGCCGGCCTGCGTCCATTAGCGCGTCAAGCGCTCCAAAGCCGACCCGAGCGTCAGATAAGACGCCGCAAACGCCTTCTCGGGGCGGCGAGCCGCTCTTATCGCTAATCGCGCGTGAGAGCAAAATACGGGCCGGGCCGACGTGCTTTCTTATCTGAAAAGAGGAAATCAAGGCGTGGCGAGGCCTTTGGCGCTGATGGACTAGCGAGCGAGCGAGCCAGCGAGGGCCACTTGTTGCTCTGTGCAAAATCACAAACAAAATGTTGATTCAAAATTTGCAGCTCGGCTCAGATTTATGACAACAACGCAACGGGCTAGCGTCCGGGCTAGCGCACGTCCCACCTGATATCCTTTGCGGCGGCCCTTTTTGTTTGTGGGCCGCTGAGCCTTTTATCTGGGCGCCCACCTTTGCACGCGGCGGCGAGTATCACGCCTAATTATCTGGCCGTATTCCCTCTCGGCGCCGTATCGCGGGCGTCCATCTCGCCGTCGGAATTACACGACGAGGCGAGGCGAGGCGGGACAAGACGGCGGCGTGTCGGCGCGACGGCCTGGTCTCAGGTGTAATTACTTTTGCGCTTTTATCTGCCATCGACTTTGCATCCGCACGCAGCCCTTTTATGCCCCCCGCATAATGAAGCCGCTCGCCCTCCCCCCCCCCCCTCACCAAAGTCGACGTGACCTTCCCGCTTGCATTGTGGCAATAAGAAAACCAATTAATGACTTATCCGTCCATCTCAATGTCAAGTCTTTTTTGGGAGGCGTACTATTATGTCGCCCCGGCTGACGTCCGGCACGTTAATGAACTCGGCGTTGCCGCGGCGTCGCTGGCCGAGCGCGATGATGATGTCGTTGGTCACAGCAAAGCAATGTGGCGGGGGGGCAGAAAGCAGCCCGCCCGCTCGCCCGCTCTTCAATTTGTCTTTTTTTGCCGCTTTGGGTGCTTTGGCAAACTTTCTCCTTTGGTCCCATTTGCATGTTTGGCCTGCTTGGGAACGGCGCTGGCGTCCCAGGGGACATTCCAACATATGGCAAATTAAACTTTTTGGGGGGGGGGTTGGTAATGACACCGAGGCCCTGCAGTGGCGTAGCGTAGCGGCGGCGGGTATCTTTTAATTTCCTGAATGCAATTCTGCTCCAAAGACTAGTTAATTTGTATTTGATCATTTGCCCACTTTCACGCCACGGCTGCAGAACCGCCCCCCCCGCCCCCTTCAACTTTTGGGCAAGTTTAATTAAAGTGCAAGCGGAGCCGTTTATCATCCTCCCAGAATGCACTGCGGCACAAACCCGAGACAAAAGAAGAGCAAAAATCAACAAAAGCCAAGGTGACAATTTTGCTCTTCCATCCTTCTTAAGTTCTCTGACTTAGCGAAGTGGCGAATGGCGTCGCCCAGCCAAAAGCCAGCGTCGGGCTTTTGTCTCAACCTGAGCGGCTTTGGCGGCACGCACAGGTGGATTTTTTTTTTTTTTTTTTTTGGAGCGGCGGGCTCAGATTAATAAACTAACGTTTGCGCTTAAGTGGAAAAAAAAAAGAAGAAGAAGCAGAGTGGATCCCCGCCTGCAGCCTGATTTGTGTTTGGACCCTTCCGAGGAGCGAACGTGACACGTGGCTTGCCACTTTGCTGCACTCGCAATGACGTTTTGCGGCAAATGAATTCATTTAAGATAATAAATAAAACAAAATAAGAACATGAACAAATATTTGTCTGATCCAATATGCCAAGATGAGTTGAGCTCGGCTCTTTTTTTTCCACCACGCATTTGATGAGCTTGTGCTAAATTGCCATACGTGTGTGTGTGTGTGTGTGTGTGTGTGTGTGTGTGTGTGTGTGTGTGCAAATCAGCGTGGCCACTTTGCCCAGCCTCCTCGCTCGGATGGCTTAGCTCGCCCAGCGCACTGAAGCGGGAAATCCCGATTTGCAGCCTATCAGCAAAATGGCACAAGTACAGTATATCAGCCCCCCCCCCCCAACCAAAGATGGGCCCGGCGACTCCACGTAGCGGCGGCGGCTAAATGTCCACCATTGGGATTGCAATGTGCACCTGGCTGCTTTGGGCCGGGCCAGGTGAAGGGCGGGCGGGCGTTCGAGCGAGCGAGCGGGCTCGGCCTTGGTGGCGGCGGCTTTGATAATGACAAGTGGCAATTCTTTGGCTTTCAAAGGCGGGCCCCTTCATTAGCGCCACTCTCTAATTAAAAGTTCCCCCGCTTAATCCCGCCGCCATTGACCTCAACACGTGAGCGGACAAAGCCCGCCTCCTCGGCTCGGGTCGCGGGAGGCTCGTCAACCGCCGTCGCCTGGCATGCAATTAAGGGCGGGGCGGATTTACGTCCGTCGGGAATTAGCGCCACGCAAACACGTTGACACGGCCATTCTTCGCACGCCAAAAGGCGCCGCCAACTTTCTTCCGATTTAAATTTGCTCTTTGACTCTTCTTGTCTTTTGTACGGTATTTTATTTCTGCAAGCAACTTTCCGCTGTGTGTTGGATTTCACAAACGTGCACAAGTTCGTCTTGTTTTCATCGCAAATGTCTGCGCGACGCCAAAGGGTCAAACTTTGAATCGTGGCAAACGTTCCGGCGGACGTCACGCTCACCGCTCGGCCCGTCGGCCGTCTTTTGAGACGTCGGCGTCGTCGGAGAGGAGGGGAGGAAGTTGCTCGGCAAAGTCGTCAAGAGTGCTTCAAACGGCGGCGTACTTGCGTGCGTGCGCAACAAAGGCGAGCTTACGTGGAAATGAAAGAAGGTGAAGACGAGCGCGGCGGCGGCTCGAGGTGGGACGAACGCCGATTAGCGCTCGGCGCTAATCCAAAGGCCCGCGCCGCGTTCGTCTCGTCTCTTGAACCGGAAAGCCGGCCTGATCCCGGCCGCTTTGTAGCGATTCCCACGCGGCGCCGACGAGAAAAGAGAGGGGGGGAAAAAGCGGGCTGACCTCCGGTGGCGCTCGCCTGGGTTATCGCGGCGGCGTATTCTATCAGCGCAGGTGCGGCACAATGGCGACACGGCGCGCACAATGACGCCGCCTTAATTCATGCGCCGGCTGATCACTGGGCCGATTTGCCTCTTTTCATGTCCGACATTTTTGTGTCCTTTCAAGAAAAGCCGCGTGGAACGATTACATCTGCGCTTTGTTTCGCTGCTTCCCGTCCAAAGCCTCCAATTAGCGGCGCCGTTTAGGACCAAGGCGCACTTTTTTTTTTTTTTTTTTAATCTTGACGCTTCAACTTCGGAAGAGGCGCCGGACAAAGTTTCTGGCCAAACTTGGCACACGTCACCACGGTGCGGCGGGAAATTTTTCGGAACCGGTTCCGCCGGCCGGCCGGTGCGACTCGTAACCGTCGCGCATACTTGGGACACGAGTTTGCCGTTGCTCGTCATCGTGCTTGGCATTCCGGGCGCGGCCAAGCGGGACAAAGGTGCGCCGGATGCGCAAGCTTCAGGTGTCGTCAACAAAGCCGGACCGGCGCGGCATCGATCCCAGCGGGCTCTCTCGGCTACGCTAATCTGTTCTTGGCGGGTCACGCGGCCTCGCTTGTACTCACCTCTGCCACCCTCCTCCTCCTCCTCTTCCTCCTATCATAAAAAAAAAAAGACATTGCTGTACTTTCTATTTGATTGACGGCAAGAAGACAACATTTCCACCAATCGGAGCTAACCGTGGCCATTAACCCCGCCCCCCCCTCCATCCGTGCTTTTTGTTTATTTGCCAGCGATGCAAATGCGACCACGCGCGGGATTAGCGACTTCTCCATCTCGCCAACGATAGCGCGACGCGGCAAAAGAGGAAAAAAGAAAAAAAAAAAGGGTGGAGAGGATTTTTATGCAAAAAAAGGACGGCTCCCACCGTAGCGTCGCAATGACAATTGCAATGCATCACTTCATAGACACTTTTTAATCTGTTTCCAAGCGCCAGCCGGCACACTTTGAACCGCTGCGAGCGCCAGATACGCACGCGTGTGTGTGTGTGTGCGTGTGTTTTTCCCTGTGATTAATCTTTGCGGCTGGTTTAAGCGCAGCGCTGACACAGCACTGATCTCTAACTTTGCCCTTGGATTGCCGCTTTGAATGAGACAAAGTTTGCATTCTAATTTGCTCTCCGGGGACAAGTTTGACTTCTTCCAAATAAACCCCAAAAAGTTGCTTTGCTCACATTTGGGGGAAATCAAGACGAGTTCATTTCAAGCAATACTGGCTCAACAAATTTGTCTGTCCACACGTGCTGCGCCACCCTTTGCATGGCGTGAAAGGACGGCTCGGGCCTGATCATCAAACGTCGACAAATGAGAAGAATCACACCTCGAGAAAGAATTGCCCGCTTTGATGCGCTGGCTGGCGGACAATAACCCATCTCTGACGTCTGTCACAAAACGACGCGTGTGTGTGTGTGTGTTTTTGTTTATCTTTCTCTTTTTCTTTTTTCCCTGCCCCCGGTGCAGCGCGATACGGCCCCGACACAAAGGAGCAAGATAGAGCTTTTGACGACACTTTTCCTTTTTGCTTGCAAATTTAATAAGGCTGATGTGTGACACGCTTTGAGGGGGGGGGGGGGGGGGGGGGGAAGGTAAACACGCCGGCTCTTTTTTGTAAGCTCCCGCCGCGTCCTCAAATACAAACAAACCCGCAAAGAGCGTCTGACACGCTTTCTTAGCGTGTCAGCGCCGCTACAAGACAAGAAAGTCTCCCACTTGACACCTCGCAACAAGGGGGGGGGGGGGGTTACCTGCCCCCCCCCCCCCTTTAGCTCCACCGGCACCTAGCATTCCAAAGGAGCTGGCTCTCCGGGCGACACAAAGACGCCGTAAGGGGATCTGGGCGCTGTAAAAGTGACAGGTGACGGCAAAACACGCCGTTCGCAGAGTGGCGTGCGCCCCGAAAGCCGTCGTCGCCGAAAAGGGCCCCGACACCGCCAGACAACACCTGCGCGGATTAGCGTGTCAGCGCGCACAATGGCTGACGGATCTCCGCCGTTTTTGTTTGTTTGGGGTTTTTTTTTTTACGCTCACCTCCGCGGATGCCATTTTATCTGTCGCCGCGACAACGGCTCAACGGCGGCGGGTTATTGAAAAGCGTTTAGAAAAAGAGGGAAAAATAAACGTTTTTCAGTTTGTTTCCTGGCGCGGATTAGCACGCTAGCCTAGCGGTGAGCATGTACGCCTCGCGGCTCAAAAGGTTTGAATCGGGGAGTTGCCATCCCTGTCAGTTAGACAAAAGCAGTGCTTTATCCTCATGTACTCTAGCACATAATAGTCACATTTGATGAACAAGTGATCAACGGCGGCTAGCTAACGGAACGGTTGGCTAGCGTAGAGGAAGGCCGAGCGGAGCTGTACCGGCTAACGTGACGGCCCGCCGGCCGATGATGGATGTGCTCCCGACCCAAAGCGCCCGTCCCCCCCCCCTCTTGCGATGGAATAATGCCACAATGGATATTTGAGAATGGGCCTGTGTGTGCGCGAGAGGCCCTTAGCGGAGGCTCTTAGCGTGGAATGTGAGGGTCCTTGTATAAACACATTAGCGACAGTGGCGTCGCGCAGACGTACGCGGCGCCAGCCCAGCTCGCCTCGTCTTCGCATCGGCCCGCCTTTTGCACAGAAATGGACAAAAAAACATCCCGGCCTCGCCGACGCTTTGAACGGTCGATAACGAGCGAAAACGGTCGCGTGATGGGCTGCAAACGGAAGCGGCGTCGAGGAAGCGCCGCCCATGAGTCGAGTGCGGCTTAAGAGCATTAGCGTGTGCAAAACGGTAAACAAATGCAGGAGGGAGGGAAGGGAAGAAAAAAAAAAAAACATTTCAACGTGCGCGGCTACGTTGGCCGGCGCCTTTGAAAAAGCAATTAATTCCAGATAGCGAGCACATGAAAGGCGGCAGCGTGAAAAGCGGCGACGGTGAAGACGGCGGCGCCCGCCTCCCGCAACGTCCAACGCCGTCCGCGTTGCTTTTTACGAACTTCAAAGCGCGCTCGGCGAGGAGCTTAAGTCCGACGCGCAGACGACGACTCGTTAAATGTCAACGGCGGCGTTATTAGCCTCAACTTTGACGACTCGTAAACTCGGCGGCGCCACCTGCCGAGGGAAAATCCAGGCCCGGGTACGCAAAGTGACAAACACGAGACTTCCTTATTATTATCGCTGGGAGAAGGTGAAGACTTGACCTGGCAAAATTCAACTGCCAAGTAAAAATTCGAGTAAAATTCACACAAAACAAAAATGGAAAACGTGCCGGGCCTTCTCAAATGATTTTTTTTTTCACTCTTATTAACAGTTGAAGCTTAGTGAGCAGGCTTTTTTTTTTTTTTCCCTCCGTTTGAACTCTTCAAACAGCAACGACAGAACTCCTTCTAATTAGCGCCCAAATTGTAGCGTGTCGCCGCTGATATTCCATCCCAATAAAAATAATGAGCGAAAAATATTCCGCACAAAAAAACTTATTTGCTGATTTCCTGCCTGCCACTTTGGGGGGGAAACTTCTTTCAGCCACAAAGTGAAAGAGCGAGAGAAGAAAAAAGAAGATAAAGAATTCAATTAGAGAGAAAAGGCGCCTGCCTCGTCAGGATCCGCCTGAACCTCGGCGGACGTGTCGCGGCGCCGAGGCCTCGGGAAGAGCCTTTGACGGATGGATCAAGCCGTGGCGTGAAAGCGGCGAGAAAAATCCCAATGAGAAATTTGGGGCTCGCTACCCGAGAAGTTGAAGGCTCCCGTCTCGCTAACACAAGAACGCGCAGGAGCTGGGATAACGCACACATTAGTTGATGTCGGCGTTGTAATGAGTTGCCAATAATCCGCCGTGATGACACAAAGTTGTCCTCGCTCCGCAACAACAACAAACGTGATCAGGAGAAATATGGAAAAGATGCCGGACAAAAGGCGCCGCACGGAAGGATGGATTTGGATTTTGCTTCCATTTCGTGGAGCGCTCAAACGGCTTTAACTTGGACTTTTTGTTGAGTTGTCGCGCAACTTATCGTGCTCTTTGTTATCCGGCTCTTTTCTCGCTCGGCGTATTAGCAGCATTAGCATTAGAAAAGTGCCCGTATGCGTTCAGGTTTGGGGGGGGGGGAAGGGGGGAAGGGGGGCACTCTTCTGGAATTAGTAGTTAGGTGGGGAAATGCCCAATTTCTGCCATTAAAAAAAGAAATAAAAAACGACCTTATCCCACCCCAGCAAATAAAGAGGCAAGCTATGACCATTTGGTGTCAAGCCGGAGCAAAGCTCGCGTGTGAAGATGTCGAAAAATGTCCCGAAGAGCTCAGCGGCGGGCGCTCGGCGGGCGGCTTTAGTGATGGAAATGCGACAAGCCGGCCGGCGCGCTGATAACTTTTGGGCCCGGCGACGTTCCGCCGTCCGATTGCCGAGTGTCGCCTTTCATCCCGCCGCGGACAAAGAGCCAGAGCGGGCGGCGTGAAAAGAGAATTGGACAGACTTTTTAAAATGGAGATGAGCGCGGCGCGCTCGCGGATAGCGGCCGGACGCGGGGAGTCCGCCGGGTGGGGCTGCTCGTATTGGACACGGCGGGAGATAAAATGAATTCCCAATCAAAAGCTTCTCCTGCAATCTCCAGGGTGGAGGTGACGACAGTTTTGCTTCACGTGCGACATCAGAGCTGTTGAGGCCCAGAACAAAAGACAGAGAGCGACCGGCAGAGGAAGGAACATTTTTCCGCTGGGCTCTTTGATTGCTTTTCGAGAGTTGCGGTACCGCCTTGTGCCACGACGGATGCCGGAGCAGCACTGAGCTCTATCGGAGGACACAACTATTAAGAGCCAGGAGAGAGACAATTTGCAAATCATACAGAAAAATGAAAATGAATTCAATAAAAAGACAAAATAAATGAAACAAATTGGCCTGCAGGGAATGGAATGCAATGACGGAAGGTGTCAAGTCGCTCGGTCGACAGGGCGAGCGGCGCAAAGTCGCTTGATGAGCTGTTTACAGTCGCAACTCAAAGTCTCACTCGCCTATTTAGCCGACAAATAACAGATCGCCAAAGCGGAGAAGAATTTCTCACACACGCACGCACGGAAAAAAAAAAAAAAAAAAACGCTATGCTCTCATGCCGGTCGGACCCACAGCTTTGTCACAAGCACAACATCGCCAACACCCACACACACACACACACAATCACGTCCTCTCACGGCCAATGAAGCCAAACGGCGACCATGAAACTGTATGTGTGGACTTCATGCACAAGAGAAGTCAGAAGACCAGCAAGGTCAATGGCGGCAAAGTGAGACCAGTCTTTTTTGTTGTTTACTTTCAACACTCACACACACACACACACAGACGCACACAGGACAAGTGTGCAGACAGCTCGCTGCCAATCCGCTGTAATCCCTCAAACATTCGGGAATTTTCATTTCAAACAAATGCTGCAGCGCCAGAAGACAAGAACCAAGCGACACACACCCATGTACGCACACTTCAGCAGTCACACGCACACACGGAAAGAGCAACAGACACTCAGTGGCCACATGGCTTTTTTGGTTGAACGCTGTTCGGATGCCGAGTTCCCCCTGGAAGCGTCCCCCGCCCCTTCACCATCCAACATGGTGGACTGACATGGTGACGGCCTCCAACGGCAGACAAAGGTGGCAAAGATAAGCTAATTGAAATTGGATATGCTGGTTTGAAGCTGAAGTGGAAGGGCGGGGCGGGGCGGGGGGTGGGGGGGGGCACCCAAATCTGCTGCGTCGTGTTATTTTCTTTCTTTCTTTCTTTCCTTAAGCGAGAGCGACTTTAAGCGGAGAGGAATGAAATATCCGGGTGGCGGATGGAGGTAGTGCGCTAAGCCTCTTAGGCCGAAAAAACACTGCTAGTGCATTTTTGCACACTTTAATGACACACGCACGCACACACCAGGGCACTTTGACGTGAGCGGAAGGTCGCCACCGCTCCCCACGGCGGCCGGCGTCGGCGCGCCTGGCCTCGCCCATCGTTCGGCGCCTCCCATTAGCCTAATTGGAGCATTAGCGAGAAGGGTTACCCCCCCCCGGTTGAGGAGAAGGGGTGCGCTTGTGCGCGTGCATTCACGCGTCCCGGCCAGACGGTTACGATAAGCTGGTGGTGGGTGCGCCCTCCAGGGGTTGCCAGATTCAAGCGGAATGGCACTTTTGGCCCAATGGCTTTGTTAACTGAATGAACCGAGCGGGTGCGTTCGGGACGGGAAGAGAGGGTGCCACCGCCAACCGTGTCGGCATGTTGGAAAGTATCACGGCGGTTTGGGCTCATCATTAGTGTCACAATTAATGTTTAGTATTTGTCTTTTGTTGAGGGTGCGGCAATTTGTATCTGAAGCGCGATGGACGTTTAACTTGCCAAGTAAAAAAAACACTTACGTCGGTTACATCAACGTCGGCCGGTCCGACCGGTCGGTCCGCCCGGAAATTCGTGTTTGGAATTCCGCATTCTGATTAATTGCAAGAGGGTGTTAAAAAAAAAAAAAAAAAAAAAAGAAACGCGGCGGCGGGCTCTTGTCATGCGCTCAGCACAGCAGCTTAGCCGAGACTCGCGGCTGTCAACACGGCCAGATAGCATCTACACAGAGGATGAACTTTCCCTGTTTGGGGCTTAACTGATAAACGGCACGCACACACATGCGCGTGCACGCAGGCACGCAGGCACGCACATCGAGATAACTCCCTGACGGGTGTCAAGTGCAGGTGAGCAACCACCTGCCTCGTGCACTTGCACTCATCAACTTGTTGGATTCTTCCAAAGAAAACAACATGGATGGCTATTTGGATTTTTTTGGGTCGATATTTGGAAAAAAATTTATTCCAGCTATTGGTTTGCGCGGACGCCGCCGTCTCCGCCGAGGAGAAGAGCGAGCGAGCGAGCGTCAAGGCGTCTCAATGCGCTCACGGGCGACTCGTCGGGCTTTGCGCGACTCTCGTCAATCTCGTCTGGCGCTGAGATCAGGCCGTGTTTACATAGCATTAGCATACATTAGCGCCGCATTTCGCTTGCTAGGGAAGGGAGGACGCCCGGCGGGACCGGCGTTGCCCCGCATCCGCCGCCATTCATATTCATTCCGCCCGCCTCCCAGGCAGCGCAGCGCGCTCGCCGTTATCGGTGATGGGGACGAGAATTTTCTCTTTGGCGAGGAAAAATAAATAAATAAATAAATGGGGGAGTGTGGAGTCAGCCCAGAAGCCCCAAATGGCAGCAGGGTCTCGTCGTTAAAGGTTAAAAATAGCGCGGCCGGCGCTGGTTCTTGTTTGACTTGGCGGTCCATCGCTCACTTCAGCTCGGGACAAGGTGCTCCACTTTGATTTGTTGTTTTGGAACTTTTACAAGCTGACGGCAGCCGAAGTTTTCAACCCTTGATATCTTGTAAATGACGATTTTTGGCTTGTCACAATTTAAAAGCAGTTGAGAAACTAAAAATCAGAATTCAAAAGAATAAAGAGATAAATCTTTTTCTCAGGTGTCACAGTATGAATCAGTTGAAGAACTCAAAAGTTCACCTTCCCGCCTCGCGGAGGAGCAAAGACGATCTGAAGGAGTCGCAAAGCCCTCGCTCGCTCCTTCGCTCGCTCCTTCGCTCGCTGCCCTGCCTCAAACGTCTTCCAAAGTTAATTAAAAACTGGAATAAATAAGAAGAACAAGAGAAAAAAAAACAACTTATTGAATTGTGAAGCCTTTGATAGATTTACCCCCCCCCTCCCCCATCGGAACGGGCAAATAATGCAAAGTAAGATTTAATAAGAGCTTTTCAAGGCAAGACTACAAAGCGCTTATTTGCATGAAAGTGCAAATCAGCGTCACGGCCGAGGCGGCGTCGCCTCTAAGCCGCTTGATGTGCGTTCGCCAATATTTTGCGAGTATTGTTTCACCGCGCCGCTTGACGGGTGTCAAGGTGATTACGCCGAGAGATCCGCCGCCGCCGCCGCCGCGTCGAACGGCTACAAAACCTTTGCGACAGCTCCCACAAAAGCCGTCAAATGTTTGTTTTACTGGGAGGGGACGAGGATGAGAAGGCTTCAAACGTTCTGACACAAAGTCGAAAGAAGAAAAAAAAAAGCACCTGCCGGCAAACTTTGACAGTCACCTTTGCGCGTCCGCAAAACGCCGCAGTCGGCGACTTTCCCCCAAGCGCCATTTTCACGTTTCAAATTGGAGCGGGTAGCAAAAGTCAGCGCACCCCAAAGTCACCGTAATCGACGTGAATTGTGGTTTTGTGGGGCCCGATTGAGAAAGTCGTGTGTGGCGTCGCATCGCCCGAATGTAAACAATAGCTTCCGCGCAGACGAACACACGCGTGCGAGCAGGCACGCGACGCACACCCTCAAAATGCGCCTTTGGAATTTATCCGCAATCATTCAGACCGCTGACTAACAGACGCTGGTCCCAAAAAGCAAACGCTGCATCATCGATCAAAGCGGCATTTTTGCATGACGAAGACCTTTCACCTGGCAGCGGCGGACATCTTGTATCCACATAAACACACACGTGTATGTACACACAAACACACACACGCCGAGACTGCTGGCAAACAAACATTTTTAAACCCCTTAATGCGCTACGCTGTCAACACACACGCGGACGGCCACCCAATCCACGCCACGTTGTCATCACGCCGCTGTGGCCCGAGGGAGCCTGTGTGTGTGTGTGTGCGTGTGTGTGGGAGGTGGCAGGTTAATTGTCGCCCTCCCCTTGTCTAATTACGGCTTATCTCACTGCTCTTTTGCGTGTGTGTGTGTGTGTGTGTGTGTGTGTGTGTGTGTGTGTGCATCATCTGCAAGATACGGCAGATGACCTCATAAATCTACGCGACGTGTCATTCAAGCACGCGGGCGCCCGTTGCCATGGTAACCCTGCAGCCTCAGGGGCGGGATGGCTACCTGTGCGTGCGCGTCTCCAGCTCGCATGCCAAAGCACGTGACCATCTACACTCGCAAAACATCTGGAGGTAACACACACACACACGCGCACACACACGCACACTGGGAGTGAAGATGAGGAGGATGAGGAGGAAGAAGAGGTTAGGTTAGGGGTCCCGTGTGCTGAAGAGATAAGACCTCCACTTCCATTTTGACTGACAGGCCAACACACACACACGCACGCACTGAATAGATTACGTCCGGAAAAAAAAAAGATAATAAAAGGGAAAAGCATGAGGAGCCAGCAGCTGGGCCAGGTAGAACTCCAGCCGAGTCCAGGTTGCTGCGACTTCACGTGAAAGGAAGTCGATTTACATGTGCGCGAAAAAAAGAAATAAAATTGGATCTCAAAGCATTTAGCGGATTTTCATTTTCCCCGTTATCGCCGATTGATACAGAAAGTCAATCATCTGCGTGAGGGATTAGACAGCGAGCGGGTCGCGATGGCGACGTTGGGCGGGATCCGATTGGACTTTCTTCAAATGTCACCAACATCTGTTTCATATTTATAGCGACGGCAATTGCCCCCCCCCCCCCTCGCAGATTCTATCGCCGCCTCAGATTACCGCCATGCATAATTTATAAGGCAAATCTTTCCACCAAAGGCAAACCTCTCCAAAAGGGCGGAAGAGATGACGGCGGCAAAATGTTTTTGCATCTGATTTGGATGACGCCGCCTGTAAATTCGATGATAAACAATTGCGGATTTTAAAAAGAGAAATTACCATTTCGGTTTTTTTTGGGGTGTGGTCATTAACGGGATTAAGATTCAGGATCTTGCTTTTTCCTCAAAAAAGATAAACTCATTAGCGTTAATGCTGTTTAGCTTGTCTGACTTTTTTTTTTTTTTTTTTTCCCGGCGTGGCCTTTTTTGATTAGTCATTTTTTTTTTTTCCAATGGTTAATCCCAGCAGCAGTAAGCGGCGCTTTTTTAATTCGCCGATGGCGCGATAAGAACGACGAGCTGCGCGTCGTCGCCGGCCTCCGACGAGGAGCGGGGGGGGGAAGGAAAAAAAAAAAAAACGATTTACACGTAGATGAATCGTGCTTACAAGATGGAACCCGGGGCGTTGAAATTTCCCATCTGCCCCCCCCCCCTCCTCCATTGCTTGGTGTTTTCCCAGCCCCCTCCCCTCCTCCCCCTCCCATTACCCTTGCTGATTGCAATCTTTAAGCGCCATTGGGCCCACTGCTTCTGCACTTTTTAATCTGCCTTTAATCCCATAGATTTTAAATATTCCCCGGCTCCCGGAGACTGCAGGCAATTAACTGCCCTTCTGATGCTCTCCTTATCACTCGCCTCCTTGTATCTCTCTGAAGCAGCCTGGAGACACTGCCAGGCCTGACAAATAATACCCCCGCATTTACGGCGGGGGCCGGAGGGGAGCGAGCGCGCCGCCGCCGCCGCCATCGCTAGCGTCGCATTCTAAACAGGTATTTGGTAAACATATCATCGCAGGCAGGAAATGCGCCCAAAGAGAGTTGCGAGTGCGTGTTTGCCCTCCGAGCTGAGACAAAAGCTGCGCCGTGGGAGCGCCGCGCCGCTAAAACGCGCACGCAAGACAAACATTCGAAACGCTGCGTAAATAAACAACGGCAAAAATCCATTGGGACGGATCGCTTTGGAACAGTCGCGAAACGGACGCGGGCCGATTCGTCTGTTGAATTTGTCATCCAAAGGGGATGTTTGAAATGTCTGAACTCGTGTGACGCAAGATGGCGGCCAGCTGGAACCCTCCAGACCGGAGCTGTGGTTCCATTGCTAAACGCTAAGCTAGCAAGGTGCGTCGCCACAAACGCGGCAAAACAAGGCGCCAGCGTCGATTACACGCACGCGCGCTATTAAAATCACATTCAATTACCCGCCCAGAGATTAGAGAGGCGGCGGCGGCGCTCGCCTAACGGACGAGGTCGTCAAAACGCTGATCGCAAAGGCGGGCGGTGAGATGATTAAGAAAATAAATGTTCGCTTTAGCCGCGCGCATATTGGAAGGTAGGCGACGACTGCAAGAGCAATTCGGACGCACACGTGTGTTGACGTGGGCCTTTACAGGGTGTGGCCAAGAGAGCTTGGAGTTTTGCGTGGTGAATCGGAAGCAGACCATTTTGGACTGGGACAAAGGGCTCAGCCAGGCAGGATGGGGGCCAAGCGCCCCCCCTTCTCATCCTATTAGGACCCTCAATTTCACACGCCGCCCGCCATGGCGTACAAGCGAGTCCAAAGACAAAATGGTCACCGCAGGTCGGCCATTTTGCGTCCCCTTCAATCAAGGTCTCGTTATCGGGAAGCCGATGGCGGCTGCTGGAGATCGCTAAGCCAACATGCCCCAACCCTGTCACAACCTACAGCCACACGCACACACACACATGATGCGAATCCTCCTCCCCTGGTTTCCGTGGCGACTGCTAAGCCCGAAGTTACGGTAAAGCTGGAGCGCCACTGAGCCCAGGGCAGGATTTGTGACAGAGAAATCACATCAGCCTATGCTGATTAACAATTCCATTCCACTCTGAGATTTAGAGGGGGGAAAAAAAAAAACTATCTTACATTTGGCTTTTTAATAGGAACGATCGCTATCTCAAATTGAGTCCCTGCAAACTTTAATAAAGGCTACAGGGTTGAGTGGCATTTTGCATGCTGATTTAGGCCCGATTGGCGGCTTTTGATGAGGGGGGGCGGGGGGAGGGGGAGAGGCGCCGCTGTGTAAAGCGGTGCTCCCAGCGCTTTTCCACATCGCCGCTTCAAATGCGCGAGGATAAGAACATGAAAAAAAAAATAGCACTTCCATCTGCAATCTCCGGATTTCTCTCTGCCTGCCTGCCTGCCTGCCTGCCGCCGCCGCCGCCACCAGCCAGCCGCACAAATGATTGACTGCTGAATATGAATAAATGCAATAGAATGAAGAAGCGGCCAGAAGAGAGAGTGCGGATAAAAGGAGTCCTCGCTTGGACTTTTTCCTCTGGAGGTGAAGACGTGGGAGGAAAAAAAAAAAATGAAGAAGAAGAAAGAAATGAAGGCAGAATGGTATTAGTGTCCAATATTCAGCATGCACAGAAAGGACCACAGGCGCTCCGCACAGACTCGGCTCGGCCGGGGATTGGGGGGCCTGATAATAATAATAATAAAAAAAAAAAAATCATCAGAAAAAAGAAACACTTATCCTCTCCGCAGCCCGCACAAATCTACATCAGCATTAAAACTATTTATAGCCAGAGTTCAGCTTAATGGGATAATCAGCTGTATTTGTAAAGATATTGGATAATCCCAAATAGTTGATACGGGCACACAGATTTAAAACATTTTCATTAGGGGAGGGAGGGGTGGGGTGTGTGGGGGGGGGGGGGGGGGGGCGGTGCTTTTTACACGTCACTCAGCTCGCCGCTAAAGCCTCCCGAGACAATAGGAGAGGAGGCGTAATTCCCAAGGCGGCGGACAAACATCCCAGGGAGGCATCGGGGCGCCATTCCACGTTAATCGCTATTAATCTACACCAGGGGTGTCCAATCTAAGGCCTGAGGGTCCTTTGAGGCAGCCCGTGGGCTCCTTTGCATTTTACAACTCAGAGTTTGATGTACCTTCATCCCCCTCATGAGAGGAGAGGAAAGGAAAGCCAGAACGTGAGACGCAGGCTGGCGGAGGGGGAGGGAAGGAGGGACGGCAGCCAACGGAAGGCGTCCAAAGGGATCAGTGAGTCGGGCCCGCTGCCAGCGCCTGGCGCCCAAACGCGGAATCCCTCAAATTCCCGCCAGGGTGGACCCAGCCCGCCGGGTACCAGGACCTGAACACGGACACCTGCCAAGCCAGGGGGAGGAGGGAAACAAGGAGAGACAGAAGCAAAAGGACAAGGAGAAAAGCAGGAAGGACAAGATCTGAGCTGATACGGAAAAGCAAAACAAAGCGAAAGAAGGAGTCCGGTCCCTCGGTAGCGAGAAGGTTGCGGAGCACCACGCCGTACCCCGGCCCGGCCCGTCCCGGCCGGCTGATAAGATGCTATCGGGTGCCCTCTAAGCACTTGAAAGCCACTTTAGGAGATGACTGCAGCCATTAGCATGAAAAGTCCAAGATAGCAGATGAATACGCAGCAGCCGTATTGATTACGCTGGCCGGTTTCTTCTCCCGTCCCGTCGATACTCACGCGGCCGGGCGGCCATTTTGCGGCCGCCGGGCTATCTTTGCTTCCACAGGCGGGAGGGCAGGCCCATCCTTTACCAGCCTCGCGCTTATCTACTGATGTTATTCAATTGTTGCCGCACAATCTGGCCCATTAGTCCAGCGTGTTAAATAATGCATCCGCCTTATCTCCTCCCGTTGGTGCATGCGGGTTATTAGTAAGCAAGCGGCGTAAAAAAGGCAGCGGGACAAACACTAATGAAGCGCCCCTTATCGGCTTTTTTTAGGAGAAAGGACAGCGAGAAGCGGAAACGCCAGATAAAAAGCCGTCCGATCGATACGGACGACGACGGCGACGCCGCCGTGCCGGCCGACCGACCGTCGTCGCCGCTGCTGCTATGAGACACCGGGAGGGAGGGAGGGAGGGAGGAGAAGGGGAGAAAACAAAAAAAAAGAAGAGAGAAGCCAGGACGCCAAGATAACGGCCGTGCACGTCTTCAGATTTACACGGGCCGTTGCGCGGCCGCCCGCTTATCGCTCCCGTTATTGAGCAGAGCGTTAAAATTTCTGCTTAGATTTCACAAAAATCAAATTGTGCAAGCTCATCAACGGACACGCGCTCAGCCGTTTAAAAAAAAAAAAAAAAAGATAAACAGGTCTCGGTCTTTATTGTACGCCGGCGCAGCAAAGCTTAATAATGGCCGCTTTTGGCTTTACGACTTTTTACGGCTTGATTTCGAGGCGGCCTCCCTCAATCCGTGCTCGCGACACCTGTTGCTTTACCCCCCTCGGGCCTGGAAAAGGTTCTTTCCAATCAGGAAATGAGTTTGATGGGAAACAAACATTTTTGTCCAGAGCTAAGCGCTAGCTAGCTGGCTAACTTGCCTCTGCCATCATTTGCTGATAACAATTTAGCCTCGAGCGGGGCCTTCAGGGTTGGAATGGAGAAGATTCCCCGGCGTGCAGAGATGAGGCCGGCCTTTGCGCTCTGACATTTTGCCACGGCGAGACGGAAACAAAGACCGAATCGAGCTCCGGGAAGGATCGACCGGCGTCTCCGAAACGGGATCCCCGAGGTCCTCCTCGCCGCGGCTTCCTGGCAGGCTCGCCGTCTGGCTGGCCTTTCCCCGTCGCCCGTCGGCGCGCTCTCGCCGCCCGGTCCCCGCCGGGCTTCTCCAAAACCGGAGGGGCCCGAGCGGGAGCCGGCGCTAATCCGAGCGCCGGCCGGAGCTCAGTGTAATCACACGGCTAATTCGCAGGCGGACGGCGGCGAGGCAATCCGTGACGGACGTTTTTTGTGCGGCTAAGAATGAGCTCCCCTAGCGAGACGCCAGGCGGGGGGAGCGGGGGCTCGGTGAAAAGAGGGCCCGGCCGGCCCGCGCCAGGCGGCGCCGGGGATAGATGAACAGCCGAACGGGCGCTGCCAGATAGCAAGCGCCAGAAAGGTTGGGAGTGGGCCGCAAAGAAGAAAGAGCTTTTGAAAGGGCTCCATCGTTCATTCGGATAAGAAACCTCGGCCCGCCGGCACCTTTTCTCTCAAGGCCGACACCTCGGGAGACGCGCGGCGTCCGTCTCGGCTCGGCAGGCCGAGTCATTACGTCCCGGCGCCGGCGGGAATTCGCTTTCATTTGCCGTCGCGGAGCGAGCGTCCGCGCTTGAACGCGTCGCCTCGCCCTGTCCTCACGTGGAAACGGGGGAGGAAAAATTAGCCTGAAGTTGGACCTTCCATCTTAATTATCGTGTCGGGTAGAAGTTCGTTTCTGTCAAGGAAAAGGCTAAAGTGGAGATGGCGAAAATGACCACCCCCCCCCCCTCCCAAAAAAAACCCCAGATAAATCCTCTAGCAAAAAGCCGAGCTAACAAACACGCGTAGCAGCAGCAGCAGCAGCACACAATGCCACCAAATTGGAGCCGCACCAAAACTGTTGGTGGCACCTGGCTGCATGGAGACATGTTCCCCCTTGTTCTGCCATAGCAACCCTCTCCAGTGTGTAACTGAACACACACGCACGCACATTTGCAGCCACTGTGGTTTTTGCTGCAGCACATTAAGAAGGCGTGTGCATGTTTTACCTGTTTTAGTCTGCTGGCCAAACTCGGGGAAAGAGGGAGGGGGGGGGGGCTGAGTGTTAAAGGGGTGGGGGGGGTGCAAAATTAAGCTGGCTGCCTGACGTTCTGCCAGCATTAAACGCACACACACACACTGGCACACTCACACTTACAAAAAATGTCTTTTGTTCATGCCTGCCTCTCATTTCCTTTTAATCCCGCAGCCCAATGAAAGTGTGCGTACTTTTGCAGACAATAATAGTGTGTGTGTGTGCGTCCGCCTGTGGTGTGTGTGTGTGCGTGTCATGAGTAATGATATGCAAGCAAGTGAGAAACGCACACTTGTGAGATTAGTGCCTTCGCAAAATTGGCTGCTGTCAACATCTTTCCTGCGCACGCGCACACGCACGTCAACCGCGTGTGCGTCTTCAGATGGGTGTCCCTAATAAAGTGACCGGGTGTTCCAAAGCCCAGTTGAACAAATAAGAATATCGATGATAATCACTTAAGGAGGGCCCGTTTGTGCTAGAAGCCAAAGAGGTGCAAACGTTTTTTTTTTTTTTATGGAGGCGGAGGGGTAGGTTGGTAGGACTTCTTCTTGGTTCTTGTCCCTGACCCGTGTCTAAGTGGCGCTGCAATGTTTACTGTGAGGAAGGAAGCTGTCAACTCTGTTTGCTCCCATCTCAGCATGGCGGACCTCAAACCCGACACGCACACACACACGCGCATCGCCCCCCCCCCCCCCCCCCCACCCACTTACATGTAGCGGCAGAACGTGAGAACTTAAGAAGCCAAGATGGATTTGTGAGCCCGACTCCACTCGGTCTGCGCGTGTGCGCGCCGGCCGGGCCTCCCCGGCAGAAGTGACTGACGGGCCTTTTCGACTCGCGGTTTCGAGTTTCCTGCCGGCGCAAAGTTCGGGGAGCCGCGGCCGCATTCCTGACCAGGTCATGAACTGCCCACCTCTTTCACCGCAGGACCACCACTCATCCCGTCAAGCTCCCACCCCCTCCAAATCCCCCGACAGCCAGACAACAAGCCGTTCCACTCCAATCCTGTAGGTGGCGGTAAAGGACACGGCAACAACCAAAGAAAAGGAAGGAATGAAACTGCGATTGCACTTTGCGGCTTGGCAGCATTTCAGCTTTGCTCATCGGGCCGTGCACGGCCGTTCCGGCAATCTCTATCTGGACGGGAGGGAGGGACGGAGGGAGCATGCGGGCGGGCGGGCGGGCCGGCGGAATGCCACCAGACGGCCCGCCCGAGTTGGCAGGCGGCCGCGCATCTCCGCTTTTTTAATTGGAAGCCGGCCGGCCGATGGTCGACGCCAGCGGGTAGCTCGGCGCCGATAAGGACGCTGCTGCGTGTCGGGGCTTTTGGCCGGCCCCCCTGCTCACTGATTGGGCCCAACTGAGACTTTTGTTGCCAGTAGTTTGTCTATTTTTCCGTATTGGGGTATGTATATATAAGAATCTTTTTTTCTAGTCAAAATATAAGAAGGAAAATTCTCATCTAAAATGCAAATCAAATAAATGAGCTCAAATGTCTGCAATAACAACCAAACTGAAATAAATAAATCATCCCCTCAAATGACAGGACGTTTTCATCTATAAATCAATAAATTGATAAACGATCCATAGAAATAGAGGCTGAGGCAAGACAACCAAATTGGTGTCAAATCTATGAGCAGGAGTCAAGTGTTGATTAACCGCTCAAACACAAAAAATGTCAATAGATGAAAAAAAATAGTCTTTTTTTTTTTTTTCCATTAAGAGCAAAGATGGAAAAGTTTCCGAGAGTGAAGGTTAACGTCATTGCGAATATGTGCGATTAGGTCCCATCTCCTCCTCCTCCGCAGGCCAGAGAACAATCATCCTGGCGTCTGATACTTCCTGGCCGGCAATAATTAGCCCACCTAATTAAAACTTAATTGCCGGCCTCTCCGACCGTCATCTTAAACGAGCGCTGGGAGCCGGGGCGGGAGGGGGCGAGCGAGCGAGGCGGGGGCCGAGAGCGGGGGCCGAGAGCGGGGGCGTGCGCCTGCCTGCCTGCCTGCCGGCCGGGATGTTTGTGTGCGCCGCAAATTGGTTTATCCCTATCAGATTCCTCAGTGGCTGGCCCGGATCACCGCTCAGGCCGGGCAGAACCAGAACCGACGGGGAAGGGGGGAGGAGGGCTTAATGCGATGTAGGGCCCAGACAAGCCTAATGAGATCTACTTTTAAAGAAGTGCAGCAGGCGGGAGAAAGTGATGGAAAGTTGGAATACGAGGCTTGGGAAAGACGGGGCGAGGCGAGGGGGCACAGATAAGGAAGTTAGGCAAAAATCATCAAGGCTGAATGAAAAGAGGAAATGCGGCGTTAATCGTTATGGCTTCTCATAATTGTTACGATTCAATTTCATAATTGACTAATGGCCAGCTGCGCTCCGCATTACGCACGTACGCATCCATCATCGCCGCGAGATGACCGCCGCAGATTAAAAAGAAAAAAAAAAAAGAACATCAGTGCTACTTCCTGTCTGCGACAATTTCAGACCAAATGATGAAAAGAGCTGTTTAGGAAAACACACGAAAAAAAATAAAAAATACTGTCTGAAGTTTGAGTCGAAATTAATTGGGCGTCGCTGAACGGACAAAAGCGACTTGATTTGAACATAACTTCAAAATAAAATAGGTCAAGGTGAATAAATTAAGATCAAAGGCCTCAAAATGGAAGAATCTGCTTAATCCAATTGATTATTTATCCGCCCGCCCGCCCGCACGCATGCATGCGGTCGATAAGGAGGCTGCTGTCACCCGTGTCGACGGCGGATTATTGGTGACTCAGGCCTTGCTGCCGTCTTGTCGCGTGCAGGTGTGGCACGTTCGAGATGGAGATAGCGGCGGCCGGGTTCAAGTTTTCCCGGGCGATTAGGACGAGATGACAGGTGACATCCAGAAAGGGATTACGGCGGCCTAATCCGGCCTTTGTCGCCGCGCCGGTAAACAGCGGCGAAAAGTGAACACGGGCGGGCGACACAAATAACTTCCTAATGCCGCCTTTGTGCACCTGCTCCATCCACGTGCGCAAGCAACAAGTTCGCCTCTTCAAGTGCCGTTCGCTGAAAACCAAGAGCGGAAACACACACACACACACACACACACCTGTACGCGCCACATAGACAGGACCGACCACCAACCGACAGTCTGGTTTGCGTTTGGGAGTTGTGTGAGCATGTGTGTGTATGCCTTATGCAAATGTGTTTGCCTCAAGTGTGCAGGTGCCTCGGCTCGGCGGCTCGTTTTAATTTGCAAAAAACATTTTGTGACGAGCGTTGGGAGACACGCAACCCGAAAGCGGCGGCTGGCATCTCATTATCTCAACCGGGGAAGCCGCAGCGGTTGTTTGGAGAATGCGAATGAACGTAGCGTCCACGCTAACTTGTTAGCCGTGAGCTCGTGCACAGAGAGCGCAAAGGAAGGCTAAACGTTGTCGGGGCCTCCCCCCTTTCCCTCCCGCCTCCATTTCACCCTGCCGCTTTCATCAGCCTCCATTACCTGCTCATCGACGCCTCCCCTCGCTTTCTTCTGGTGGAAATTGGCCGCCGCCGTGCAGCGTCGACGGAGCAGAGATCTGAAAGCGGAAAGAAGAAATGGGGCAGTGCGTCATGCTAATGGCTTGGTTTTCTCATCCGCGTCCAGCTCGCCGATACAGCGGGAAAAGAAAACCTCGGGATTGGGATGGCTTTTTGTTTTGTTGGTGCAGATGTCAAAAGTTGGCTAGCGATAAAAACAACACCAAACAATTCAGCAAGATGGCGGCAAGAATGGAAGCGTGGAATTTGTAGAACCAGATGAACAGGTGACTCGCGCCTTTAAACGTCGACTCTGCTTGAATTTGTCCTTGGGATGTGGACCATTTTAGGAAAAGGGTTTGGCGGCGCGACGCTAACGGCGCGCTAATCCGAGCGCGCGCAGGCTACGCTAGCGACGTCGCGCGTGTGCGCCGTCCAGATACGCGGCGGCAATCTCCGCTCGGCCGTTCCCTCCAATCGGTTCCACGTCCCGATCCGACATCAATGTTCGTTGGCGCGCTAAGCCGCAGTGGCGCATTTGCAAATAAATTTGGTGGCGCCTGAACTTTTTCCTCGCACAATAAAAAGGAGAAAAGCGCTCGCTCTTCAAGGAGGAATAATCACAGATGATCCGGGCTTTGCCGCTAAATGTACGTTTGTCGCCCATTCCGTGGAAGTAGTTCGTTAAGTCCAACGGTTGCAGACTCAGACTTCCGTTTGAATTTCGAAACGACCGATGAATCGATTAGGAAGCCGTCGACGCTGTCGAAAGGGATCAATCAAATACTCATTCATTCATGCGCGACAAATTTGCCGCCTCAACAGGCCGCCATCAACACGGGTGATGGGAGGGGGGGGGCAGGCGTCGGAGGAAGCGCGGTGTCTTGGATTTCTCTCATTTCCCTCCCAGACGCTCCCGCTGCTACCGACGCAGGAATGCGGGCGGCGGGCGAATCAGCTCGCCGGACACTTCCTGGCTCCAAGGAGCGAGACGTCGGAAGCGGCGGGGAGAGGATGGTGGGGGGGGGCGCACGTTCACACTGAGTCACAATTATGCTCTAAAGACGGCAAAAAAATAAAACAAGCAAAGGTTGCTAGAGAGCATGCCGAGACTTTTTTTTTTTTTGCTGCTGCCTGAACGGGCCGGCGCCAAAGCATTCGCGGCCGCGTGCTCGCTCGGCCGCAATCATACTTGAGAGATACTTTGGCGAGTTTAATAAGTGAAAAGGAGAAGACCCATCTAAGCTGACATAACCCCATTACACACACGCAGCCATCTCCCGCAATGGCGGCTTAGCTCAGTGGACTGGTGCGGCCGCGACCCGCCGGGGCAGGAGGGCCCGAAGAAGCGACGGGGGTGCCGGGAGGTGTGCGGGGGGGCACGGGCCCCGGAGGAGCCCCCGTGCACGTGGATTGTATTTGGGAGCCTGAGGCATGAAATGGAATAGCTTTAATCTGTTATCACCTGCAGGGGGGGCAAGGTGGGGGCGACGCTACTGATGGACGCCGAGGCTGAGACCGGTGGGGGGTGTTTGGAGGCACGGCAGCCTGTCCTTGCTGGTTGATATTTCATTTACCTGAACTGGACTGATAGCGATATTATTCACCCCCCCAACCCCCCTTGCATTTTCTCACACAACTGCAAATATAAATAAATAGAAAATATGCTACATTGAAATTCCCGGCGAGCTTTTTTTTTTTTTTTTTTTTTTTTTTTTATAGCTGGCTGGCAATGCTGACTTCCTTTTGAGGAAGGGGCCTTTTTCAAGTGCTCTAAAAGATTCCTGCCACCGCCAAGGAGAGGGAGGGGCCGACGTGCCAAACGGAAGTTGCGGCTTGCAAACGACGCTTTGGATGCTTGGCAGCTGAAAATACGACAAGCAACTCTCGACAGAAGCTAACGTGCTAACGTGTTTTCCGAATAACATGCCCATTACGGGCCAAAAAAGGCTTGTCGTTGTTTGACTCACTTCCTGTTTGCCTCGAAAAGGTGACGTCGAGCGCAGACGATGAAGGAAGAAGTGATCGGTCGCCGGTGTACAAGGTGGCACGGGGTGCGCCCCCTCCTTTTTGTTCCATCACTCACATTGTTTCTTTAAGCTGACAAGACTAAAAATAGGTGTGGTGGTTGCAAAACGACACACCCTCACACACACACACACACTTTGTGCCCACGCATCTCCAACAGATGTGCCACACCAATTTTCCATTTGACTCGGATTTCAGCGGGCGGCTGGGCTGCCTTTAAAGGTTGCAGAGAACGCAAAACAGTTGATTTGAGCACAGGTACTCGAGTACTCCACGCCTCACGCCAACATCTTTTGAGCCTCATTTGTAACGCCACCGTCGGATCGTGAGGCTAATGCTAATGGTAGCGTTACAGGAAACCTTTTCTCCATAAAGGTGTGATGTCGCAACCACCAGCGTGTTGACAGAAAACATGTCAGACGGAAAGAAAACATGCCTGAATGTTCTACCAAGTGACGCAAGTCGGACAAAAGCCGGAGCGATTTCTGCCTTCTGCGTTGAACGACCTTCACGTAAAGCGAGCTCGTGTTTGATCCGAGCGAAGGAAAGAAAGTCTCGCTCGGTTGACTCCGGCAACAGACAAAATGGCCGCACGTGGGGGTTCTCACGGCCGACGGCAAACCGGTTCCGAGGTCGCCGGCGTGGCAGTTGGGCCCGTGCGGGCCCGCTTGCTCAGCGTGGCCCGTTTGGAGTGTCAACAAAACACGAGGTGTGAGAAAGGAGGCCGAGGCGGCTCGTTTTGTTTTGGTTCTCAGGCTGAGGGAAAAACGGCCGTGCCGGCGCGTTTGCCGTTTTGCAATCGAGAAAAGCGGCGGCGCCCACCTGGGCTTTTTTTTTTCCCACGTATTACAAGGGTCAGCACTCAACTCAAATCAAAAGGGAGGATGAGTCGAAAAGCAAAACAGCCGCGTCATCAAGTGATGGCGGTGCTGAGGAAACAGGAAGTGGCCGGCGTGGCCGTCAGCCGCAGACAGGAAGTGGCCCCAATTATTGTTTGGATTGATAATCACGCTCATTAAGAGGGGAAGGAGGCGGGCGGGCGGGAAGCTCGGATGTGCCGTGGAAGTCTGGCAGAGCGTCCACCAAGGGGCGGGGACGGGGGGGGGGGGGGGTCACTTTGGGTCCGGCTGGCCCTTTTCACTGGTTGCACAAGAATGTCTTTGATTAACATGCTGGCACCTCAGGCCACAACACACAAACACTAATTACAGGGCTACGTTAGCCCCCCCCCCCCGGGGACACACACATTTGCATTGCTAAAGCTTGGGAGGGCCAAGTTAGTTTAGTCCCGCTGGGGGCCGAAGAAAGAGCGACAGGAGGGACAACGTGATGATCCTAATCACCAAATTGCAAGAACAATTGAAGGTTTCGAACAAAAGCCAAATAAAAAGGCAACAAAAAATCTTTTGGTTTCCGAGTAACCCTTTTGCTGGGGGGGCGGTTTATTTTGGTTAGATTCCGTTTTTTTCTTAGACTGTAATTGGAAAAACGTTTTTATGACTTTTATTTTTTATTTTTTTTGGACACTTGGGAGCAGACTTTGGCCAAGGTAAGCTGACGAGGGCCGTCTAAAGCAGCAGCAGGTCAAGAAGTCAATTGAGCCCACAGCGGAGCTACAAAAGAACAACGGGACGGGACTTTGGTGTCATTATACTCTTGGCGGGCCGGCCTGGGCTGGGCCAAGCCCACTTCACATTTCAAATGTGAGGCGCCGTCCCGAGAGCAAGCTAACACTTTTCGGCAAACATTTCAGATGCCAGAGCAAATTTGCAAACAAATCCGGCACAGCCTCACACGCTGGGCTGGGCTGAGCCGAGCCGGCCGTACTAACTCAGGACCACACGGCTCTTAATCAATGAAACCATCAATCAGGCTTGTTGTGCTTTTTGTCCGCTCAATGCGCAGCCCTCCCGAGCGGCCATAAAGCGGGCAGTCCCAGCCGAGCCGAGCCAGAGGTCGTAAAGGCCCGGCCGGCCATGCCCGGCCCGGCCCGGTGGCATGAACGCATTGTGGGCCAGCAGATGGATATAGGACAGGCAGAGCGAGCGAGCGAGCTCCCTAATTAATGTGGGGGGGCTGCAACAGATGGGGATGAGGCAGAATGTGCAGCGCAGGAACGTGTGTGTGTGTGTGTGTGTGTGTGTGTGCGTGATAAGCACATTGGTCCCCCGGGTGAGCGCCTGAGTGATCTAACAGGGGCAATTAATTTGTTTTCTATTCCCGTTAGGACCTGCGAGCGGCAACAAAAGGGGGGCCTGCGCCACTCCTCAGGGACTTCTGAATGCGCTCCGATACAAACCCGAGCCGCGGGGGACGCCAATCAGCACCTCCAAAACGGGACAGGATGGTTGGAGGTGACCCACTTATTTAAGGCACGGCTGCAAAAACTTTTTAGGTACGAGGAAGCCCGGACCGCCGTGTAAGCCCGGTTGTGTTCCAATTCGAGCGGCGGGCCCACAACATCAGCCCCCCTTCGTCTTCCCACCGAGTACTCTCGGGAGAGCGATTGGACCAATGAACAGATCGAGGAGGCGGCGATGAGCCGGCACCGGGAAAGCGGTCCAGCGGGAAACCATCGCGGCGGCCTGCAATGGAGGCTCGGAGGTCAGGCGGCTGGCGTGGAGGGTCACGCGAGAGCCAAATTCGATTGCGGAAGGCGACACCGGCGGCGGGCCGCCGATGAAAGGGATGACGTGCCCCGCAGTGGCCTCGATTAGCGTCGGATGGCGCCGATTAGCTCGGGCTAATGATACAATTACGCCGGCCGGCTGCACAATGACGGCCGATCTTTATCAAAGGCGGCCTTATTGCTTTTGTTTTCAATTATGGATGATTCTTTTCTTCTTCTTCGATTCAGGTTACTTTTTGTTTTGGCCGTCAATTGGTTTGCTTTTCTTTCGGGTGTCAGCTTTACAGGACCAAAACAGCTTGGACTACTTTCGATTCAATTGAACAAATACGCTTGGCATTTTCCGCATATTTGCAAACGGATACGAAGAGCCAAACCAGTTTGGACCTGTTCTGCCTGCCAAAGCGCAACCAGAGCCAGAAAAAAGTTGCAAACATTCTTCCAAACGTCAGCTGGACTTGCGGCCGCTTTGCCGAGAAGCGCGTTCCGAGCTTTGCCGCTTCCTGCTCGCGCCCTTCAAACCAGCGCACGCAAGGCTGTGACATCATTCCATGATGTCATCCTATTTGGCCGGATGATGCCGTTTGACTTTTAAGAAAAGCTAATGGGCCTGAGCAATTAGATGATTTTAAGAAGCTAATTAAAAATGAAATGACATTTGTAAAAAAATTCCACAAATCAAAGAGCCAATTGTCTAATAAGACAAAATCATTCATTCATAATATGAAGTTGCACGAGGCGTGGAAAAGATGCACCGGAGGCAAAAAGACGTTCACGAGGGCAGCGCAAGCCCGACGAGATCAAGTCAAATCTTGCCTATTGCGTTGCGCCACTTGAGGAATGCGCGTGCTATGTCAACGTTGTCCCAAAAACGCACAGGGGGGGCAATCGGTGCCGCGTGCTCGCACCGCGCCATGCCGGCCAATCAAAGGCCGCAATCAGATGGGTAAACAAATCAAACGGATATGTGACGAAAGTTGCCCCCAGAAATACCTCCCCCCCTAAGCCACCCACCCCGCCCCCCTGCACTCTGATTCACCTTTCGCTCAGACTTTCGGGCATGACTCACCTTGCACGTATTTCGCAGACACGTGCGCTCCGCTCCGATGGTGCGCGTTTGTGGTTTACAAAAAAGAACGGAAGGACGCCAGTGCTTCAATTTTGGGAGCAATCAGGAAAAAATGTGGAAGAACTAAAGGGCTCTAGAAAGCTTTTTTGTGAGCTCCCTCCCGCACCCGGCGAGTTCTGGATTTGCGCAAGCAAGCTAACTTTCAAACGCCGCTCGCTTTATTTGCTCGGAGAATAACGACAGCTCGCCCGAGGCGACGGTAAGAAAGCCTTTGCAGTGCACGCTCGGGGCCCTAATGAGCGTTAATGTTCTCAGGAGCCCCGCAGCAGAAAGAACAAAAGAATTCAGCTTGTATTGGAGCGCACACGTTAACGCCCGCATAACCCCCCCGCCGCTCGTTCGAATGACTGCCTCGGCCCTCAGATGCAATCTCGTTGCAAAATGCGGCCAGTGAAGCCAAGCGTCCGCACCTGTGGCAAAAGCCACGCCCCCTTTACACCTGTCAGCACAAAGCGGGGGCCGCAGTGATCGGCTTGGAGCCCGTGCGCGCCCCGAACAGTCCCGAGCCCGAGGCCACCGCCGGCGCCGAGGCTCTATCGCCAGCAATGGAGCTTTAAATGAAAGCTATTATGCGGTGGCGCTACCTCCCAAAACGGAGGTCCCGAGAGGGGCTCGATTTGGGGGGCAAGGGCGGGGTGTCCATTACGGGTCTTCAGCTCGGGGTTGAAGCACGGGGGACGGCGGAGGGCATCCATTACGGCTCAGGGGGATGTAATGTCCAGATGGCCAGGTGCTTCGGAGGACCCCCACCCCCCTACCCCGCCTGGCTTGGCAACAATCGACGCCCTTCATGGCCTGCCCCCGGCCGGACCCCGCCCCCCGCCGGTCACAGCGGAGCGCTCAAGCGAGGACCGGGCGGCGGGAAGCAAACTTGTCCACGGCGGCATCATCGCAAGGCACGGAAAACTTTACGCGCAAAACTCGCCAGTCGATGTTTTTGGAGCAAAGCCATCGGTGTCAAGGAAGTACGCTAGCCCGATTTAATGTTTCTGCTCAGATCCAAAACCTTGGAACAATACTCAACTAGCAAAATTGCAACAATACAGAATAAAGAGACACATATCATATAAAGGTGATTAATAAAGATGTACGTATATAATATGGTATACATCTGGGCTCTTTTTTCAATACTTTTTTTTGCAGATTTCAATAAGAGGCTTTACTTACGTCAACAAGCAGCTCATCAATGCGGTGCGTCGCGTCCAAAACGAACCCAAGCGCCACTGCGGAGAGAGAAAAAGCATATTTGGTGTCATTTGTATTTTTGAAGAGCATTCTACTCCAGATCACGCAGAATCTCGCGAGACGTCCACACGCGGCCATTGTGACCCAAGGGAAATCACATTTCAATGCGGCAAATATGCTATATGACGCGGCAAATATGTTTTATGCTCCCAGGGAGGGAGGCGCCGACGTCTAGGATTACACCTCTTCCCATTGTCAAGGTGGAAATCCTCGTCGAGTGGCCTCGCCGCTCGCTCGCTCGCTCGCTCGCTTCTTCAGTGGCGTGTCAACGCGCGTGATTTATGGCCTCACAAAGTCTCCATTTAGTGGCGTTCATACTCACGCGCAGTTCGTAAACACACGGATAGTCATTGGGCAAGGGGTAAGGGTACTTTAGGTGACTTTTTTCAAGCACGACGTGAGGCAAAAAGTGTCTATAACGCCGACACAAAAAAAAACCAATACTCACCTGTTGCGATCGAGTGACCCTTATGGATGGGATCGTATCAAGCGCTGTGATTGGTCGGAATTCTTCTTTGCTTGATTAGATGACATCGGGCACAGCGATTGGTCAAAATCCTTCTTCGCTTGCAGGGATCGTACTGGGCGCTGTGATTGGTCAAATTCTTCTTCGCTTGAATTGCGGTTCGTGTTCGCTCGCCCTCTGTTGATTGTCCAAGTTTTTTTTTTGTTTTCAATTAAAACGAGCACAGATGCTTTATTAAAGGTGTCTTTATTTATATGATGCATGCAAATAATATTTTGAAGGCTGTATGTTTGGATTTGATCTGATTGTGAGACTTCAGGCTACGATGGAAGCAATATTTTTGCTTGAACAAAGTGATTGCACTTAAGTATATTTTGATTTCACTTTTGAATTTTACTCCCTAAAACAAATATCTGTACTGACTCCCACATTGAACCTCATGGCTGACAATCGAGTTCAGTCTGAGCAGGACGAGATGAGGACGACTGTGAGATATGAGGGATGTGGTAAAGTGGAGAGCGGGATGGCGACGTGAGCTAGAAGAAGAAGATTGATGGCGGCCTGGCCTCTCTTTCCTCGCCCGGGGGCCGCTGCGCTCGCTCCGCTCGTTGCGCTCGCTGCGGCGTGTCCGGGCGGGCTCCAGGCGTATCCAGGTAAAACTGGTCACCCGAGTCTTCGCCTTCATCTTCAACCGCCCTTTGGCTCACCTGCCCCCGGGACACAACGCCCCCACCCACCCCCACATGACATTATGTTGCCCCCCCCCCCCCCCTCCATCTGGCCCAACAGTTGAATTGAGTTTACACAAAGGCCACTTTCTGCTGCCAAGCAACTTTTTGGATTTGTCCTCTTTGCCAACAAATGAAACAAAATGTCAACTTTGGCGTGTAAGCTGGGAAAAGCCAAAAGGAGCGAGCGAGCGAGCGAGCGAGCGGGGCGGGAAGAAAGAAGCCGCTTTGCGCTGACATGGCCGAGCAACCGAGAGTGACTGAGCTAGTCGGCTGCAATGCAAACACAATGGAGGCAATGAACCCCCCCCCCCCTCCCAACCAGTTAGTCCACATGGAGGACCCGCCGTTGGAGCCGGGCACCTGCCTCGGCGTAAACGCAGCGTCTGGCTTGGCCGTGGTGTCGACAGGCTCCGCATTCCGGCTTTTCATCGGAGCTTGGCCCGCTTACGCAAGAGCAACGCGAGAGCGCGCCTCGCATTGCTCGGGGGCTTTCTTCTCATTCTGTGACTATTCTTGCTCAGTCCGACACATCGGAAGACCTTCCTTGCACCACCGGAGAATGTAAAGACGTGACATGCGCTTATCACAGGCCCAAAGTCTGAAAAGCTGTATGGCGTAAAAAGGGGGCGTGGCCTAAGATTGCAAAGTCAAAAAGAAGTCCTAAATAATCCGGGCCCACCGCCAACTTGTTCTTCTTGTGTGATGTTGGTGGTTAGCGCCGAGCTAGCTCGTTAGCACCTCGGGTGAAAGATTGACAGCTAATAACGAAGGTGAGAAAGATAATTAAAGCAGTCGACTCGGCCCGGGGCGACAACACGCAGCAGAGGCCAAGTATTTCCCGCAACGGGCTTTTCTTCGCTCAAATCGACAACATGGCGTTGGGGTTGAGCCTTTTGGTCTCCATTCCCGTCGAAGCGCTCCGGTTCAAGTCGGCGGCGGCAAGTCGCAACGCATTTGGTGTCGGGCAAGTCGAGTCGGGAACCGCGAGCGTCAATGCCATTTCTTTTCCAATCATTTGATTGTTGGTTGTAAAACGCCAACCCTGATTGACAAAACTTCGTCTTTTGTTTTGTTTCCGACTTCCAACATCCGGTTGGCGGAGGGTCGAGACCCCGCGGGCATTTTTTGGCTTGATTACTCTCCCGTCCGATTCCTGATGAAATCTCGCAACAAAAGCAGTCATGCGCCACAATATCGCCTTCCAGTGTCAACAGAGCCAACGTTAACCTTCCAGCCCGCTAGCTTGGAAGCAAAAGGCTGGCTAATGATAAGACCCTCAAAACCAAGCGCCTCTTGTTTAATTAGCGTCAATTTTTGGTTCCTGAACATTCCCGGTAGCTTTATGGAGAACTTGAGTAAACGTCGTCCTCGAAACTGCAGACTGCTCTTTCTATCCTGACAGTTCTTTGGTTGCTAGCATAGCCACGTAGCCTACTATCATAGCCAAGTAGCCTTCGGAAGCTTCAAGATCTCGACCACTCGAAAGTTTTGGGCCTTGCTGGCTAGCAGTTGTGCCTCATAGCACTTGTGCTAATGCCGCGTTAGCCTGCTAGCTTTCGTTCGTACCTTTCCAACTTGCATTTCCGTTGTCATTGGAGGATTTACGGGAGCAGAGAGAAGCGGCAGCAGCAGCAGCAATGACAGTTGCAGCCATGCAAATGTTTGGAGGGCGGCGGCAGGCAGCGCCAGGTGAACCGCAGTTGGGGCCCCGGGCTCGATGACACGGGGGCCAATCAGGGGACACGGTGGTGAAAGATGGCTGCCGCTGTTTTTATTTTTTTCTCTCCCCTACGCTCATCCATCAACTTCTCACGTCAACAACTTGTCACATTTTACGACGACGATGTCTTTTGGAGAAAAGTCCATGGTGACGTTGTTTGGTGCTTGCAGACATTTTTTTTTTTGCGAGGTGAACATTAAGCGTGCTACTTTGGTGGTCCTTTCCAAGGAAGGAAGATTTGATATGGGATTTACATTTCAATCGGAGAACTGGCTGGCTAGCCGACGCGATGCCGGGCTCCTTTGATGCAAAGCCCTGCGAGCGGCATACTTTCAATCTTTAAGTCTCGTTTTTCGCATCGCGAGCTCGCTTTACGAGGGTTTAGGCTCGTCGTCGGCGAGGCCGTCCAAGAAGCCTCGGGGGCACGTCGCTAAACGAGATAATTATCTTTTATCTTCCGTGTCGCGGCGGGAGATTACGGTTGAAATTTACGATTGTTCGCTAGACAATTGAAGTTGGTCGTTGTGCCCCCGACAAGCAGCGAGGGAACTCCCACAACGGCGGCGTGCTTCAGCCTTCAGGTCTTTTCCCAAAGCACAATCAAAAGAATCAAGATGTAATCCACTCCATTCTTTTTTCATGCCTGGAAATCATCTCGCCGTGCTTTGTGCGCATTTTCGCACGCGGGGAAATGCTGATTGGATTTTTTTCTCCCTCCCTTCCAACTTTTAGACTCAAAACAACATGGAGGGACAAACATGGGGTGCCCTCCCCAGGCCCCGCCCACTTTGGAGCTTCCACCCGGCCGGCGGTTGTTTGATTTGCGAGTGTTTACACGTGCACTTCCCGTGGAGCTTTTTCCCGTCACCCAAAAAAAGGACGGCTCGCCATCACAAGGCTAACATGTCAACAGAGATTAAACTAGTTTTATTATTTGGAAAGAAGGGGAGGGAGGGGGGGGAGCAAAGGGGAGAGGGGGCGGAGCAACTCGCTAAGGTGGGCTGTACCAAACAAAAAGCAACCCCCAAAAAAGCAGCCATATTTTACACGAGTGATTATTATTATTATTCCATTTTTACAACCATTCAGTCAGCATAACATAAAGAAATAATTCTACATCTTTGTTTCTTTCGTATTTTTGGTACTCTGATTTTTTTCCTTTTTTTCTTTACATACAAATAACAAATACAGGAACTATTTTTTTTTTTTTTCACAATGCATATCATCATCTGTCAGGTTGTGTGCGTGCATGTGTGCGTGTGTGTGTGTGCGTGCGCGTGTGTCAACACAAACCAACAGGCCGAGACTTAAAGCACATCCAAAAATAAAAGCAAAAGCGTTCACGTTGTCTTTACACGCCGTCGCCTCTTCGTAGCCTTCTTCGAGTGTCCCGTCTTTTTTTTTTTTCTCTCGTTAGATGTATTTCATACAATTTGTACAAAGGTCCTGTCAAACAGGTGCGAGACCAGCCAGGAAGTCTTTTCAGTCAGCTTTTTAGATTTTCTACACAATTGGAGAGATCCTTATCCGATCCGAGGAGGGTCGGAGTCAACTTCCGCCTTTGATTTTACAAAAATAAAATCAAGCGAGCCAAGACGTCTGCCGAGCTCGTCGGTCATCCGGGTCGCGCCGCCGGATTCTTCTTCTTGGCTCGTTCCGCTTTAGTCCAAAAGGCTTCTCCACGGCAAAACGTTGCCAGACCTTCTCTCGGGAAGCGAAGAAGCCTTTGGGACGGAAGCGTCCGGGCGCCGGCCGGCCGGGCCTAGCCCATGGCCGTCACCATGCTGGACGGGTGGTGGGGGGCGAAGGAGGGGTGCATGGGCGTGGGGGTGCTGAGCATGTGGCCCGAGTGCGAGAAGGGCGGGAAGGAGGACATGTGGCGGGACAGGGCGGCCGGGCTGAAGGAGCTGCTCTTGTCCATCAGGCTCTTGGAGAAGTCGTCCATGCCGCCGTCCTGCAGGGATTTTTTGCTCTTCTTGGACTTGCTGGACATCTTGCGGTTGCGCGTCTGGATGCCTTCCTTCTTCATGGTCAGAGGTCGGTTGATCTGCTCTCCACACACCAGACAAAAGGAGGGCAGGTTAGTATGATGGCGCCCATCGTGTTAGCATGAAGAGGAGAAAAAAAAATGGAACTTTCTCGCGTGTGCGCTGAAAATCAAAGAAATGCTCCAATGGCTTTCCCCAGTAGATTGCTTTTTCCAATGGAGTGTCTGGTTGGTGCCAGGAGGAAAGAAACGAGGGATGGGGTTGAGGGGGGGGGGGTCTGCCTGGCAGCCGCCGCCACCACGGGCCAAGTCCTCCTCGACCGCGTGACTTTCTCGTCCCGGCTGCCATTCTGCAGTTTAGCCGGCAAGAAACGAGATGATGGAATTTGGGCTGTGGGCAGGATTACGGATGGGGGGGGGGGGGGGGGTCTGCGGATGAGGCCGACTGGCTCCCTGATCTTTTCCGAGCGTTTATTCTTCCCGGGGAAACGGGAGCAGGGATTTCTTTCTGGCTCTGGCGTCGGCCGCCAGAAATATTTTTTCGCTGACTCCAAAAGCGGAGCGGTCGCCGCGATTACTCCCGTGCCCCCTCGCCAACCCCCCCCCCCCCTCCATCCCCCACCACCGCCGCAACCATGATGTGCTTTCACAGGCTGACACGTGACTCGGGTTTGAACGACTTATTTCTGCTTCCCCGGTGGACCGGACCTCAGCTCTTGGACGGCATCCAATCGGCCGACCTGGTTAACTTCTTAGCGAGAAATTACCCCCCCCGCCCCCCTCCCAAAAGTCGATGCCAGATGACCGATATGCAGCTGTTAACAATTCCAATCAATGCTAATTGCCGTTAGCCCGTCAATGGCGTTTCACGTGAGACGAGAGCATTTCACCGTGGACCGAATTCTTCCCACGAGCAAACGATTTAGCGGCGCCAGGTTGGCACCTTGTGATTATGATTGTCGCCCGATTTGATGGAAATTGACGGCTTTTTGCGGCCGGGGGATGTGCGCAGATGACGAGGGAATAATATGCCGGTCAGATAGAGGGAAGGGAAAATAATCATGGGATTTTAATTAAGCGCCTTCTTTCATATTTGCAAGCGCTGGGATTTACGGCGGCTGCCGATATAACTATTAATTCGCTTTATCGGCCGCAGCTCCGCAGGGACAATTAGCGCTCGGGGGAAACAAAGATGGGGGACGGACGGGAGGAAGGTGACTCCTGCGTGTTGTGCATTTTGTTTTGGGTGAACTTACATTGTGCAGCTTGAAGTAGAGTCCGCAGGCGTTGCAGACGGGGTCGCCGTTGGCGTTGCGCCTCCACAACGTGGTGGTGGTCGTCTGGCAGTTGGCGCACGACGTACCCGCGCGCCTGGCCGCCGACTGCACGCATGCGGGCGCAAACAAACACACGGGGCACCGTGAGTGGGCGCGTCGACATCAAAACATGTTTCCACCCCCCCCCCCTCGTTCGAAACCAACACAGTGGGGAGGAATGGGGAGGGAAGACGCAAACAGGAGCAGATGGAAGCGCGCCGCCTGGCAGGGAGGGGAGGGGAGGGGGCTAAAAGTAGCACAAGTACAGAAGAAGCATTTCCTAAAAGTGGAGATAAAAGCGCAGCCTTGACACGCTGCAGCCAGTCAATCTGATTAAATGTCCTCCTCCAAAAAAAAAAAAAGGTGGGGGTCACATTTGGATGCAAGTGCTTATTTTAGTGAGGTGCATGTGGATGGATTTAGCTGCCTGACATTGATGTTCTAATCTCCGCACTCCCCCTCGAAAAAGAATCGATCGGCAGTCAGGTGAGGCCCGCGCCGCGTCTTCTCCTTTTGCATCCAAATGCGACCAGCCCGCTTTTTTTTTTGTTTTTTTTTTTAGCAGAACCGCTCGGAAAACAGCAGCAGTTCCAGCTTATCTCACATCCTGCACACTTTTCCTGCTCTTGGGCGCTACCTAATGTAGATATATACTAAATGGGGGGGGGGGGGGGGGTCGAAGCTATAAGCTCAAATCGAGGGTGTCCAACGGCGACGTCAAGCGGCCCAGAATTTAGCCTGGAAAATGGACCGGGCTGTGAGCTACAAATCCGGGGGGTCGTGACCTTTTGTCGACATGCTCGGTAACTAGGGAGAAATTTATTTGTAATTGAAATTGTTGAGAAGCAAATTGTCAGCGCTTTGAGACATTTTTGGTTTGGATGATTTCTTTTCCGTGTGGCAAAAAAAAAATGTTTTTTTCTTCCAGTGCTCTTATGTTTGCAACAAAGGCCGACCGTCAAAACGCCAGTTGAGCTCCACTTGACAATATTGCCTTTGACTTTTTTTCCCCCTGCGCTCTTTTTCATTTCTTCATGTCATCTTTCTGCACTGTATGATAACGTTTGGACACCCCTAATATTCAAACATTTGATTTAGAATGCAGGCCTGCACGACAGTGGCAAGAAGGACCAACGACATGACTGTAGCGGCCGTTGCTTGATTTTTTTGGGGGGTCCCAAATCATCACGGTGATAATAATAATAATAATAATGATAATAACAGTGCAGTTTTTTTAGGATCTTAAAGCAGAGACCTGCACTTGTCGAGTCAATTTCCTGCAGCTAATAGGCCTACTTCTTCCTGGAGAGGGAAACAGACAGAGAGAGACAGACAGAGAGGAAGAGAGGGAGAGAGAGACGCAGATGTCATCAAGAGGGGCCTTGGTGGCGCGTGCACGTACCAGCCGCCGCTTGGGCTTGATGAGAGGCCGGTTCTGGCCGTTCATCTTGTGGTACAGGCCGCAGGCGTTACACAGATAGTGGCCCGTACCGTCCCGCCGCCATAACGGGGTCGACGTGGCGCCGCAGTTCACGCACTCCCGGCCCTCTGCGCGCACGCGTGCGGGACCCACACACACACACACACAAAAAAAACACGCAAACGCCACGGGTCAATTGCGCGCGCAACATTTGATCATAAAAGGCAAACAGGACATGCAGCGGCACTAAATTGCACTTGATTTTTTTTTTTTTTTTTTTTTTGGTCAAATCGGAAAAATACGCGCAACTCCTCGAACGCGCAGTGAAATATTGATCTGTGTAAAAATAGAATTGTCGTTTCGCAGCATGAATTAAAATGGGATCGAGCGTGTGCACGTGAAGCGAAAGCTTTAGGGGGCGCGCGCGCGGGCGTGCGCGCTGTCGTCGTTCATTTAACACTTTAGCCATGCAATCTCTCTTTTTTGCTGCTATTATTGAGCAATGGAATCAACGTGGAATTTGCCCGCTTTTGCTAACAAAAAGTGTTATTAGCAGGAGGACGACATCTTTAAATGCACATGATCCCGCCCCATTAATAATAATCCCAATGATATGCATCGACTAATCCATCCGATTTTAATCTCATTACCAAAGTCAAATGAATGCGGCGCCGATCTGCTTAGACGATGACGCGTTCGGTGCAATTGTTGCGTTTGGCGTGCACCCGTGCGTGCGCGCGCGTGTGTGAGATGCAGCAAGAGTGAGAAGCGAGGGGATGTGAGGCCTACCTGAACACGACCTTGTTTTTGGTCTTGTTTTGGAACCATAAGTAGAAGAGGACCCACCTATCAGGCTACTTGGTGGGAAGAGGCCTGGCCCGTAATCGGGGACATAAGGTGGTGGGTAAGAGGCGATGGGGTGGTGGGCCGCCGCCGTCGTCGAGGGGCCCGGCCCCAGCGCCGCCGCGGCCGCCGCTGCTGCCGCTGCCGCCGCCGCCACCCCGCGCCCGTGCGCCGCCTCCAGTTTCATGCTGTCGCCCAGCGTCACCTGGTACTTGACGCACTCCTTGTCCTCCGGGCGCGGGCCGCCCCCGCCCGAACCCGGCGTGGAAAGGCCCGGGTCCGGGGACACGTCCTTGGGCGGGGTGGGCGGGAATGTGAACAAGTGCGGACTGGAGTGGCCGCCGGACAGCGACGACGACGACGACGATGACGAGGAGGTGGACGAGGTCGGCGGGTAGACGGAGAGGGCGCCCGGGGAGCCGTGGTGGTGGTGATGGTGGTGATGGTGGTGCAGCGGGTTCTTGGGGAAGGGACTCAGGTTCCACGGGGACGCGCCGTGGTGCGCGCCGATGCTTTTGCCACCCGCGGCCTCCAGCCACGGCAGCGAGCCGTGCAGCAGCGACGGTCGGCACACTTGGCTGCCTGCGTGCGTGCGTGCGCGCACGGTTGCGTGCGGGAGACACGAGAACGCAGCCGTCAGCAAAGAAAAGCGCAGCGCCGCGAGAGCGCACATGCAGACTGGCAGGCAGGCAGGCAGGCCACCTTTTGTCTTCCGCGCACCGAATTCGGATGCATTTTGTCGTTCGTCCTCAATAATTCCGCGCACCTCGTATTTTCTATAGTGAGCACGAACGTGACAATTTCGATCGATTTCTTTTTTAACTGGGCTCAATAAACGCACGCAATGCTGCTTTCTTACGTCGTTGGATTTGTCAAGCGCAAATACGTTACGAAACACCAACTTTGCCTTAAGAAAATCATTTACTTTAAGTGCAACTTCAAAAAAAAAAAAAACGTTGCTCATTTTAGTTGTTACAAAAAGAAAACAAAACGTTCTGTTGGCGGTCGGACAAGTGCAAAATGTATACAATTTAGAAAAATTCCAAGAAAACTTTTTTTTTTTCGCTCTCTCATCAAATATTGTAAAGGTTCCTCAAATTTTGACAGAGCCTTTTTTCATTTGACGCCTCATGTATGTGTGCCGCCTTAATTGACGTCCTTTAAAAATACAATTTTGAACAGGCTGCAATTAAGTCCGCTATAAATAAGTGCGCAGAGCGATTACAATGATTTCTTCCCTTCACAAAAACTTCACTTTGACACCCAAAATAATTAACAGACACGTGATTTTTTTTCCAATGTTAAAAACGCGGCAATATATTTATTTATTATTCGTGCAGCTGAATTTTGCATTTCGGTTTTTCTCGCCGTTGTGCGTGTGTGCGCGCGCTCGCTCGCTCGCTCGTGTACTTACTGTGCGGTGGCGGTGGGTACCTCTGCACGGCCCGCACCGAGTTGCCGTAGTAGGGAGAGACGTGATTGCCCTGGGCGTCGATATTAAAGAGTACATCCACATCGTCGGCCAGCGGGTACTGCGCCGCGTCCATGTAGGAGTGGCCCAGGCCCGGATGGTGCCCGCCGGGGTGCTGCTCGTTCAGCACGGCCGGGTGCGGGTGGCTCATCCAGCGGGGCTGCTCCGCGCCCACTTCCATGGCGCCTCCGCTGCCGCCGCCGCCGCTGCCGCCGCCGCTTCTCTTCCCTCTCCTCCTTCTTTTGCAAAAGTTCGCGCTCGGTGCGGCGTTAACAACAAGCAAACAATCCCGTTTTGTGTCTCCGGCACCTGCGTCCGTTTAAATCCACAAGCGTCCCACCTGCGCACATAGACAGAGGCGGTTAACGTCCCGCCCGACACGCACGGAACGAGGCCATACGTCCAACATGGAGTGGAGAAGGCGCGCCGCGCGGGGAGATCCTCAAGTGGGCCGGCCGCAAACAAGGCAGTCTGGACCTGCTCTTTTTCGTTTTGGAATTATTAGGATTCTTTTTTTTTTTTCGGACGAGTACTACTGTTTGAGTCTTCCGACGAAGAGGTGACGAGGTGACGTGCACTCAACAGGTTCGCGTGCCTAAAAGTGACCGGAACGCACCCAAGCGGCGTGTTGCACCCACTCGGGCCGCCCTCCCCCCCTTTCTCGCTCACTCTCTCTCTTTCTCTGTGCCCGCCCCCATCCCTCCCTCCAGCTCTCTCTCTCTCTCTCTTACACTGAAGGCATTCTTTCCGGGTGGCGCCAGGCGGCTCAGTGCAGCAGACAGCTGCGGCGCGACGCAACTTAAGGAGGGTCCGCGCGCGCGCGTATGCATGCATGCAACCCCCCGAAAAGTGGGCAGGGCTTTTCCTAATTGAATTGGACACTTTGGAGTGTCATTTGAGATGAACACGAGCGGGAGAAACAACAAGGAAGAAGGCAGCCCGTGCGTAAAAGTCAAGTGGCGATGGTGACGGCGGCGATGCATGGCGCATGCGCGTCGCCCCGCCGATGCGTCCTCTCGCGGTCATGTGACTGCTCAAAGCCGCTGGGCCCCGCGTGCCCGCGCAGAGCCATCAAGTTCAAGCAGGGCCGCGCGAGTACGCGCAAGGCAGCTGCACACTAAAGAGGCGAAACTCATCCTGCAAAATGAGTCCAGTTTCCTTGCCAAGGTTTCATTTTGGCAGCCTTTCGTTAAAATAATGGCGCCGTGTGCTCTTTGTCCATCCTCCACCTCAAATCTGCTTTCAGAGCATCCCAAAAGCAAAGCAACAAAGAGAAAGAAGACAGGAGCGAGTCACGTGGCGTGGCCGTAGTTTACGACAAATGTTGTTCACACTCAAATTTGTGTTTAAGATGACAACGAATCAAATGTCACCGTAAATGTTCACGTTTCAAATTCGCCTTTAAATTAAACGAATTGATGTAAACATGTTTTCTTCCAATAAATACTTCCTCGCCGAGTGTCCAACAAGCAATCAAATACAGATAAATACGTGGTTGTGTCACTGACGGTGGCATCGATCGGAAATATGTCAACAAGAAGGAGGAAAAAATACCAAGTCCAAATGGGTTTTAAATTTTTTTTTAAAATAGCCCATTTTTGATTGAAAACATGCTATCATAGTTTGAAAATTTTGCACGAAAATATTCCCCCAAAAATTATAAATCAAAATGCAAACATACATCAACAGTAAATTTAAAAGAATTAATTTGTTACATGGCTCTAAACGAACGACAAAAACAAATGAACACATCACAAAAAATGGAAAGACACACACGCACACAATTGTTATTTTGTGTGTGCGTCTCTGAGAATTTAGCCGTGACGTCACATCAGTCCCGGAAGTGAGGGGAGAGGCAATCCTGAAAATATTCCGATATGATGAAGCAGCAATCACGTGACTGATCGTTTGCATTACTGTTGCCCTCCGGGCGTGACGTCACATTTAACGCTCAGAATATCATCATCAGAAAAGGCGGCACTAGTAATCCGGACTACTAATCTGGATTATATCACACACAAACACGTTGATATTATTAATTTTACACCCTTTATGTTAAAAATTGGACCGACCCAGGAACAATTTGTTGGGTTATTTTATACAAAGCAAAAAAATGTAAGGGTGTAATAATCTTTGTTTTATTTTTGTTTGAATCTGACGTTAGCTTTATTTCCTAACATTTGCGTGTGTGACAATTTAAGACTCGAGTGCGACGTTGGCAGTTAGCATGGGATGAAATGTTGGCAATAAAGTGAAAAGATATACACGCGCGCGCCGGCCCGCACGATATATTGCTGATCTTTTTTTGTGTATTGAACAATAAAGAGGTAGCTCCAATGTAAATGACGTCACAAGTCATTTAAACATCACATTTCGTTATGTTCAATTTGGTTTGGAGCGAAAATGGTGCACCGTTTACAATTGGCGCGCGATTTAAATGATTTCCAAATGCACGCAGCCTCGTTCAATCGAAAATTGAAAGCAAAAACGAAAGAAGACGAAGAGACAAAAATATTTCAAGACGTCCAAGAAAAACAAGCAAGGGACTGCTTTCTTTTTTTTCCCCCCCTCGAATGAATTAGAAAACGTTTCATTTTCAGCAATTTCACAAAACCATCAGACCCGCGCGCACGCGCAAGAATGAGATGCACAACGACGTTTCATAAAGAAGCTGCGTGGGGCGCGGCGTTTTTTTTCTTTTCGTTTTTTTTATTGACGCTGTCAAAAGGGCACAAAGAGTGCACGGACGGACGAACGCGCAGAGCAGAGCAGGGCAGAGAAGACAAGATGCAGCAGCCGCAGCAGCTCACACAAAATGGACGCATGCAGCCAGAGCAGGTAAGGAAGCGCCAACAATGCAGATAAACTCATCAATAAATCAACACAAAAATAAATACAAAACTACACGAATGAATGCGCCTCAAATCAAATTCCTCAAATGGAAGAAGGTTGGAATTTTGCCCCTTTTGGCTGTTGCTATTTGCCACGGCCACGCGTCACGACCTCATACGTCATTAGCGACCTCGCTCCGATTCCACAACACGCAGCAGCGTTCATTAGCCATCATTTCACATTGCAACATTTCACGAGTTGGAAAAGTGGACGGACGAGCCATAAGGGATCGACGCGTGCGTGCGTGCGTGCGCGCGCGCGCGGAGGGGGGCAGTAAAAGAATGATGCATGACGTCATGGCCTTTATGAGCATGTGAAATATGAATTGCCGGAATATTGACTGACCTGCTCCGCTCGGATGAGACGCGCGAGTGACCCACCGATGCGCGCGCAACTCACAGGATAGAAAGAAAGAGAGAGAGAGAGAGAGAGAAAGAGAGGCGCGTGCCCGTGCGCGAGCGAGGGGGCACGCACGCGCTTCCGGGTTTCAGCGCGTCGATATTTCTGCTATCTACTTTGCATCGATTTCTGCTTTTATCCACATCATTTTCCCTCGTTTTCTTCCTTTTATTATTTTATCTTCTTCTTTTTAACATTGAATCCATTTTTCTTATTTTGTAGTGTTATTTTTATTTCGTATTTTCATTCCACTCTCCTGCCAGTTTTCCTTTTTCATTTGTTTTGAATATTGGATTCATCCCTTTTTCCTTTCATTTCTATTTCTCATACTCGCAATTATTTAGAAAAAAAAAGCATATTTATTCTTCCATTTTGTCATTCTTCAATTTTTTTACGTCAACATTTTTTGTCTTCCTCCGTGTTCCATCTCAATCTTTTTCCTGTTTGCTTGTCTGCGAGTGAAGCGTGCGCGTCATGGCGGACAGGCGAAATCAAAGTGAAAATGATGATGGGGGGGGGACGTCGGGGTTGGGCTGGGGGTGTCACTGCTGATTGGAGCAAACAAGCAAACAAAACCCGTGACGTCACAGCCGCAGACGCAAGCGCTTTGCAAACGGACTGTTGAGTCATTTGGAGAATTGCTGAGTGAGCTTTTGGATCCCCCAAATCGAGCAAATGTCCCATTAGAATGAACTTGGGCTTTAGAGGGGCAGTATGACGTCACCAAGGGACATTTCCCCCCTCCCAAAAAAATCATGACATTCTATAAAGATAACATTTTCCAGCATATATATTGTTGCGGGTGCTTGCGCAGCGTTTCAAAAATATTCGGGTAGGCCAATTAGGTAAGAATTTTAAATGAGAATCAAATAATAATAATCAATTGATGGGGCGGAAAGCTTTCGTCTTGTTAACATCCCCAAATTTGACATGCACGTTGAATTGTTTTGTTTTGTTTTATCGGGCGAGAAATACGCGCACGAGTGTGCGTGCGTGTTTTGTGCTTTTTTTCCGTGCACGTCAGGACCGAAAAAGAAAAGTCAATGAAGCCTAAAGTGGAGTCAAGTGACGAAGTGCATGGCTCCTGCTTTCTCCATTTTCATTCATGCGCCCTTCGTTGCACGCGCGAGGCCTCTAATCTGAGTTTGAATTTTCCATTTGCGGAATTAACCATTGCAAAATCGGATGACTAAATAACACCGGCGAGCACGCGCAGTGGCGCGCACGAGTTTTCATGAATAAAGGGCTTATTTTGGGAAGGGGGGGGCATTAAAGGAAAGCACATCACACTTGACTCGTAAAAACGATTAATTTCAGAGGAGGCTGCGTTATTCGCACACAGAAATCATGTCCATCAAGAATTATTCGAATTAATGAAACACACATAATGATCTATACGCACCCGGTAGAATAAAAAGACTGGGAATGAATGAAAATGAAAATAACTAAATAATAACAAATTCGTTCGACAAAAATAAAACGAAATATTTTATCGTATATAAGAATGATGGAGACAATCAAATCAAATGACATGCAGATTATGATAAATACCTCCAATTAAAATAATTGGAATTCGATGACATGCAATAACTGATAAATACATATAAATGAAATAATTGGGGGAAAGACTAATACATTCACTATTATCATTATTATTATTATTATTAAAGCATGCACGACTAAATAACACAATATAAAGATTAAATTAAGATAATAAATAACTGAAATTTAATAACATGTCTGTATAAATTCGCCTACCAACAATAAATACATTATTTGGGAAAATTATTATGGAATCAGGATAACATAGAAATAAAAATCAAAGCAATTCCATTGATAATGATGTAGAGACATTTAAGAAATATTAAATATCATCATAATGGAAGCAGAAGAGCTACAAATCAAGAAGATAGGGATAAGTGTCCAACAGCTTCCTCTTTTGTTTATTAAGAAAATAGCTCATATATTTTCCGCGTGACTCCAAGCCGAATCTCGCCATTTTGTTTTTAAGCGTATTTATTTGTCAATTCGGTGCGAACGTATAATGGCGACAATTAGGCGCGCGCACGCCGCGCTTCTCTGTTGAGCGCGCGCAGGCGAGCAGGCGCGGAGGCGCGCGCATGCAGGCAAGCGAGCGAGCGAGCAAGCAGACGAGCAAGCATGGCAGGCAAGCAGGGCCGTCTGCAGGAAAGAAAGACGTGCACGGCCAAAAGGGCCCGCGGGCTTTCTAATGATTGCCAAGAAGAAGCGGCACCAATCGTTATCTGGGCCGTGCACACGATGCGCTTGTTTTGATTGCATCTAAAAATGCATCACAATGAGCCTGCACGCCACGCGCGCGTGCACTGCCAAGGCCGTCCCGCGTGGGGCCCACCAATGCTTTTTAGCGGCTTTAATTGCCAAAAGAGGGGGGAGAGGGGGGTGGGGGGGGATCTGATAAAGGGAAGGAGGAGGAGGAGGGGGGGGGGGGGCGTCTAATCTCTCCCGCCAGTCTTGCAGCGCGTAATTAGTGTGTCAATTTCAACCTGAAATTAACTGCATCGACCTGCCATCTCGCACCAGCCATTTGGATCATCATTTAGTTCGCATCGTTCATCAAGCCCCCAAAATATACAACACCCCCACCTTCACTCATCAGCCTCTTAACATTCATCTCCTATTCCTCCATTATGACTCACAGCTTTTTTGTATCCTGGCAACCATCAGATGGGTATCACGTCCAAATAAAGGGGGGGGGGGGCGTCCATGTCAAACAAACAACCCCCCCCCCCATGATAATCCAGGAGTGGGTGGCCCCGAGTAGCAGGCGAGAAAATCCTCATCTCTGATGTCGATAAAAAAAAAAAAAAAAAAAAGACAATAATAGGGCTAATACTGCATGGCGCCTTCCGTTGGGCAATATTTTGCAACAGCAGCAAACACAAACAACATTGACACATCATCAAGTCCTGAACTTGCTGCATATGCAAAACTTCAAGCTGCATGCTGAGGCAACATTTGTTGACAATTCGATTTGTGTCGTCGACTTGGTTCGTGATTTTACGATCACGCGGCAGGTGGAAAGTGAGGTCAAAGGTGAGCTGAGGGGTTGATCTTGGAACGAACGGACTGGTTGGTTTCCGGGATTCCGAGGAGAACTTGCGGATGGCGAGCCACTGGCTCGTCGTGTTCTTGCAGAAAGGCGACTTTTGATTGACAGCCCGTCGGCGGGATCACGTTTAATCCGCGCCTCTCCGCAGCCTGTCGGGAACTCATTTCTCCACCGCGAGATGGGGGACTCAGATGGTTGCCACGGCGACAGAGATAGCGCCGAGCCATTTCCATGTTTCTGGCCAAGGGGGAGGGGCGGCGCCGGTGGGCAAAGGTCACGCGGCGTGTCCTCTGCCACGCATTTACGGAGCTGAGTCGCAAGCAGCAAAAAAAATAAAAGATCCAAAAGAAATTGACGATGAAAACATTTTGTATTTTTCTTTGAGGGTGTTTTTCTTTTTTCCAGGTAAGGAGGGTTGCCACAAAGCGGGCGCACTCCGCCGGTCTGCGTGCGCGTGATAAACACAAGCCGAAGGACGCCCGGCCGGGCGGGCGAGCGAGCGAGCTAACGGGGCTGATGATGCTAACGGGCTATCTCGGCGCCGCACATTGCGCGGCCTCGCAGGGAATATTCAAATATCGGAAACTCGTCCCAATGTTCCAAGTGCCCTCAGATGCCGGCGACAAGCTGAGGAGGCGAGGATGACTTTGCCTCAAATTACAAAACACAAATAAAGAAATTGACTTCCTTGCTAACTTTGGTCATGAATGACATTTCCCCAGGGAGCTTTAAAAAATTGCAGAAAGTAAAAGAGAAAAAAAGGTGCCAGAGAAGTAGATACTCAAGTTGAAGACAGAAAATATTTCAATTCCAGCATGCTGCCCCGAGAGCGGCTGCATGGCTGCATGGCTCGGCCGGCCGGCCGGCTTCCTTGCAAGCAAAACAACAGCCAACAGCTGCAAGATGAAAATTCTCCACGTTAGCAACATGCTAACTGTTTGGCACGGGAAACAAAACATTGCCTTCTTCCCTGCAAACGAGGGGCCTTAGCGGAGGTGCTTGGCGTATTGACAGGAAGCTCCTCCGTCATTGCGGCACCAAGGCAACACCTGCCGCCACAGGTAAGGCGTGTGTGTGAATGAAATGGGAAGGGGGGGGGGGGGCGGTGGCGTCACTCAGCGCTTTTGATGGAAGCTTCTTTTGGTGAAGGAATCAAACGCTTCCTGCCTTTCAAGTCCTCCCTCATGCAGGCGAAGGCAGGCGGCGTCCGGGACCGAGACGGCGAGTCCAAACACGGAGCTTTGCCCCCATTGCCGCCTACGCTGGCTGAGAAAATAGCGCCAAAGCAAAACACGGCGCTTCTGGGCTCTTCGCTTCTGCTGGAGAACGGAAGAATCGTCGTGGACTTCAAAGCCAAGCGTCAATCAAGGAGGAAAAGTTGACAATGCAGATATGATGACAAGCACATGCGCTTTTTGGTCCGTGCCTCTCCCGGGGCCGTAACGGACACCGCGCCGGCGGTGGGGGGCCGCGAGCCGAGCGGCCCGCTGCGAGGGGCTCGTTCCGCCGCCGGTCAGCGGGTTAAGTGGCGCGCAAACACTGCAGCCATTCACGTGGAGGGGGGCGGGAGGGAGGGGGGTGTCCAGTCTCTCACATATGGATGGACAGACGGACGAACGGACGGGGGTAGCTGGGCCACACAAGGCAAACTTAAACGTTCCCCCTTTGGAAGCGTCCTCGATGACTTCCGAACCCAAAGAGGTGGCGGCTGCGCGTCCGTCACGCCGACCCAGAAAGAGACGGCGGTCGGCCGGTCCCGGCGGAGGACGGCGTCGGCCGGGCTCCATCTGGGCGCATGCGTTTGTGTCTTTGTGCCGGCTGGCTTTTGTCTCCCGCCTGATCGCCTCTAATGCCGCGGCGCTAATTGTTTAACACAGAAACACATCTTTTCTCCCTTTAATGTTTTTGTCGCCATTGTCAGCCCAGCATTGATGACAAAACCTTTGCGGATTTGCCGTCCCGCCCCCTCCTCCCCCAGCCGAAGGGGGAAAAAACGTCCGCATCAGCGCAAAAAGCAGCGATGTCTGGCAACTTGCATCATTTCGCCAAACAAACAGTGTGAATAGGGTGTTAGCCGGCCTATTAGCATATACACACAAAAGGCCCGTGTGTGCGCGCCCGTCTCGGAAATAAAAGGAAAACACACCCGCGCGCCAAAAAAAAAAAGAAAAGCCCCGCTCGTTACTCTCCGCTAGCCGTGACGGAGGTTTCTCAAAGAGATAAGGCGGCGGGTAAACATGTGATCGCGGCAGATCCAATCAGCTCAAACAAAGGCCAGATGCAACGGAGACGGATGCGCAGGCAGGCGCAGGCACAATCACCAGCCTCTGTAGGTACGGCGGCGGCAAAAGTGGAGGAGCGCTCGCTCGCCTCTTATCATTTGCATCATAATGCCAACGTGGTGTACGCACGCGCTAAGCGCTTGACAAAGTGCCTTACCTTCAAGAAATGTGTCACCGTTGTCGCCGCCGCCGCTTTTCATCGCCTTTTTCCGTAGGAGGCGGAACGAGGCCGACGCCGCGTGCGCAGGTGCGCAAACAAACGCCGCCATCCATCCGTCCGTCCGTCCATCCATCCATCCGCTGGCTCCACTTTACTTTCTTTGCTCCGAGTTTGCTGCAAAACACAAATGACATCAAAGCTTAACCTGCTGATGTCATTTCCTGTTCAAGAAGTTGTCTTTTTGGAAACAAAAGAAAAAGTTCCCTTGCGTTTTCTCCATTTGGCTAGCATTGCGCTAACGACGCAGAATAACACGTTTTTCCTATCATGCTTTAATTGGCCGATTATTTGACGTGACATTTCTGCCTCCAAATCTTGGTTTTGCCGCACTTGTCCCGTTGCCAAGGTTACCACAAAGACTGATTAATCCCGACCAATCGTATTTCTTCTCTTTTTACGAGCCGTCTAGCTGACAGGAAGAAAGTTTATTGTGATTATTATTATTATTATCATTCTGGAGGCATGAAACATTGGAGGACACATCCAATGACACCCCCCTTTCCACCTTCCTCCCCAGGAGGCCTCTGTGCATCCCAGATAAGGCCTCCTCACAGGGGGACAGGAGGAGGTGGGGTTAGGTGGGAGGATTCGCGGGGGGTGCTCCAGGGTCACCACAATGGCCCGCTCACGATAGCGCTATCAGCTTATGCTAATGAGCAGCTAAGTGTTTTCAGGCCGCTCCCCGTCTACTTAACCTGCGCCGGATCACCAGGAGCTCCTCGCTCCCCTTCACAGAAAAGAGGAAGTGGACGCTCTGGTCGGTTCTAAATTGATTAATAGCGTCCCAAATTGATGTTAAGAACCATCGGCTGCACTTTTTGGGGGGGCCTTTGAGCTATTGTTGCAGTCAGAATGGGCAGCCTTTTGTTAGCCTAGCGCGTCACCTCTGCCAGATAAAGAACAAGACGTGGCGGCGACCTTAACCGTCTTTTCTGATAAATTTACGGCACCAACGCGAGATTTCGATTGAAGAAAAATAAAAAGGCTTTTCTGTCAAATGATGATTCTATCTAACAAGAGTCTCCGCTTGCACCGGCAAATTCAATTTATAAATGAATGCTTTTTCTGGGGGAAGAAAAAAAAAACATTGATTAGCATTGCTAATGTTTTTTTTTGCTTAGTACACGAAGCGGTGCGTTTGCCCAAGTTCCAAAAGCGACTTTTGCCGCACCAAAGTGGTCGGCGAAGACGCTCCGAGTGGGCAAACACGCTTTGTTTGGACGCCGTATCTGCCTGGGTCGCCGTCTTCTTGTCTGTTTGGATAGCCAATGCGACCACAGCGAGGTGAGGCGAGGCGAGGCGGGGGAGAAAGGGGGGACAGATAGTGCCGGCGCATTGTGGTCCGGCGGGAAATGTATTATGGACGGATTTGTCCACTTGTATGTAAAAGCGCACGTCCTTTCACCTGAACTCATGGAAGGTGCGTGGTAAGCCCCTTACACGCCGCAACTCCAGCCAGCCAACGGCGGCGCCTAATCTTTGCCGATTCAGCTCCGTCCGTCCTCGCGTAGTGCTCGGCCCGGTCGCTGATAAGGCCTCGTTTTTTTTTCTCCTTGCAGAGCAGCCTAGCAAAAAATTAAAGTGATCAAGAGATTTAGAATTCACTTGGATGCATGTGACGGCGCAGAGATTGAGAAGAAAAAAAAAAGTCTTGCTAGCAAGGACGTAGCGCACCGACCGGCAAAAGACGTTTTGTCTTTTTTGGCTCCGCCCACAAAGACGAGCAGAAAAGCTTTGCAAAAACGTCAAAGTTTTTCTGAGGAGGAGGACCAGGTGAAGGACTTTGTGGGATTAGCGGGCGCCATAGAGATGACGCCACTCTTCCTTTTTCCGAGACGACGAGTCTGCGAGATGCCGTGTGTACTTTTTGGCGGGAACATCTCGCGTGGGCTGGCGAGCTCTTAATCTGCCTTGACGCCATCTACCTTGGAATAAAGACGCTGTCAGGCCGGCCACCGCCAGGGAGGACCAACAAGATGGGGGAAAAATTAAAAAGTCGTATCAAAATGGAGATATTAGAGCAGATTAAGAGCGAGATTAAAGCAAAAAAAAAAAACACATGTCCTTCCGACAACTTTTTGCGGTCAGTCCTCATCCAAATGTCCGGTTGTGTGTGTGGACGCATATCAGAGGATTCCTCTCACCAGATAAAAAAAAAAAAAAAAAGCACCTGGGCCAAGATATGCCGGTCTAATCTGCGACACTTATCACGCCGCTAATATGAAGGTTTTCCCAAAGCCGTCCGGCAAAATGTGCCAGCCCAAGATATCGAGCGCACGCACACACGCTTTCGCTTATGCAGAGGTCCGCGCGCACGTGTGATCCACACGCATGTCACACGTAGGATTGCCTTACCTGGATAAATAAAGGTTGAATTGAGAAAAAAGTCCAATCACACAAAACATGACAGAGATGCTCCCACCTGCGCCTATTGAGGCAGGCCGGCGATGGCGGCGATGGCGGCAATGGCGGCGGGGGGCGCCGCGCATTGTAAATAGTCTAATCTATATGGTAATGGCCTTGTCGGCGACACGGCAACAACGGCCGCCAGATAACATTGTGACTGGAGGCCTTCCATGGTAATTGTTATCAAAGGTTATTTGGGATGACACGCTCGCTCCTCCTGATTGGCCGCCCGCCGCGCTTATTTACGATATGAATTATGATAACCGTCGTCGCGGCAACGGCCGGGGGACCGGCCCGCCCGGCCGGCAGATACGATAAATTGCTATCGTTAATCACGCCGCTTTGTTATTACTGCGCCTTTTTATTTAAGAATGCAGATTTGTCATCCGCCCGCCCGCCCGCCAAAGCGCACTGACGACATTTTACGCGGTGACATTTTCATTTGGGGAACCTCGTTTGCGTTCTTGAATCGCCCACATTTAACTTCTCAAGGGTCTCGTCCCATTTGTTGCCTTCAAAAAGCCGTCCGCTAGCGTCTACTAGCATCCATTAGCATCCACTAGGCCTGCGCTACTTTCCGTTAGCCTGTCAAGCACCTTTCGCATTATACGTTAGCACGGAGCTAGCCGACTCTTTGCGGTAGTTCCGGATGACACGCCCACCCACTCCCGCGACTTTAGGCCGACTTGTGCGGAAGCTTTGAATAATCGTGCTGCAATACGAGTCGGCCGCCATTAATTGCCTGAGATAAGGATTGCCTCGCACTTGCCTCAGCTTCCGTAATTCGGGCCGGAAAGAGACGGAGAGAAACTATTTAAGTGACCCTGTCATCTCGGAGCGGCGCCGTGGCGCTCCTAATTACTGCACAATAACAAACGCGCAGCTCATTTAGCTGTGACGAGCGGCTGCAATCAGCACTTCTATGAATAACTTAACTTATATTTACACTCGCATTAGCCCAAGACAATATGCCTCACCTCCAGATTACAGCGCATTCAGGTGATGGAAACAAAACCACCAATGACACACACACACACACACACACACACACTTCCCTAATCTAGTGTCCAGCAACTGTGTGTGTGTGTGTGTTTTCTTGTTTACACGTTAAACATGGACCCATACATACATTGGATGTTTTGCGCTAAACATATAAAAGTCTTCATGGTGTTACATTAAAATGTCGCACACACACACACACACATACACACACACACACACACACACACACACAGCGAGACTGGTGTGTCAGAGGGCCGCGAAGCAAAGAAAAGAGGAAAGTAGGATGAAGACGGCGCCGCCGATGACGAGGAGGGGCACCTGGTGCGCACTTGACACCGAGCTAATGGCCAATCCGGAATTGATAGCGTAATTTACGAGGGTGCCCGAAGGCCCCGCCGCCTTTGAAGCGCTCCCAAATGTCGACTCAATTATTCCTTAAATGAAAAAGAGACAGAATTCAATTTGAGCGTTTCATACGGGAGATAATCGGCAACATTTCATGATAGGCGGGTCGCGGAAGAAGAAAAAGTCATTTGAGGAAGGCCCGGCTTCTTTTTTTCTTTTTCATTCTAGGCGGGGAGAAACGCTGTTGATGGTTACATCAGCGTTTCTGCGCCAGCCATTATGACGGCGGCGGCGGCGGCGGGAGCCGAATCAATTTGCCGCAATAATAGTCTTCATCAGCGCCGCTAATGATGTACGACTTCACCTGCGCCCGTGTTCATTCCTCGCTCACGTCGGCGTGTGAATAAAGCGCTCGCCGTGTTCGCCGCGCCTCGCTCCAACGGCGTTGGAATCAAACGCACCCGCTCGCCGCTTCTTCTTTGTATGCGGAGCGGCCGGCGGGTGTTCAACTCCAGGCCCGCGGGACGGCGCTGGACTTTTTCTCCTTTCTTTACGGCTCGCCGTCTGGGAGCGTAGAAAAAAAAAAGCTCCCCGAGCAGCCTTGATGGGATTTGTGCATCTCCGGGGGCGTTCTCCCAGCCCGCCCGGGCGACATTCCTTCACAGGTTCACTGGCAATGCTCAAGTGGTGGCCTCTTAACGGCCCCCTAATCACTCACGGACGTAATCGCCGGCCACTTTGAAGTGATCGACAATTTGCTCCGAGTCCGCCGTGTAACACGAGCGCCTGCTCGCCGCCAGACAGATGGCAAGATAGCCCGGAGAAGCTGGCGGGCTAAGTCGGGGCGACCCAGAGGTTGCCTTTTTAACGCCCTAGGTGCTAAACAAAACAACTTTGTTGACAAGCAGCATGAACGAAGACGAGGACGGAGGTTTGCTCCGCCGCCGCCGCCGCCGCCGCCGCCGCCACAACACGCGTGGACCGGCACGTACGCAACGTGTGTGTTTATTGTTTACGCTGCTGCGGGTGGCGCCAGGCCCTGGAAAAACACTTTTAGCTGCGTGTGTGCGTACGTGTGCGGTTTTGTAATCGCTATCAGACGCCCTCATCGCCACTTGGGGGAAAAGGTATGTTATTCCACACAGGGGGAAAGAAGGGACACTGTGGACAAAAGTATCGGGACAAAGCTCTCGAACCTGAGCACTTTTGGCCCTCGGCGCTTCGCTATTGACCTCAAGGCTCAACCCCGAGCCTCCTTGAATTTAGCAGGTTGTGTCTTACTGACGACATTTGGATTCTTAGTACGCAAACGGGGGGGGGGGGGGGGGCGAAAATGCCACGTTGCGGCAGCGCCGGCTTATCTTGTTTACACTATGGCACTTTTTCAAAGGCAAACCGCTTTCTGATAAGAATCGTCCATGAGGACACAAATGGATGCATATTAGAGGGATGCCCCCCCCCCCCCCCTCGAGGAGTGCCACCCCTTCCTCGTCGATGATGTACACTGGCAACCGAGCGTACGCATATGGCGCCTTAGCGCTACTTTTAGCACCCCACTCGACCACTCCAGCAGCACCCGAGAGCCACAAGCGGTCACCAGGGTGGCCAACGTTGCGAGCCATTTCAGGAGCGAGGGTGGCAGGTTAGTGACGCCTGAGGTCACCAAAGGTCACCAAAGTATCAGCTGAGGAGTCAATTCGGCAGCGTTTGAAGCAACAATTTGAGTCCTTTGTCAACTGGCGGTGTTGCCGCTCGGTGTCGTGTGTCCTAATGGGCCAGGCTTTGGTGCATTAAAGGGGCCAAGCAATACAGCCAGCCCTCCTTGATGGGTCACGACCCCAGCCAGAGTGTCACCGGGGTCATGGGGTCGGGTCAGGTCAGGCTAACGTTATTGCCGTTTATTTGTCTAATTTTCCATCAAATGCCGCCGTCTGCCTCTGATCAAGATGAGCGGATTACTCCAGTGGGGGGGGGGGGGTCAAAGCGCTGGGAAAAAAAGCCGACTGCTTCAAATTAGTCTGTAAAAATAATCCCGCGCGGCCATTTTGACCTGTTGGTAAAAGTCAAATACGCCGGCCGCATTCAGGCCAAGGTCGCAGACAGTCAGGGGAATTCGCGCCTTCGTCTACGAGCGGGCCGGGCCGGCCCGGAAAATAAACTCGCCTTTATTGCCCTAAAATGAAGAACAAATTTTGCCGCGCCATTTGAAAAGCCACCGTTTGAGGTGTGGGGGCTGATGGAGGCCCTCATGTGCGGGCGAGGACAAAACCTCCAGATGACTTTTTGCCCGCTCGACGCAACAATACACCTAATTTGCGGTGTGTGTGTGCGAGCCCAAACAGCGCGGCGCCAGAAGTCTGCGCTTCCCTTGAGAACGTAACGGCTGAGTGGCATCGGAAAGACTAGCCGCCCGGGAGGGAGGGAGGGAGGCAGGGGCTCGGCTTAGAGGGGGGTTCAGGTAAAAGCTTACAGGTGAGGCGCGGGGGAGGCCAAGCCAGTGTGTATTTGGTCTACAGTACTGCTGATGTCCTCCCTGACATGAAAACAAGATGTGAGCCGGTACGTGCAGAGTTCACCCGTGCCCCCCCCGAAAAAAAGAACTTCCTGTCATCTTGTTGCCGGTCGAAAGCGAACAAGCCAGGACTTTTGATGTCGTCCATGAAAATGGGAAGCGCTCGCACGCTGAATTCCCTACTCGCCGTTCCCACAGTGCCGCCGCCATCCCGCCGTGCCAAATTTCTGCTTTTAATCTGCATAGAATGGGATTTGTGCTACACTCGGCGCAATCTAAACACCGGTGAAACCTCTTGACCAACTCAAGCCAGGCCTAGGAAAAGAAAAAAAGCCCACTGGAGATGGGGAAACGATAATGTCGTTCAAAATGAATTGATGATATTAAAAAGGAAAAAGTCTATTTTCCAGCCATCTGGGCCAGGCCAAGACTGGATGGAAGATTGCGCCAGAGCGACTTTTTCCCGCAGGCTGCGACTCCCATGACAGCGTCGCGGCCAATCCCACGCAAGCTTATTAGCAGACTAAAAATAGCAGCGCCATCATGTCAACAGGTTGGTTGCTTGGCCCTCGTTAGGACGCATAATCGCCTTATTTACATTCGCTTTCCGCCCCCGCGTCGGAAGCCATTAGGATGGCCGACGGACGCCCGGCCAATCGGCTGCGAGGGGAAACGCTCCCGTGGGTCGCGTGGGAACCGGAGCCCCGAGGGGGCGCTCGTGTCAACAAACAGGAAGGACAAAAGAAGAAAAGACACTCGCTTGTCTCACGTGCGCGTGCACAGACATTCTTACGTTCAATAATACAAGAGAGCGCGCGCGCGCGCGCCTGTGCGTGTGCAGCAAAAGCAGATAAGCGAGCGGTATGATGAAATGTGAGGCAACCAAACAAGATCTCTGATCAAAACAAACATGCTGGATCTACTGCAACACGCGCACGCGCGCGCGCGTGCACATACAATGTTCACCAACCGAATTCCAGCAAACGAAAAGCTATCTTGTGCTCCTTTTTCCGTACTTGCACTCTTCCTTCCTCTCTCCCTTTTTTCCTCTATTTCCTCCATCCTTCCTTACTGCATCCTTTCGTCCACCTTTCCCCTTTCTTTGCTCCCGGAAAGAAACTTCTGGACACGCCCACCCGCCAACAGCTCATCAGATAGGAGGCTAACCGTGCGCCCCCCCCCCCCCCCTCTCGACACGCACAGATAAGAAGTGCGTGTGCGCGGCCAAGAAGGAAAGTCCAAATATGTTTTTTCCGGATGGCCAGCGCAATCGTCGGGGGTGGGGGGCGCCGCGCTCCCCGCCGCTGCACGCCAGCGATTGCCACGGCGGCCTCCACCTCCACCTCGGCTGACAGATTATTCATATCGACGCCGTGAGGTTCCGCAAAGCAATTACGTGGCGTCACACTCCGTCAACTTTGGGAATGACACGCCGCCGCAAAGGTGGCAAAAAGAAGAAGCCGCTTCTGACTGCATGTACGCCAATGTTGACGGCCATCATTCGTCCCCGTTATCGCAAACATTTCAAAGGGTTAATAAAGTTGTGTTGCGAGTTTATATTGTTTTCCAATTGAGTTTGCGAATGGAAGTTCCACGAAACAGGCAATTTAGAGTTGCGCGCTTGTAGTACCGCGCTGTGCCACAACACGCCAGGGCAGCACTGAGCTCACCTCAAATCAACGCAGCGTGATTAACAAAAAGAAGCATCCATGCTAACTTAGCCTGTCTCGGGCGTTTCGAATGACATGTTAGCATAAAGTGAACAGACTATACGATGAATAATTTGCCTTTGTTTACTTTGTTCTTTTTAAAAAATAGAATGTAGATGTGCGTGTATTTACAATCAAGTACTTCTTTAAAGAGTAAATTAAAACCAAAAGAGCCAAATTACTGAAAGTGAACAATTGGATTTATTCTAAAGATGAATTAAGGCAACAAGTCTCATTTTGGGTGTATTAGGGACTTTTCCAGGGTTCCTACCTTAACTCGTAATTTGTTTTTGTTTGTTCTCTCTGAGCATGAAAGGAGCCATTCAGAGCCAAATCATTGTGATGACTTTTGCGGCCGGCCGGGCCTTTTCAACACACGTTTTGTCCCAACGCGGCGGCTGTTTGATGGGCGCGGCGATACGTCACAAAGTCAGCAAGGCCTCGCGCCAAACGTTGACAGACATCAGTGCGACAACAACAACAGGGCAGAAATAGACTGAAACTCCGTGACGTCATGGCAAAAAGCCATCTCATGCGCGCACGGCGATTGTCACACCGTCGGTTAGCTTTAAGCCCACGTTTGAGCCGGGCCTTTAGTCCAGCTTGGCTGCACACATCTTCACGCACACACATTGGCTAACAGACCAACGCCACCGGCAGACAGGCGGGCGGCCGGCCGCATCTCCAACGATAGGCGCTGGCTAATTGAATGCGAGAGGTCAAAGGTGGCCGTCTTTACGCCGCTCGGTGGAGGCCATGAATATCTTAGCTCGGCTGCACATACGCTGGGAAAAGTCCAGGAAGAAAAAGTGGCTTGAATATTTACGAGCAGCAAAGTTGAGCCTGGGGCGCCGCCGTGGCCGAATCTTTCAATTGGAGCTCGTTCACACGCGGTCAAACACTTTTGCGTGTCGCCATCTTAGCGCTGGCGTTCACGTGCCGCCGGAAGGTGAGCGTCAGCGGCACAACCGTGGCCACGGCGCACAAAGCATCAAAATGCGCGTCGGACTGATGTGAAAACACATTTCTTTTCATTTCATCGCCCGCCATCCGCTCATTTTCTTCTCGCCTCTGATCCGTGACAATGTGCGAACCAAGGTGAAAAATGTCGGATTTAATGGCTTTTCCCTTTTTGCTTTCTTTCTCATTTTCCAGGGCCTCCAGGAACGCCGCGGCTCTGCTGCACACAGCTCAATGTTAGCGTGCCCGTGTGTTTATTTCATCATGTATGTATGTGATTTTTTTTTGGGTATGGACACACACACTCTTCTTATCTGCAGGATAGAAAAGGAAATGAAAGGCTAGCAAAAGGATGCTAAAGGAAAGGAAAGGAGGGCAGCGAAGGAAATGAAGCGAGAATATGGGAAAGGAAGGTCAACAAAAAGGGAAAAATAAAAGAGAAAAAGAATCGAAAGGTCGCCGTGAGTTCTTTCGACTAGCGTAGCATTAGCGGTTGTTGCCGTGGCGGCGGCGGCGCCGGTGCGCCTATTTGCAGACAGACAAACAGGAAGCTTGTTTGTGTATTTCCTCTGTGGCGGCTGGCTCCCTTGCGTAATGCGTTTTGGGGACAAGTAAACAAACAACGGGCACCATTAGCCCAGCGCGGGTTCCAGTAGGGGGCGTTCCACCACCAGCACAAAGAGCTCCCGGACGAGCGGGCCAACAGCGCCGCCCGGCCCCCGCCGGTGCCACTGCAGGGCCTCCCTCCTCCTCCTTCCTGACATGGCTGCCGCTCGCTCGCTCGCTCGGGGAAGAAAAATGCTTTTTTTTTTTTTTTTTGCAAGGGGATGTGGCGTTAATTCAGCGATCAAAATGAGCGAAGGCGCGACACGCCAGCCAGGCAATCAAAGACTCGCCTCGTCGCTCCAAACACTTAATGGACTCCGCACAGCAAAATCCAACTAATTACAATTTGTCCTTTCTTTTTTTTGTCCTTTTCATAAGACTTGCTTTTAATTCCCGGCACGTGCGTGTGCGTGCGTGCGTGCGTGCGTGTCTCATTTAAATAAGCGCTAGCGCGGGTTCTCCCGCCCAAATATGCTACTAGTGTCATAACAATGAGAAGTGGCGGCCCGCGGCGACTATTTAAAAGATGGTTTGAAAAAAAGGCCTGATCTGTAATTCAGAGCGGATCCGCTATCAGACGCCGCCGTCATTGGCGTCTCTAATCTCCCGCACGCCCGACAAACACGCCGGCTGCTGCTGCTGGCGGCGGCGGCGGCGAGACGCCGACGACCAACAAGAAGAGGGATTTTTAAGACATTTCTTTCTTTTATTTTCATTTCCCTCACCAGTGTATCCGACACCTATCATAGCATCAATCCCCCAAAAGCAATTGCGCTTTTTGGAGAGCGTGTGATCGCATGGGGCTACAAGGACGGACGTCAACGTGGCTCAGAAGGAAATGCTCGCCGTTTTTCCCCCAACGCGGAGGAGAGAAGTGATGGCAGGTTATCGGAAAGCGACATACGGGGAAGCGCCGCAGCCGCGATGGGATGACAAAAGAGGGCGGCAAAGCACTACTTTTGTCTCAATGAAACTCCTCCCTTGGCAGCAAAATGCGGCCGTCTGACTACGAAAACGGAACAGCTGAGCTAGTCGGCAAATCGCAAACGGCGACATTGAGCAATATGCGTTCAAATTATCATTTGCCTTCACACACACACACACACACACACACACTGGGTTTTGGTTACACGTGTGGTTTGGACAGGAAAAGGTAGGGGGCTACCACGCTCAGCGGGACACTGACGCTGGGCCATACTCACAGAACCTTAACCCCCCACACACACACACACAGAACCCCCCCCCCCCCACACACACACACACACACACTTCAAAGCGTGGCTGTAAAGCTTGGGTGACATTCATCCATCCAGCATGGGTCGGGGGGCAACCAGCATCTATCATAGAGCCACAACCAGCGCAACCCGACACTTGACTGGCAGCGCAACACACACACACACACACACACACACGCACACACACGCAAGCCAAGATTCTGTCAATGAGTCAATTCATAATGCACACAAAATGTGTTGTCAGCCTGGCTGCATTGCGCAAAACCATTTGCAAGACATTTCGTGTTTGTTTGAGCTTCTTTTCACGTATGTGCATCAAGATGGAGGAGGTCACAGGTCATCGACAAAGCGCAATCAATAAGACCATAATGATAAAAACAGAAAATGGCGGAAAGACACAATAACAACAGTAAACGATGATAAAAAGTAAATGGCAATCTTTTCAAATGACGCGCAAGGAAAAGAGTGCGACTAAGCAGACTTGGACCGGTCAGCTTTTGAGACGCGATCCACTCAATGAAAAGCACTCGTTATATTGACTTTTCGTGCTATTAAGTCAAATCATAATACAAAAAATAATAATCGCTTACCTTTGGAAAGAAATGTGTTAAGTTGATTAACAAAAGCAGGTACAGGCGTGACGCTTTTTCTTTCTTTCTTTCTTTCTTTCTTTCTTTCTTTCTTTCTTTCTTTCTTTTCTTTTTAATGTAAACGTGCTGCGCAACGACGCAGAAATTCCCAAAAGGCAAAACAGAGCTCCTAAGGGCCACCGTGTTATCGATTTTGTTATATTGTGAGCGCACAACTAATACACAATAAATGTCACTATTATACGAGTTTGTATGAAAACGTAACAAGCGTGTTGAGTGGATATACAAAAGTGACAGACTCTTTCACTCACCGACTTCTGGCGTCCGTTCCTGTTTGCAGCGTGAGGGCATTTGCTGTCCGACAGCACAACCTAGCGGCCGGAATGTAGAGTTGCAACTTAGTGGACACTCCATTAGGAACACCCGGACAGCGCTATTGCTAGCAACATTTGGCTCTTGATCATGGTTTGTTTAACCTTGATGACGCTCATTTCAGATTTCTGGTCTGCTGTTACAAGTTAGGCAAATTTATCAAGAGAATATATGTCAACAATTTCAAGCTAGCCCATGAATAAGTCAGTAAAAAAGTATGAAAGGAAAACTAGAGTAAATGTGGGAATAATGACTAAATATTCAGTTTGAATAAAACTATATGAAATACACATCAACTATATGAACTATATACTCTGATGAAGGCGGAAGTACAAGCCCAAACATGTCAGGTCATCCTAAAATATCTTGTTTTGAGATAAAAGAACCAGTGAAGTGATTGACAAGTGAAAACAAAAGTCCAACTCTATGAAACATACTTACAAATGTGCATGTGTCACTGTTAATCTTAATTCACAAATTTAGCGTGTGAAATTGCACGAAAAAAAGCAACGAGTCGAGCGGATGGTCTAAGGTCTTTATTCTCTGCGTATATTTTACAAACACAAGCATAAACGTGGGCTTGGCTCGGAAACGTCCGTCGGGGTTCACCTCGTCGCTTACCTGCCGAGAAAGAATTCCCGTCGTTCCAAAACACAACAAATCAACCAAACCACACTGCTGGCTAACGTAGCGGCTAACTAAGTCAAAGCACGTTGACGTCTACCCGGTTTACCTCCTTCAAGGCTCAATTCCTGAATTCAGTGCAGCGGATCGATGCAAAACGCGCGAGAGCGTTAGAAGGTTTTGAAGGCCACGAAGCTGCGAAGATGAAAACTTACAGCGCGGCGGCTCCGGAGATGATCTCGATCAGCTCCTTGGTGATGACGGCCTGTCGGGTGCGGTTGAAGGTCAGGGTGAGCTTGTCGATCATCTCGGCTGTCGAGCGGGTTGTCAATCAAAAGGGGAGGAGGGAAAAAAAAAAAAAAAACAGGAAGAACCCATCAATGCCTGGCGACCAAACGGTGAAGGCGGGTCCGGCTTACAAGCGTTCTTGCTGGCGCTGTCCATGGCGGTCATCCTGGCGCTCTGTTCGCTGGTGGATGACTCCCGCATCGCCAGGTAGATGATGTTGACCATGGCAAACTCCTGGTAGCTCCTCAGCACGTCGGCGTCGATATCGTCGTACACGCCCATGGTCTCTGCGGAGACCGGCCCGAGTTGGAGTTGGGGGGGTTTAATTTTGGCGGCCCGAGACCTTACCTGCGTTTGCGACCACGTCGTTGGAGAAAAGCGGCTTTTGGTCCGTCTTGTAGGAAATGACGGACCTGCATGGGGAGAACATTTCTCTTTCACGACAAAGCTACTTGCAGACACTTTTGAGGAGGACGGGGGCAAGTCAAAGACCTGAAGCGATTGTAGACAACGGCTCCTTGGTCAAACTCGTAGCCGGCGTTGAGCAGCTCGCCGGCGATGACGGAGGCGTCGCCAAAGGTGGGGGGCTTGCGGCCCACCTCCTTGAAGTTGAGCACGATGTGCTTGCTGTGGGTCCTGACCACCGGGCAAAAACACGTCAGCCGCACGGCGGTGGGCGCAACGGGGCGGGCACTCGTACCTGTGCAGCAGACCTCGAAGTTTGTCGCCCACGTTGACCACCATCACCTCCTTACCGCTGCCCGTCAGGTTAGCTATCTCATTCTTGATGGTCTTGGCCACGCCTGAGTGGATGGCACCGCACAGCCCGCGGTCCGACGTCACGCCGATGATCAGGTGCTTGGCCGCCTTGTCCTCGGGCGCCTTGATCTCGGCCTTCTCGTAGAGAGCTGCGGGACACAGCGGGGGAGGAGTCAAGCTTTGGCTCTTTTCAAGACCGATTCCAAGTGCACGTACAGAGGGCTCCGGTGCCGTAGACCCGGGCGGGCTTCAGCTGCCTCTCAGCCCGAGCGTACTTGGCGGCAGCCACCATTTTCATTGACTTGGTGATCTTCTGGATGTTCTTGATGGACTTCAGCCGGATGGTGACTAGACGCAATCGGACACGCCGTCAGTTCAGTTGACAAGGTGGCGCGGCACAATATCTAATTTTACATCAGTGGACCAGGATGTCATGAACTTACTGTCCTTCAAGGTGGCCATGTTCCTGATCTGCCCACTGTTAAAACAAACACACATGAATGCAACTTGTGCAGAATACAAGCCCAAGCATTCATCCACTTTTGATTTTATTGTAAAAGGACAGCAAAGGGGGACACTTGCGCAAATGTGTGTTCATCTTTGCTGCAGACTAACGCATAGCTGATTAATACGAGGTGGTTTGTCTTAAAACATTTCAGTTCGGTGTTAGCTTAAAATAACTGCACTAATACGACAATGTCACCGTCTTATTTAGCATTAGCCGCCTAGCCGCTGTCATTCATTAGCCGCGGCCTCCACGTTAGCACGTCCTTTAGCTTTCAATAACTTTCAGTTCGGCCCAACACGGTTCACGTCTATTGCACAAGACGCACTTGGAGACACGACGCAACAGAAGTGATCGAGAAAACGGTGGCAGAGTGCGACTTTTCGTTACCATTGTGGGGAGAACACCAAGGCGCTGGTCCTGGCCAACATGTTCGCTCCGATGAAGGTCAGACTGGCAGTACTGCGCATGCGCACAGTTAAGGGAAACGCAGGCACCGCTGATGCCTTCACGGACTTGCTAGGAAAATCAGACGAACGAATCTCCATCATTTCTTTTTGTATTGTCGATAAAAAAACAACAACACTTGACTTTAAAAGAACCAAACCATAATGACGAACAATAAAATACGGTAAAACCAAAAATGAAACGTTTTACTCCAAACATATAGTGTTTTATTGTATATGCTGTAACAATCTGCACAGTTTGAATATAAACACTATACATGAAACAAAAATCGTGCTTAATTATTCAAAAAAAACATTTAAAATTAAACATGGGTATTTAAGTACCATTAAATTAAATGTCCCTTCACAATGCAGCTCTTTAAGGCACGCAGGAATAGGTCTGATGACGTCCGTCGGAAACACACAAGGTCCGTCCGTCGGAGCAACGCGCGTCAATCGTGGACCTTTTCCACTTGATGGCTCCACACCGGCTTGCGTTTCTCGATGAAGGCTCTTATTCCCTCCTGGCCGTCTCTCAAAGCCAGGTTGTCCACCATCACCTTGGAGGCGGTGGCGTACGCCCCATCTCGTCCTTGAGACATTTGTCTTGGGGGGAAAGAGACAGAATAGAGCTGAGGTGAGCAAAGCAAATGTGCCCACGTCGCCGTACAAGCGTCACGGCGCGCACTTGTGGAAGGCGGCCTTGCCGAGGGCCACCACGGGTCGGCTGGCCCCGCACACGCGCCGGGCGACGGCCATGGTCTCCGCTTCCAATCGCTCCTCCGGAACGACCTTACTGAGCAACCCGTGCAGCAAAGCGTCGTGGGCGGAGATGGGAGCGCCCGTGAAAAGCATCTCCATGGCAACCTGCCGGGCACAAGTCACCAAACTAGCTCCACGTTAACAAACGATGCTAACGAATAGCCTCAGCGTCACCTTCCTGGGCACGGCTCGGCCGATGGCCACGGCCGGCGTGGAGCAGAAGAGCCCCACGTTGACGCCCGGGGTGGCGAAGGTGGATTTGTCGGACGCCAGCGCCACGTCGCAGCTGGCCACCAGCTGGCAGCCCGCCGCCGTGGCCACGCCATTCACCATGGCGATGACGGGGACGGCCACGTCTTGTATCAGAGTCATCACCTGGCCGTGCAATAGACACCTCAATAAATACGCTCGATAAGTCAATCAATACAAACGGGTAAAGCGGCTAACCTGCGCGCACGTGTGAAACACACGGGTGTGATACTCTCGACCCCGGGCTGACGTCAGCTCCTTCAAGTCGTGGCCAGAGGAAAACACGGGACCTTCGGCTAACACAATAGTGACACAAGTTGAGAAAGTGGCAAACTATGTCTATTATTTCCATGGGATACCTGATATGATGATAACTCGAAGATCTTGGCTGTCCACATCAGTCAAGATGTCCTCTCGGAGAGACTCCAGCATGGACAGAGACAGAGCGTTCCTTTTTTTGGGATTGTTCAGTATTATTCTTCTACAAATGGACAGAAATTCACATGTTTAACTTTTTGACATGAAGTTACAACAAACGGGAAGCAGCAGAACAAGGAAAGCGTGTTAAAAGAACGAAATCGATTTCATGAGAGACCTTGAAACTCATTTACGAGCTGTGTCAAAGTTGACTGCTGTGGTTTGCATTGTAAATACATTGAACTCTTGTTCTTTTTCAAGCCACTTCGTCACCTAATGCCGTTCTCCTGGCTGCGCACAGTCAGTGGTTCCGGTTCCGTTCTGTTTGACAAGTACCGACGTCCAGTCAGCGAACGTGAGCTGGTGACATAGCTCACATTGCTGCACAACAACCGACGGAGCGCTGCAGCCATGTTTGACCCGTTCAAAACAAACCCCTGTCACTTCCGGGTCTGTGACGTAGCACATCGGTGACCGATGACGTCAAGCTTGCGCGACAACCGCATTTGTTTTGACCGTGTTTGTTTTTCGTATTTTCATTCATTTTCAATCAGCGCCAAAATGTCATGAATCTTTGCTACACAAAGCCAAACAATGTTCGTTCGTGTCATATTCAGAAAGGGAAATGGTTGGTTATTTATTTCATTGTTTTTTTTAATGGGCAAACATTGATTATGACAAATAGTGATCATTATGAGGCTCATTATAAGGCAACATTTTCTCCTCCAAAATGGGTTATTATAAAAAGTGATCATTTTGAGGACTTGGCAACAAAAAGAAAAAGTGCCATCTATTTTTTTCTGCATCATTGCTGAGTGAAGCATAACCATGGCAACCTGGAAGCAACTCCCTCATCTCAGTCTTGCAGTATGTGCAGGTGCAGGTGTTAGCTCTGGAAATGTTGCCAATGAAGTTAGGGCAAGACAAAGAAGAAGAGGTCCCAGGGGGGGGCAGAGGTCACACGCAGAAAGCAAAGCAGCAGGACCCAGGCCTCCTGTCAGGTGACGGCGTTCACGCTCTGACCGCCCTCGGCCGGCGTGAAGAACTGGACTTTGGGCGAGAGCATGCCGGAGTTGTTTCGTCGCAAGCTCCCGCTGCTGCCGCCGCCTCCGCCGGCCCCCTTGCGCATGGAGTTGTTGCGCCGCATGGAGTTCCTCTTCCTCAGGGAGTTCTGGTGTGACAGCTCGCTCTTCTGCATGGTCTGGATCAAGATGGACGGCTTCTCGTCCAGCTCGCGGGCGCTGCAGCGGGGCGTGGCCACCTGTCGACAATCAAACCTTTGGCTTTCTACTTCGACGGAGAGTTCCTCCGTAACCCGTCGCCTATCAGCGCTCGACTATTTGGAAGCGGTTTTCCTCTCAAATACGGCCGCCGCGTGACCAACCCGCACGGTGTTGCCGAACTTGGAGTAGTCGACGGAGTAGACGCCCTCCTCCTCGGTGACGATGGGGACGAAGCGGTGGCCCCACTGGATCTCCTCGGAGACGTAGGAGGTGCGGGCTTGCGTGGTGATGCCGGTGGTCTCCACCACGCCCTCCAGGATGACAATCACCTCCAGGTCGCTGCACTGGAGCTCCATGGCCGACAGGTCGTACAGCGGACTGCCGGGCAGAGGCGCGGGAGCCCAGGTGCTACGCTAGCAGGCGCTGCCACAAAAAAGGCGGGCGGGCGGGCGGGCGGGCGGCGACGGAGGACCCACCTGTTCTTGTCGATGACGTGGCAGATGATGAGCGGGGCGAGCAGGAAGAGGCTGTTGCTGGACGTGGCGCTCTCCGTCTGGACGTCGATCTGGTGGATGGGGATCACCTCGCCCTCGGGAGTGGTCGTCTTCCTCACCACCTGCAAAAGCAGCAGAAGGACAATGTAAGGGCGACCCCATTGGCAAAATCGCAATTGCCATCCGGCGACCTGAAGGCGGACGGTGGCGCCGATGATCATGCTCTTGCGCAGGTCGCCGATGCGGATCATGAAGCACAGGCGGTTGTTGCGCACGGCGATGACGGCGTGGCGGCTGAAGATGAGCGTCTCGGCGCGCCGGTTGGACTGGGCCGTCTTCATGAAGATGCAACCTGGAGCAAAGGCGGCCGGGGTCACGTTAGGGTCACGGGGCTGGGTGTGCGTTGACGACTACCCAGCATGACGGCGTTGATGATGAGGCCCACGATGTTCTGCAGGATGAGCACCGTGATGGCGGCGGGACACTGCTCGGTGATCATGCGGCCCCCGAAACCGATGGTCACCTGCACCTCGATGGAGAACAGGAAGGCCGACGTGAACGACCTGGGCGGGACAGGCGCAAGCGTAAACGGTGATTGCTAAAAGAGATCGGTCCCATGGTGGTCATGGAACATGAAAAATGGCCTCATTTCATTACGTTAGCCAGCAACCAATCAAAGGAGGGAGAAGGCCGCGTGGGCGGGACCAAAGAAAGACATTTTCTCGCTTGAAAAAGTCCCTGCAATGAGGGAAACCTCATCGGAAACCTACGTCACGAGTTCTGAAGCTGCAGCGCGAGCACTTACTTGACTCCGGTGACGCAGTGCGCGCCGTCGAGACGTCGGGGGTCCAGGTCTCCGTGCGCGAACGTCACCAGCCACCAGCTCATGGCGAAGAGTAGCCAGCTGCTGACGAAGGTGGTGGTGAAGATGACGAGCGTGAAGCGCCACTTGAGGTCCACCAGCGTGGTGAAGACGTCCTGCAGGAAGCGGCCCTGCTCGCGGATGTTCTTGTGCGCCAAGTTGCACGAGCCGTTCTTGGCGATGAAGCGCGCCTTGTTGACGCGGTCGCGGAACACCGGCTTGCGGGGCATGCGGGACGCCAGCCCCGGCAAGCCGAACTCCTCCGGGATAATGCTTTTTCGAGCCAGCATGATTGGTTTGCTCGCTCGCCCGCCTTGTGCGCCTTTTACGCACGTCGTCTCAGCGCCTCTGACTTGCGCTCGGGCGCGCGCACATTTCGCCGTTGGTTGGGAGCCGCCTCTGCTGGGCCGGCTTTACGACCTCCTCAAGCTGGACCCGGTAGCGCTGCTTTCCCGAAGCGTCCATTTAAAGGCACCCAAGTAATAAAAAGATGCCCAAATAAGCTCAACAACTTCCCTTTAAAGTGCTCCCTTTGACTTGAAATGTGACAAAGTGGAGGGAAATGGATTCTTGGTCGAGCCGCCAGGTGGCGCTATTTAGTAACATATCGCTCACCAGAAATAAGTCCTTCCTAAATAAAAAACGCCCGGGGGGAGGAGCCAGGCAATTTTTCGATTGGCAAAAATAGTCATCAGTTTGAAAAGATTAGAAAAGGACTTTAATGCACACAACTCGGTTGCATTGTACAAATGCTGAATCCAAGCAACACGTGACGCAGAAGGTAAAAGACTCAAGTGAAGTCATCTTGTGAATAAAACAACATACGACGGCCCAACGTGTGTTACTGCCGCACCGGAAAAGAAAATGCTGATACTGAAGTTTTCTTGTTTTTGGGCTCAACGTTTAGTGCCCGAGTCAAAGTGAAACGTCGGGGCTACATGTCAGCCTTGACGAAGGAGGCAAACATGCCGTCCTCCTGCTCCAGAAGCGTCTCGGGCTTGTCGTACTCCAGGATGTTCCCGCGCTTCATGACGATCACCAGGTCGGCCGTCAGGATGGTGTGCACGCGGTGCTGAGGAGGGAGGGGAGGGGGGTGGGGGGGAAGGACACACGCTGAGCAACTCAACTAACAGTGTTACTCTTTGCTACTAACCAGGTTGTCTCTGGCAGAACCAGGACCAGAACCAGCCCCCGGTGGCGAGAAGAAGAAGAAGAAGAAACGGAAAGAGAATAGGAGTGGGTGGGGCCGAGTCCACGTGGGCTGGTCCGGTCCGGTTCTACTTGTGTGTTCGCACGAGCACACTGAAGAGGCTCTCCTGCTGTGCTAGCAAGTTGGGACCCGAGTCACATTCCACCAAAATCCCAGAGGAGAAGACCAGCACCTGCCCAGCTTCCAGGATGGAAGAGACGCGGTGCTGAAGGGTTAGCACGGGACGGGACGGGCCGGGACAGAACAGGACAGAATGGCAAAAGATAGGAAGAGCGAGTTGAGGGGAAATGACAAGAAGCTGGAAAAGGACACAAAGGCCGAACAGGAAGCCAACGTGCAACACTCACGGCGATGGTCACAACGGTGCGGTCGGCAAAGGCCGTCATCACAACTTTCTGCAAGATGTTCTCCTGAACGCACAGAAACACAAGTTGATGGTTGCTCTCCATCTGGCGCTGAGGAACATTTGATTCCACTGCGGCCGGGCGCACGCACCGTTGCCATGTCGATGGAGGCGGTGGCCTCGTCCATGATGAGGATGCTGCTCTTCCTCACAAAGGCCCGAGCCAAGCAGAAGAGCTGCCGCTGCCCCACGCTGAAGTTCTCGCCGCCCTCTGTCACCACCGCATCTGCAAAACGGGCCAATCAGAAGGCGGCCCGGGTAAGGCGCCGGCCTTTCCGTACCCAGTCCTCCCGGTAGCGCCTTGACCATGTTCTTCAGCTGGGCGATCTCCAACGCCTCCCACAGGCGCTCGTCGTTGCACGTCCGCTCCGGGTCCAGATTGAACCTGCGGAAGGTCACGCCGCTTGCCGTCTCCGATTCATTTCCCACATTTGTCGCACAAATGCGTCAGAAGGGCCGAGGAACACGCGGTGAGCGGTGTGAAACACTCGACCGTTCACCCCACGCACGCACAGTCCAAACAAACACGGCCAGGCAAAAAGTCACACGAGGTCTCCGGCCCACTTCCTGCTGCGAGAAAAAGCTTCTTCGGAGCAGAGCGGTGTTCCGCAAGGCTCCATTCCGGAGCCCCTCTCCAAGGAACAAGTGGCCCACTTGACAAATGCGCTATCTTTGGCCAACCCGGGTGCTCCGATACGAACAATAGAAAGTGAAGAACCAGGAAGACGATCCAGCTCCCCCCAAAAAAAGCCCTGGCGAGATTTATTGGAAGCGCTGCAGCTGCCTCCCCAAAAAACTTAAATCAAACAGCCAGGCTGGAACGTAAACAGGAAGTGGTCTCTTCAGCCATGTGTGTGTACCTTATGGAGCCACTAAACAAAATGGGGTCCTGCAGGATGATGGACAGCCGAGAGCGCAGCGTCTGCAAGGGAAGTTTGCAGATGTCGATGCCGTCGATGACGATCTTTCCTGGAGGAGAAAAAAAAAAGACAATCCAAAAAAGTGGAAGACACGGAATGGAAATCAAATGGTTGAGGAATGCCTTTCGTCTGCCAAGTGTGCGATACGCCATGATTATTGTTCCAAATAAAAAAGAATGGATCCAATGGTTTACATCTCCACCACCATTAGCAAAATCATCTCACTTGGCTTGGTTAATGTCAACAGCGGTCAGGCCTTCGCGCCACTTTTCCCAAAAAAGGGAATCTCGGAAAGCCGGGCACATTTTTCTTTTAAACACACACGCGTCAACGCAAAAGGAGAGAAGAACGAGGAGACTCACTCACCTTCGAAGATGTCCACCATGTTGAAGAAGGCCAAGGAGAGCGAGGACTTGCCGCTTCCCGTGCGGCCGCAGATTCCCACCTGGGCAGAAAAGCGAGGCGTGAGAAGGAGACTCGGACGGACCGACGGCCAGCCATCTCCGTCTGGAATAGTGACCTTCTGACCCGGCTGGATGTAAGCGTTGACGTGCTTGAGCACGGGTTTGAGCATGGGGTCGTAGCGCACGCACAGGTCTTGGATCTTGATTTCTCCGTGCTCGGGCCACGTCTCCGGCATCTGAGAAGAATCTGCGGGACGCACAAATTGCTCGGAGCTTCCAAAGACTGCGGCGACGGCGGCCGACTCACCCATGGATCCCTCGTAGTTCTCAGACTCGGTACCGAGGAAGCTGTTGACTTTCTTGACGGCCGCCATCTGCACCTCCAGGTCGGCCAGGTTCCTCACCACCCAATTCAAGTAGTTGGTGACCTGCAGCCAAACGCAAGTAGATGTTCCTTGGATGTTCTTTAGCTTCTGTCGTCCGGCGACGAAACCGACCGTCAGGGCGTAGGTGAGAGCCAAGCCCACCAGACCTCCGGTCGGTTGGCCGCAACCCAAACCCCAGATGGACGCGCCGGCCGCGGCCAGCACGATCACGGCTCCGAGGTAGTCCTGAAAGCCGGGAGAGAACATCGGCGGATGATTCTCAAGGTCATCACGACACCAGCAGAAGAAGGCCAGCCTCACCGTGCGGACCTCCAGCCAGCGGTTGGCGGCCGAGAGGAAGAGGTACGCCGTGTTGTTGGTGTCGGTCAGCTCCAGCATGCGTTGCTTGAAGCGGGCCTCGTGTCTGAAGGACAAATCATCATGTCCGTCGCGGGCTCCTCTGGATGCACGACGGCGCCCTTACCTAAAGGCTCTGATGGTGGTGAGACCTTCAGCCGTCTCGGAGAAATGACACAGCAGGGGAAGTTGCGTGGAGTCGTCGAGGTCCTGAAGATCTCTGGTGGGGATCGAAAATGTGGTCCCGACACCTGCTGAAGAACCTCGGCGGCTTCTCACTCACTTGGAGGCCACCCGGAAGTACTTCTGGATGAAGTAGAAGGCCACGGCCAGGGGCACCAGGGCGATGATGAAGTAAGGCGTGATGGTGGAAATGACACCGATGGCGGACAAGCAAAGGAAGCTGGAGCGCGTCAAGGATTCCAGGGTAGGAGGAATGTGCTGGAGGACGAGCAGACCAGATGTCAGCGAGGACCCACATTGCCCAACAAAGACGTACCTGGTCGATGATGTTTGTGTCAGCTGAGAACCTGTTGAGGATCTGCCCCAGGGGGGTGATGTCAAAAAACCTGGGAAGAGGAAAGACGGACAATGCAGTTCCCGCCAGAGAAGAACTCTGTGAAGAAGGACCCACCTGAGAGGAGCGTGGATGATCTTGTTGAGCAGGTTGTGGTGGAGGTTGGTGGCCGCAGAGAGCCCCAAGAACTCCACGCTGAGCGAGGTGATGAGGCACAGCGCGATCCCGGCCGCGCAAAGAACTATGAACACCGTCAGGTAGAAGGAGTCCTGCAAGCGGGCCCGGTTCAGACATTGCGCAACATCTCTTGGAAACGCATCCATCCACGGCGCTAGCGGACCTCTGAGTCGGCGGGGCTTTTGTTGACCGCTTGGACCTGGCACGTCCCGTTGGATCCCACCACCATGGTCTGGTTGGTGTGCTCGGAGGTCCAGATGGCCAACCAGTAGTCGATGGCCATAATGACCGAGTGCTTGAGGAGCTTGGAGGACATCATGAGGAAGACCATGAAGAAGCCACCCGAGGAGAAGTAGCACCAGCAGTCCTGACAATTACGAGTCATCGTGGTCACCATGGCCAATGAAAGTCAGGATCAAAATCATCTCACCTTCCACGGGACCTTGGATCTCCTGTTTGTGGTGGTGGACAGGTTGTCTTCATCTTCCTCCTCCTCTTCCTCCTCTGAAAGGATGGCAAGGTGGATTGAAAGCCATCGTGGCAATCTTGAAGCTCACCTACCTTCATCCTCGTCGTCCATCTGGTTTTTGGTCTCTCGGGGGTAGAAGGCTCGGCGGAGAGTCTTCCTCTCCAGGGTGGTTTGGCTGTCCTGCTCAATGTCCTGCGTGGAGCAAAGCCGTCAGAGGCCCGAGTCAGAGAAGAGAGGGAAGGACTAACCTTCTCCAGCTCCTGGTCCTGCCGGTTCATGAGCGTCTTCCAGTGGTCGTAGAGCTCCACGTCGTGCGTCTGGATGTCCTTCAGAGTTCCTTCCCTCAACACGGAGCCGTCCTTCATAGCAATGATCTGAAGCAGGGGCGAGTTTGCGCTCAGGCGCCGCTCGACGGCCCACTCGCTCGCTCGGCCGGGCTCGGACTGACCCAGTCGGCATGGATGAGGTACTGCAGCTTGTGCGTGACGAGCACCACGGTCCGCTTGTCGTCCTGCAGGAACTTGAGGATGCCGTCCTGCATCAGGTGGTCGCTCAGGTGGATGTCCAGGGCGGAGAAGGGGTCGTCCTAGGGAGAAGAAAGCTGTCGCCATGACAACGGGCACGTTTTCCCAAGGCGGCGCCGTCACCGCTTAACCTCGCCCGGATGACGGAGGATCGGAATCAAGCGGAGCTGCCGTCGCCGCGGCGACGGGATAACAAACACGTGGCGGGCGGGCGCTGGGGCGTCGCTTCCGTCTGACGCCATCTAATTGCTCTAATGCGATTACGCCGCTCGATTTTCGCGACGCCTCGACGCTCACCAGGAAGACGATGTTGGTGTTCTGGTAGAGCGCTCGAGCCACGCAGATCCTCTGGCGCTGCCCGCCGCTCAGATTGATGCCCTGGCGGGAGGGAAAGCGGGTGGACAAGGTGCAAGCAAAGCCAGAGGGAGGGAGGGGAGGGGAGGCTCACTCGTTCCCCGATTTCCGTTTGGTCTCCGAAGGGCAGCAGGTCGATGTCCAGCTGGAGAGAGCAGGCGTCGATCACCGCCTTGTACCTGACGTGGCAAAATCCAGAATCAACCCAAAAGCTCTCGGGCCCAGCGCCGCTTTGTCACCTCTGCTTGTTGAAGGGACTCCCAAAGGTGATGTTGTCCTCCACCGTGGCGTTGAGCAGCCACGACTTCTGGGTGGCGTAGGCCACCGAGTAGCGGTTCTTGCTAAGGACGGAGCAAAAACAAGAGTGAGGACAACCAAGCTTCGCCCAGGGAGGAGCCTTCACACATCCACGCCAAGAACATGAAGTTGGCTTCAGCTTCATGAGTGTTAAGGATGCCATCATGAAGGAGCATAGAATGATCCACACAGAATCTCCAACTTCAAAAAGAAGTCAAATCATCAAGTAAAAAAGAAAGTCAAATGATCAAAAGAAGAAAAAGATCTCCAGCAATGATGATTCAAGGAGCCAAAACACTATGATGGGTGGGGTGGAGAGGGGGGAGGGGGGAGGTGATGTCACAGGTCCGCTACCTTGCGGCGTGGTCACCGGCCTCGTCCTCCGCCGCTTCCAGGTGGCTGTCAAAGGTAGCACTTTAGCGTGAGCTAACGACACATGCGAACATGCTACATGCAGTCTATTGAGGAAACGTTTCCATGGTGACAGTTCATCACCTTAAGAAAAAAAAAAGTTGTGAGATGCCCATGCAAGTTCTGGAAGAAGGAAAGTACCTGAACGGCCCCTGGGAGAAACTCTCGCTATCAGGTGGCCGAGAAGGTGAGGAAGTCAGAAGCTGGTGCGAAAAGCGCCGACACGTGCAAAAAAAGTTTCCCGCTCCACTCCGGCCAGACTTACTTGCTCCAGTGGATGCGGCCGCTGATGCTCTGCATCTCGCCCAGCATGGCGAGCAGCAGCGACGACTTCCCGCAGCCCACCTGGCCCACGATCATGGTCAGCTGACCTGAAAAGCCCAACGTTAGCCACCGGCGGATTCAACGCCAGCGACGACCACGTCACCTGTCGGGATGCGGATGTTGATGTCGCTCAGCGTGGACAGGTTGCTTCCCCAGGTGAAGCTTCCGTTGCTCACCTGAAAAAAAGCTCATTGGTCCAGCTTCGTCACGCTCTGCCACGGACGGCTAAGCTAACAGCTAAGCCCAAAACAGATTGCCCGCCCGCCCGTCCGATGATCTGGCACGCCGCTTCCCGGCGCTCACATTCCTCTCCTCTGTTTGGTTTATTTGTTCCCGTTAAGTTTATTTTATCAGGGCGCCCCCCCCTTCCCTCCAGAACTCCCTCTCAGCGCGACACCGGCCCACCAGCGCCATCTCCACTGGAACATGTCGGGTCGTGAGAGCCTTCCGTCATGTGTTAGCTTCACGCTAACACACGTCGAAGGCTAAGTTGAGTCATTTGTGAGTCAGTGAAACCCGACTGGCTTTTTCAGACCATGACTTGATCCGAATTTTTTCGTACGTGACTTCCTACTCCCTGAGAGCAGATGAAGGACAAAGGAAGGGCTGCGTGAAATTAACGAGGCTGTCAAATGTCAAACGCGAGAACAGGAAGTGACAGCGGCGGCGCAAAGACCAAGCGGGCTTTTCCCAGTGTAGTTGACCTCGACCCGGGTTAATACCTTCGGGACCGAGCTGGAAAAGTCCGGGCCAGGCAGACTCCATCACGTCTGTCGGGTTGCGAATCCCCCCCCCCCTCCCTTCCTCCCTCGCCGGGCTAATGAGCGGGCCATCGCCCCGCGGGGATGCGACAGGAAGAGTCGCCTTAAGTGGGGCCGCTCTCGGGGCAAGACGTTCTCGTGTGAATGGGCCGCTTCCTCGGGAGTCACGTCGTCGTGATAACAAACATCTGCTCCAGATAGATTGGATGAAAGCGGCTCTGAGCTTGCCCAAAGAAAAAGGTGCTGGAATCAAATCTGACCTTGACGGCCACATCTTCCGTCTCGCTGGGTCTCATCTGCCGCCTGGACGGCTGCTCGTAGTTGTCCATCTGGTAGCGGAGAGGCTGCTTCCTGTTGATGGCTTTGGTCTTCAGCCAGACAAAGACAAGTTAGCTTGTTAGCAAGTTAGCAGCGCGGCGGCGGCGGCGAACACTCGCCCCTCCAGGGTGCTTCTTGGCCGCCTCGGACGGGACGGACACCTCGCCGTTCCTCCAGCTGTCGTCTCCGATCTCGTCGCTTTGGAGGAACTCGCCCAGCTTCTGGACACTGCGGCAAAAGATGAAAAGGTTTCTGTCTCCTTGGGGATTTCTACCAGGGAGGGGCCCAACCTGAGGAGCGCCTTGACGGCGAAGCGGACGACGGTGGACAGCAGGAAGAGCGGCGTGACCAGGATGTTGAAGAGCGCCAGAGTGGCAAAGGCCTCCGCGGGACTCGGACCCGTGTCGGTGAGGAAGTAATGCATGACGAAGGTCTGCGAGGAGGTTCTCAGACATTTAGAAGGTTCCGGCCACCACGATTGGTTGGATTATTCGCGGGTAGGAGCTTACCGCCAGGACGGCGGCGATGGGAATGGCGGCGTTCATGAAGACTGCACAAGGACAGAAGAGCATGATGGCAAGGGCATTCCAACAACAACATCTTTTCCACCGTCTTCTCACTGGACATGGAAGTGTAGAAGGCAAAGGTCTTGAGGCTGGTCAGCTCTTTGCCTCGCGTCTCCTCCACGCTGTCGCAGAAGATGTTCTCCCAAGCGTAGAGCTTCAGCAGCTTGATGCCCTTCAAGATCTCCGAGGTCTTCTTCAGCCTGTCGGTGGAGTGCTCCTGCAAAAACACAAGTCTCGGCGGCCGCTTCCCACGTCGCAAGTGGGGAGAAGAACGCTCACCAGGGTGATCTTTTGCATGTCGGCCAGCTTGGTGGCAATGAGGTACTGAACCGGAGCCAGAAGAACAATGACGGACGCGCCCACTAAGGCACTCCAGCCAAGCAGGTAGTAAAGAAGAAGCACTCCCATCACGATCTGGTGGAACAAAAAAATTGCTCATAGCGGTTGCCTCCGACCAAAATGGCAGACTCGCCGCAGATACCTGCACAGGCATGGCCCACAGATTGGGACATAGGAAGAGAAACCACATCAGCTGATTGGTCTCTATGGCAACCAGGTTGTTGATCTGGCCCAGCGTCATCTCGCCCATGGACATGTTGGACGTGGACAGACGCAGGATCTTGTTGTAAATCATCGCCTGGGTGGAGGAAGAACAAAAAGGGGCTGAGCGGGGAGCCCAAACGACGCGGCGCCGCCGCCTCACCAGCAGGGCTCCTCGCAGGTTGATGCCGGTTTCGATGGTGACGTAGTAGGACGCCTGCAGGAAGGTCCTCTGCAGCACCAGCGCCAGGAAGAGCAGCACGGCCAGAACCGACGTGTTCTGGAGCAGCTCGGTGAACAGCATGTGGTGGACGCCAAAGTACCTCTCCTACACACACACACGTAGCTGTACCTAATGGTGTGTCTCGATCCAAACGGCTGTCGGACATCTGCCGCTCAGCTGTGACAACAAGCGACCGCTCGGCGGGTGCTCGTCAACGGACCTCAGAGCTGCGAGGCAGACGAGTGACCCGCTAGGCCACCGCTCCCAACGCAAGCAAGGGTAAAATATTTCCCAGAGAGTCTTGTGATCACACCCAGTGAGTCATTGACTGGACGGCGGGACCACCCAACCACCCATCTTCAACGCGAAATTTCCATAATCACATCAAGTGATTTGTCTTGGCCGACGGCCGCGGAATTATTCCGGTGTGGAAAGGAGCACAAAAACGGCGTCACCTTTACAAAAATATGACCACATTGAGATTTTTCCACCTTTAGCGAATCACTCTTTGGGGATGGGAACCCCTTCGCGACCAAATGGGTTTCTTCGGCGCCGCGGCGGGATTCGAATGACGAAACGTAGCGCCATCTGCTGGACGCGCTAAGTACAACTCCGCTGGATCGACGCCTCACTCACCTTTTTGTCCGAAGTGGAGCCGGCGTCTCCCTCCGGCGTGAGGTTCCAGACGATGCCCGAGATGCAGAGCGGGCCGGCGAAGCCCAGCAGGTCGGCCAGGTAGCGGAAGGTGCTGCTGAGCAAGATGGGTCGCCCGAACGCCCGATACATGGAGCGCCAGATGGACGGCGCCCGCTCCGGGTTCTCGGCCGTCTGCGGAAGGCGTGGAGCTGACCATCTGCTAGCTTCATGCTAACTTATAATGCAAAACGCCATAGACCGGCTCACCGATATTAGCGCAGGCGTTCTTCGACCGGAACGGTTCTGCAGAACTCACCCTCTGGTCCTCGTAGGCGTCTTTAAGTCGCAGGTAGTTGGTGAGAGCTCGCATGGCGATGGGCAGTTTGCCGATCTTCTTCAGCTCGATGGGTCTCTTGTGGGCCCCCATGATCAGGGGGTTCATCCACCAATACGTCGCCTAGCAACGGAGGCGGAGCTTGAGCTCAGCGTGCAGAGGGCTGTCGGCGCGTCCTCTCACCTTTGAGAGCAAGTTGACAAAGGGCTGCAGGAAGCGGACCCCCAGATCCTGCAAGTCTTCGGGGGGCTTCACCTTCTGAGGGTTGGCGAAGAAGACGTACTTCTGCCGGGACCACGTAAAAATCAGCCATCTCGCACTTGACCCGACCGAGCGCACCTTCCATCATTTGGTCTACCCTGATCCTGATCACGTTGACCTCCACGGCCATGAGCAGGCCGTAGAGCAGCACCAGCAGCGCCGTGATGCAGACTCTCAGCTGGTGGACGTCCACCTTGTCCTCGGCAAACTTCCACAGCTTGATGGATTTGGTGATGAAGGCCAGCACCCAGTAGATGAATAGAACTGCGGACGACAATCGGGAGTGCGCTTTGGACCCCCCCACGATTTCTAGCATTGTAACGCAAATCTCACCCAGGAGAAGTTTGGGGAAGTTGGAGGTCTCAATGTTGTGGTAGTACACCACCGACGTGGTGGCCGCCACAAATCCCATGAAGGCTGGCATGAAGAGGTGCAGGTGGTTGGTGACCATCATCCTACAGCGAGGCGCAAACACAACACAGCGTCATCCAGCCTCGGGGGGGTGACGGAGAGTCAACTCACTTGTTGGACACCACGCCCTCGGCGAACTCGCAGACGTGGACAAAGAGCAGCGAGAAGGTGAGGATCCATCGCAGGTTGTGTCCCGGGAAGTGCAGCCACGTGTTGTGATGGATTTGCACCTTGGAGCTCTGACTGCCCCATCCTGACAAACACGCACGGGTGATGACGTCTCGGGGTTCCGCTGACGTTGCGCGTGCGCTCACCGATGAAGAGGATGGGGAAGGTGATGAAGAGCAGGAAGACGTGAGGCACCAGGTTGAGGGCGTCCACGAAGCAGCCGTTGTTCAGCACGCCCTCGTCCACGCTGTAGCCGCTCTCGTTCTCGCCGCAAAACGACAAGCCCATGGCCGCGCTGACAAGTGGCCAAACAAACATGGCTGCCACTTAGCAGTGCTCTACGGCTATTCGGGAACATTGGAGCGTTCGACCTCCCGCTCATAAGACGCAAGAATCCGATCAAATGAAAAAAGGAGATGTTTCAAAGTGCACCGCTGAATTTTTGCGAGACACTTGACACCCTCCTCCATATACGACTCAACTATCTCCGCACACTTCATATGTGCCAAACATAGCCCAACTCCTTTAATTGGTCGCCGGTGACGTCATGTTGACCATGATGTCATAGTTGCGTGAATAAGTCAATGATAACCCGCGCACGCACTTTACGAGGGTAGTCTTCCCTTTTTTCCCAGAGAGAAAAGTGGAAATGAAAAGTCCAAGGTTTACCTCAACAAGAAGACAGAAGTCCCGCAATCCTCACGGACAAATTTTCATTCCTGCTGGAGGACAAATAAAAAATAAGATTGACGCTGGGGGGGGGAAGAAGAAGAGAAAAAAAAAGAGAAAAAGATGTTGTGGTGTGAGCTGACCGGGGAGAATAAAGTTGATTATTTTTAGACGCGCGCCTGGATCAGCTGCTCGGCATTCTGACGCGCGTTTGTTCGATGGAATGCACACACACTACTTCCGGTCATTTTCAAAATAAAATACTTTAAAGTTTCTGCCTGCATAACAAAAACGCTCTCCCAAACTTGCTCTTTTTGACGCCGGCAAGCTCAAACAGAACTTTCCCGCACATCAAATCTAAAATGTGCACTTGAGTTGTGCGTGTGCGCGATAAAAGTGACGTATGACGTCTCAGAAATGCGTCACTGAGGGCCACTTTAATATGAAGGCAGCGCTTTTTTAACTTCCACTTCAATTGGGTTGAACTCCTTGACGCAACTTCGCGACGATCAGATTTCCAAAACTTGACGACTGGGAGGGGGGTTGTGTTGAGCTTCTAACGCAAATGCAATTTCAAGGAAGATCGCAGCTCAACCAATGTTAATTAATCCATTTGGAAACATCACAAATTCATAAATATGATTGAGAAACCCCAACGATGCCATTTATTGGAGTGTTCCATTTGCCCATCTGTGACGCCATCGTGGAATTTGCCTTAAATGAGCGTTATAGTCCAAACTCCATTCTGAAATGTATCGATTGGATGACGCTTGCGTTTACACATAATGACACGGCCGCGCGCATACACTATAGCAAATATTGTATCTGTTGGAATAAAGCTTGTATTCGGCATGCTCGCGGAGAACGTTCAACGAGAGGAAAGCTCCAACGTGTTCTCATTTTAAATTGTCCCGCTTGTTAGCATCACTCACTTTCGCCCATCCTACATTCAATCCACATTTTGCACATGTTTGCAAAAGTCCAATTTGAATGCCGATGACATATAAACCTTCTAATGACAAAAATCTTTTTTACGGGGGGGGGTCTATCGAGAAATGCATTATCCCGTAATGACGACACGACTCTTATATCGATCGTTTGGTCGATGAAGTTTGGTATGGAGCAGTTTGCACACAAGGTGCATTTCCCGACGGGCGTCATGAGAAGCAGAGGTGGGACATACACGGTGGGGACACTCACCCGGGGTCAGAAGCAGCTTTTGGCACCTCAAACTTCACGCAGTACTGCCAATGGGGAATTCCGACGTCTTTAAGGTGATGATGAACACCGGAAATAGCCATAAATTGCCTTCAGATGCATCAGAATCTACAATAATCTCATATTCATTCAAAAAAAATGGACGCAAAAACATCAGTAACGTTTACCATTTTTTTTTATTGCATATTTCTACGCAACCAATGTGGAAATATTGCAAATGACGGCGCTAATGTGCCGTACAAGCCACTGCAGGTTGGGGGCGCTGTAAAACAAAAGAATAAATAGCACGTAAGTGAAAAGGGATATCCTGCATCATACAATACATGATATAATGTAGACATATAGTAGTGGAGTATTATGCATAGTCTGAAATGTAGTCCTTTTATATGATTGAATGTGTAAGCATCATAAACCGATTACCACTTTCATGTTGTTGCCATGGAAACATCATATCCAGGAGGATAAAGACCCTGGAAAACACCCGCACGGGATTAAGAATACTCTCAACTGCCCCCAGCCATTTTGTGTGTGTGTGTGTGTGTGTGTGTGTGCACAGTTTGATCATCTCCCTGGGGTGTGACAAATAGTACTCCCACTCACTCACCCACTCCTCTTCTTCTGTTTACATACGTACACACTGCATACAAGTTTAATTCACATCCTCAGGATTATTTAAAAATAGATTAGGAATGAGTTCTTCCATTAATTTGGATCTTCTTTATTGGTCGGGCGTGCGTATTTAGTTGAAGTCGGCAGTGTGAGAAAAGTTGAGGCCTGCCTGACCAATTGCCCTTGCGCAGGAAGTGGCGGACATCCCCAGCAACATACACACACAGCACACAACACACACACACACACACGCATTTATGTTTTTTTTTGTCCAATGACCTCAAAATTGACCTTTTCCCCGCTCCTCTTATAAACAAATAAGGAGCTGGAGATAAGCGGTCATTGAGCCACTGGAGGGCGACAAATGCATCATTTGGGGATAATCATGTATCCTACTCCCCACTAGAGGGCGCCATTGACCAACATTTGGTGTTGGCCTGTTTGGAATAGTTCAAAATTCCATGCGTGTGTTTAGCCATTGCTCTTGTTAGTATTTGAAGCAGGTTTTATTCCGTGTCAAATTTAACACGATGTGCCGTCGCCTTTAAAACATGACAGGAATTTGTCTGGTTGTTTGAGCTCCACTAGCATTGCAGCCTGAGAAAGCATATAAATATGAATAATAATGCATGCAATAATACTTCCCGAACATTCATCGCCTCAGTCGCCGAGTATTTATTCAAAGCATTGTACGTTATTGCCGCGCTAGAAGCACGCTAATCCCGTTTAAATGCAGCTTCATTTCTCATATTATGACCATTATTACCATTTCATTGACTCCATTTCCATGATGGAGTCCACTGCCTTTCCAACACACACGCAAATTGAGGTGTGCGTGCCTGCATCCATCTCATTTACATGCTCATGAATCATTCATAAGTGACACCTTATGCACACACACACACACTTCTGCTGTGGGCAGTGTTCTAATGAGGTGTTGGAAGTCTTTTTCAAACAAAGGCAGCAGCGAGTAAAGGAGCTGCCCTCAGGGCCAGCAGCTTTCCATACCTCTCATTTGCACTAGGAACAGGTTAGATTGGGGTTAGGTCAATTCTTGACTGGGATCCTGATGTTGACCTTTTGAACTCTGTCTGATCATGGAGCCAAGGGGCGGGTTCCTCCCTGAACACATGCATGTGTTCTTCTTCTTCTCTGCCTTCCCAGCAACACGGAAGCGTTAGGAAGCACGGTTTCTCCTGGCGCTAATTCTCCGACAACAAAGGCTCCTCTGTGTGCAAAGAAAGGCTCAATTAGCGGCGGGGGCCGCAGCACGCTTAAGTGGCTTTGACACAAGCAGCCGGGCCAAACCGAAAAGAAAAAAAAAAAATCTCTTTTTGCAAAGTGCTTGAAAATTCAAACCAATCCAAGTGAAACATTCAGCCTGAATATCATTACGCTTCGCAGAGGCGTTTTCTGTTCCAACATGGCCGACCAGTGGCGACGCCGCCGCCTGAAGGCACCTTGACAGACGCGCGGGGGCGCTCCAGCTGGGGGAGGAGGAAGAGGAGGATGCTTCTTCCTCATCCCAATTCCAATTCCACACACTCGTGTCGCTCAGCAGAGTTGGGTCGACGTTCGTTCACAAGAGCAGGAGATAGCGGCCGAACCGAATGCTCCTCACCCGGGAGCTGCCAAGTGACACCACGCGACTACTTGCTGTCTTTTTCACTTTTTTCACTTTTTCCTGGGAATGTCGTTGAAGTTGTTTCAGCGCAGCAGGGCGTGAGCACTTTTCTTTCGGAACTAGCTAAACCACGGGACGGGACGACGCTGCGAAGGTAAGTCCACACGCTTTAGTCCAGTAAATAGTCGGCTCCTTCTCAAGCGAGCGGCGCCCCCGTACTCCAAGCACAAATCATGCAATTTAGTGTCCAAGCGGACTTAACCGAGGCACGGTCGACTCGCCGAACCAAACTTCAGCTGATCCACCAACTAGGGAGAATTTCGGAATTTCCGGCATGGGTTTGACTTTTTGAAGTGCATCGTGCGAGCGTGTACGATGATCTTTTGGAAGTACTTTTGAGACAGGTGCTGTTACTTTTAACGCAAGGAGCGGCTGCTGCCTTTGGTTTGTTTTTGCTGCTGCTTTTGGTTTTTGCTGCTGCTTTTGTTTTTTTTGCTGCTACTTTTGGTTTGTTTGCCTGCGAGCTCTTGTGGTGTGAACTTCGGCACGAATAGCTTCGGCTTTGCTTCGCCAACCTGGAGGTGCAGGCGCCTTGCCCGCTGTTTAACAAGGCGACCTAGATGCGTGCGTTTTTGTTTTTTCCCCCCCCCTTCAAGCCGATCTGGCACGAGGGGACGAGTGGAATGTGTCTGGGACCAATCAGTACGCAGAACATCTGGAGCCTCTCACAGGCTCCGTGGGCTGATCCTGTTGAGCAAGTCTGCAAAAAGAAAGCCAACACCTCACTTGATTGCACCACTCCACGTCGCTCAATAAAATGCCAATAAAAAAGAGAGCAGCAAGTTGTTTAAAAGAAAAAAATGTGGGCCAGATAAGGACTGTCATTTCTGCTCTGATGGGGGACAGAGACTCCTCCCGACCTTTGGCTTTTCAACCACATGTGAAATATGCACAATCTGTGTTGGTCCATCTAGTGGTGGTCCAATCTGAAAATATGGCTTTTATGATTGGCTGTCGATTTCGTAAAGACTGAGAAATGAAAAGAATGAGAAAATGTGGTTTGAATTTGCGAGTTGCTGGACCGGTGCTGTAGAAGATCCCTCCCTCCCTCCCTCCCTACTGTACTTTATGTTTTTCTTCTCTGAGGTGAGTCATGCCATGACAATTCGGCATCCAGCCGTTTTTTTTTTTGCGACAAGATGAGGAGCATGATGCAAGACGCAACACTGGCAACTTTTGTCACACAGGAAGCGAGCCAGCGAGCGGGCAGCAAGGTCGCCGAGGTCAGAGGACGCTTCCCTCTCGCTTTGCTTCCACAACGCCGCTTTGAGTCGATGCCACGCTAGTTAGCATTGCCTAGTCCAGCACGAGGAGGATTTTTAGAATGGCAACACGTTGGCCCTTAGCACAAAAAAGGGAAGTGTGAGCCTTTGTGTGTTTGCACATCAGTGGCGTGTGTGTGTGTGTGTGTTTGTCCCGTATTTGGTTTTCCTGCAAATGTTCAAAGGTCGTGTTTGCATGTGAGGAGACTTGCCTCGTGACCTTCCACCCCCTCGAAGTGCGAGTATGTTTGCCACGCACAACAGTCATCTGCGCGTGAATTTTTCAAGGCCGACTGGAGCCAAAAAAAAAAATTTCGCTCGTGCGTGGAGCGTCCTGGTTGTCAACGCAAGTGCGCGTTTGAGGCGCTAACGCTAACGTGATGTCTTCAAGCTGTTTTGGGGGGAAAAAAAACAAAGCTAAGCTTAAGTTGAGCCATGTGTGATGTCAGCAAGCGGATGGCGCTTGGAGATCCTCGCCACATCTTTTGAAGCGCTGCCCAGCTGCCAATAATGGGACTTGGCGACATCTTAAACGCTGGAACTCAAACTATTATGTCAACATTCCAAAATGGCCCCCTCCTCGATTGGACAAAAGTAGTGCTATGCTACCGTTTTGCTTACGAGAATGAACGGGCTTTTTGAAATCTGACAAATCCAAAAGTTTGTCAAACGGAAGTCACATTTGGGTGGAATTGACCTTTTTCTGTTTGTGTGTGTCAGGAAGGGGAGGGGCCGAGCCACTCGATGTCCCCGGACCTCATCCCGCCCCAAAAGTGAGCAGGTGAGTGGGATTTATTTTTCAACAAGCCTCCCCCGCCTCCTTAAATGGTCGTCTTTTCTTCTGGCGCAGCTTCTTTCTTTTTTTTTTCCCCTCTTTTCTTTTCCTTCCCTTTTCTTCGTCTCGCCGGGATCACTTTTCACTTTGGCCCACAGAAGGTTCCCACGGCTGTTTGAACCCAAGAGTTTCACTTCGACAAAGTAGTGCTTTGCCGCCATATTTGTTTGCCCCCCCCCCCCCATACATGCTCCAGCTCGTGCGTGGCTCAGCGGCTGACAAGTTGAAAGTTGCCGTGTCGGCAAAAAGCATTTTTTGCGCGTGTTATTTATTTTGAACGCTTGTCTCATCCCCAGCGAGTGAGTCAGCCACCGCCCGCCGCTGTGATGTGCGTGTGTCCCGCCGCCGCCGCCGGCTGCCAACTGGCATTAAAGCGTGTCGGCATGGGCTAATGCGCATTTGTGCGCGTGTGTCATTTGCGCAACGTTCCCACAAGATGCTCGGCTTTGCGGACCTCCTCCGCGTCGCTTGTCAGCTGCCGTCAACGCAAACGTCGGGGGGGGGAGCCCGCCATGCCTCGCCATGCCTCGCTGTGTTAATTATGTAAATTGCTCATTAGGAAGCCGTATGTCGCCCACATGGGGCTGCAGAATGAGGTCAGCGGCACCAAAGGAAAAGTTTTCGACTCGTGGTCAGAAAGGCTTTTTGAAGCGGCGCTCGGAAAGTTGCGTTTGAATTTCTGCACCATGTAAGCTTGGGGCCTCTAGCGCCACCTTCTGGCCTTGAAAGCCTAGCGATGGCTGCTAGGCTTTGTGAAAAGCAGCCTTTGACTTTCCAAAACAGACAGCGAGTCTCTTGCGAAGGCGCGGCAAAGTTCTGCGTGCAACAAGCCCCCACCCACCCACCCGGGTCGTGACCTCCCAAAGAGGCTCCCTCAGGAAGTTGTTGACGGCCATCCACGCAGGAAGTGGACTTCCTCTCCCCGTTGTCATCCCGCAAGCATTTTGTAGAGCCCTTTGTTTATTTATTTCTCTTCTCTTGCTTCTGGCGCTTTTTGCGGACGTCTTCTGGGAGCGGCGAATCATCAAAGAAGGCAACCATTTTTCTTGGAAGTGATAGAAGAGCATAGATGAAAAGCTAAGTTGGCTCCAGTTTGATGGCGGTGTCGTCAGTGTCGGGCCCTCTTTGTCCCGCGGGCTGGCTCGGCTCTTTGTGCCCGGCCCGGCCGTGCCCCGCTGGCACCATTGTGTCCTCTGTGGGCTTTTCATTTCACGGGCTCGTCCTTTTCTTCTGACAAATTAGTCTACTTCCAATTTTGCCTGCCGCCGGTCGTTTCTTGACGCCTGTCGATTGTTGGATTGCAAGTGGCTCTAAGAAAGAACCTTGCGGGACACCGCAAGTTCAATCCGACCTCTTGTCTGTTTATCTTTGAGCAGCTGCGATGGCGCGCCGCTGGGCGTGGCCGTTCCTGGTCACCGCGGCGAGCGCGCTCCTCTGCGTCTCCTGCGCCAAGAACCCAGAGTTCCACTCCGACACGCTCATCAACAACGTGGTCCAAGACCCCCGCACGGGGCGTCTGTACGTGGGCGCCGTCAACGCCCTCTACCAGCTGTCGGCCGACCTTCTGGCGGAAGCCCGCGTGGAGACGGGACCCCGGCGGGACAACCGGCAGTGCACGCCGCCCGTGACGGACACCTGCGAGGACGCGGTCGAGACGGACAACCACAACAAGCTCCTCCTGGTGCACGGCGCCGAGGACAGGCTGGTGGTGTGCGGCAGCGTCTTCAGGGGCATCTGCTCGCTGCGCAACCTCAGCGACGTGGAGCACGTCATCTACTTCAGCGACAACAAAGGCGAGAAGTCGTACGTGGTGAGCACCGAGGAAAGCGTCTCGGTGGTGGGCGTCATGTCCTACTTCACCAAGGAGAGGGACAACTTCACCGTCTTCCTGGTGAGGAGCCGCTCCCGTCAAATTCTTTGGCGACCGACCGCCCCGCCTGAATGCTCCTCCCGCCCCGACGCTAGGTCGCTAAAGGCTACGGCAGCCACGACAGCACCAAGCTGATCTCCACGCGCATCCTGCGGGACTACGGCGAGTGGAACATCTTCGAGAACATCATCGACGCCTCGGCCGTGCAGGCCAACCCCTTTGTGCTGCGCTACCTGCACAACTTCCGCTTCGCCTTTAAGGACGGCCATTTTGTCTACTTCCTCTTCTCGCGCACGCTGGGCGTGCAGGACACCAAGAACTTCACCTTCATCTCGCGCATGTGCCAGGACGACCAGAGTTACTACTCGTACACGGAGCTGCCGCTCAACTGCAGCGCCGACAACCGCTTCAATAAAGTTCAGGTATTTGGCTCCTTTTGAAAAAGCCACAACGTCATCTTAACGGGGGGGATCTGCCGCAGGCCGCCTACGTGACGACGCCGGGCGAGGTTTTGGCCCAGAATCTGACGCGGTCGGGCAAGTACGGGCACATCCTGGCTTCCGACAAGGTTCTCTTTGTCACCTTCACTTCCGACGAAGACCCGAGCATCTCGGCCATGTGTAGGTCTCCTTTCCCCATGGCCAAAGTGGCGCTAGCTAGCGCGGGCAACTTGAGCCTTGTGCTCCTTGCTGTGTTTGCCAGGCATGTACCCTCTGCGCGCCATCAACACCAGGCTGCTGGAGATCATCGGCGCCTGCTACAGCAACGGCGGCCTCATCCACGGCAGTCCGGCCGTCTACTCGCCCTACTCCACCAAGTCGGGCGGTCTGTGCAGCAGCAATCAGGTAAGCCTTGGGAGAGTTAGCGCTTTGACACGTTGTCATTATTTATTTTTTATTGCCGACCTCAGCCCAATAGGGGGGCCAAGTTCAAGTGCGGCGCCGAGTTCCTGCCGTCGCCGCTGGCCGGCAAAGCCGACGTGGCCCTGGTGGCCGAGCCCTCCCTGATCCGCAAGGGCGTCATGACCGCCGTGGCCGTTTCCGTGGAGATGGGCCACGCCGTGGCCTTCCTGGGCATGGCCAACGGAGAAGTACGTCACGCTCGATTTGTCTTTGAGCAACAACAAAAAAAAAAAAAACGTTTCCCTTTTGTTTTCCAGGTGCTCAAGTTGCATCTGTCGGCCCACCCGGAGCTTTACGGCCGGGCGTCCAACGAAGTGACGGGCGACAAAGTCAACAAGGACCTGCTGCTGGATTCTCAGCTGCAGCACTTGTACATCGCCAGCGGGAAGAAGGTGCTCTCCCTCGGCATTTCACACCTCGTTGTCGCTGACAACCAACGTTGCTCTTTATCGCTGTGTCATGAACTTAGATGTCCAAGGTTCCCGTGCAATCGTGCCACCTGAAGACGGACTGCCAGTCCTGCATGTCCCTCAAGGATCCCTACTGCGGCTGGTGTGTTTTGGAGGGAAGGTAGGCCAAAGCGCCTTAGCTTAGCGCCTTAGCTTAGCGCTTTAGCTTAGCGCCTCAGCTTAGCGCTTTAGCTTTGCGCCGCACTCGTCCGTCGCAGGTGCACCAGGCAGCACGAGTGCGGCAGGTCGTCGGTGGAGAACACGTGGCTGTGGTCGCCCAATCAGCAGTGCGTGGAGATTCGGGCCTTCGACCCGCTGAGCCTCAGCTGCCACAAGACGCAGCAGGTGCGGCCGTGTTTTGCCGGGGGTGGCGGCGTCCAAAGCCACCAAGCGACCGTGGTTTGCCCTTCCCCAGGTGGACATCAGCGTTCCGGCGCTGCCCCGCCTCCGGCAGTCGGACGGGCTGCGCTGCCTCTTCAACGGGTCCTTCAGCGACGGCGTGGTGATGGGCAGCCCGGCCGTCATCATCTGTTCCCTGCCGGACCCCTCGGACATCCCGCCCACGCCTGAGCATCAAGGTAAGCCGGTCGTCATTTCTCGGAAAGGAACCGCTTCGTGGGTTTGAAAGTGGCTCTAGGAAAGAACCTTGAGGGCCACCGGCGGACGTTCGCTCACGCCACGCATTTGCCCGTGTGTTCAGACCACGTGTCGATCCCCGTGCAAATTGTGGTGAACGACAAGATCGTGGTGACGTCGGGACGATATCGCTTCTACAACTGTTCGGCGACGGTCCGGAAGAATCCCAACACGCCGTGAGCCCGCCCACTCGCAAACGCAGACACCCACCCGTATGTCGTGGTTTGTGGTTGGACGCGTCCCCCGTGCCTTCCAGGTGCATCTCCTGCGTGACCAGCGAGTGGGGCTGCCAGTGGAACGCTCGAGAGCACCGATGCAGCGACACGGACGGCGCGGCGGACGCCGGCCACATCATCAAACCTCAACAGGTTGGACCTTCCTTCCCTCCTTCCTTTGCAACGGCGCACGAGCCAATCTGACCTTGTCGTCTTTGCGCCGGTCCAAGCCGGAGCGCTGTCCTCAGTTCGAGTCTCCGGAGCCGCTGCTGATCCCCGTGGGCTTCGAGGTCCCCATCAGCTTCCGGGGAAGCAACCTCGACATCTACTCGGTGAGGACGCCGAAATGGGTGGAGCTTTGGCCAAGATTAAAAATGGATGTCGCCGTCAGGGCCGCAAATTCGTGATGGGCACGGAGCTGATGAAGGAAACGGAGGAGGAGGTGATGCAGGAGCCCGGCTCCAACTTTCGATTTCGAGGATATGAGGTAACCGCCTCCCGGAGTTCTTCTGCTTTTATTTGATCTTGGACTCTATTGACATTCATATTTCCAGAGTCTATTTACTTTTCATCCGGCACCGCAATGCTTAGCATAACTAATAGGCTTGAAAAGTGATGCGACAGCGCCCCCTGGGGGCTGACACGACTTTAAGCTCTTTTCTTCACCGTCCGCCTCGCTAAGCGCAAACGGTTTTTTTTTCCGGTTGCTGTTATTCCGCTTTGACGGATGAGCCGACCTTTGCGAGAAAATGCCGAGTCATCAATCGTCCGCTCCCGAATCTCTGTGATGGATTGCATTTCCGATTGTGTGTGTGTGTGTGTGTGTGTGTGTGTGTGTGTGTGTGTGTGTGCGTGGGCAGTTTTCCTACAGCAAACGGCAGGAGGTGAACGTTTCCTTCCATGTCATCGAACGGGACACCAAGCGCAAGATTGACAGCACGCTCACAGGTGAGGGAGGGGGGGAGGAAAATGTCGCCGCCACCGCCGCCTTCAACGTGTCTTGGTGTGTGTGACAGTGACGGTGTACAACTGCTCGGTGTCCCGGGCCGACTGCAGCCTGTGCAAGCACGCCGACGCCGAGTACCATTGCGTGTGGTGCGCCGCCTCGCGGGCCTGCGTCTACCGCCACTTGTGTCCGGCGCCACCGCCCGCCTTATGCCCCGCCCCTCAGATTACCGACGTAAGGCGACGCCTTCGCCACCCCTCCCCTTCCCTGTGCGCTTTGACGGTTGGGCTTTTCAGATCGTCCCTCGCTTCGGGCCGCTCAACGGCAGCATCTCGGTGACCATCAGAGGTTCCAACATGGGCATCAAGCAGGCTGACGTCAAGCGCATCAGCGTGGCCGGCGTGGAGTGTCGCCACCTGCCAGACAAATATTCCGTCTCCACCAGGTATTGATGGACAGAAAAAGTCCTCACCCCCCTGTTCAAGCGCTAACATCTCAGCATCTTCGCTTTCCCCGTCAGCGTGGTGTGCGAGATCGGGCCGGCCAAGCGCCCGCCGCCGTCCGACCTGCCGGTGGAGTCCAGCAACAGCGGCGTGGTGGAGGTGGAGGTGGACGGAGGGCGCACGGGAAGGTCTCAGGTGGTCTTCACCTATCGGGTGAGTCCACCGGATGGCCGTCCACCGGATGGCCGTCCACCGGATGGCCGTCTCGTTGTCCGCGCAGAGTGGAAAGCTGGTGTCCCTTTTGTTCAGGACCCCAAGCCGGACGCGGTGCATCCCGCCAAAGGCCCGGCGGCCGGCGGCACCGTCATCACCATCGGCGGGCGAGACCTGGACACGGCCTCCCAGGATGATGTCACCGTCTCGGTGGGCGGAGTCCCATGTCGAGTGTGAGCGCCCGTTGACAAAGAACGTTTGGAGAAGCTTGGACGTGGCAAAATCCACCTTTGCTTCCCCGGCAGTCTGTCCTTCGGCGACATCATCACGTGTAAGACGGGAAAATACCGCGGGCCCAAGGTTCCGTCCGACCTGCTGGCGGTGAAGGTGAACTACGGGCGCAACACCAGCAAGGAGGTGGCGGCCGCCTTCCAGTACGCCGACAACCCCAAGATCGCCGATTACTCGCCCAAGTCCAGCTTTGTGTGGTGAGCGCCTGGGACGCCGTCGGGCTTTGTGGTCGCCGTTCGGCTTTTTGGTCTTTGGCGTGAGCTTTTGTTGCTCGCTCACTGGCTCAGCGGCGGGCGGCGCATCGTCGTGACGGGAAGCGGCTTCCATCTGATCCAGAGGGCCACGTTGAAGGTGGTGCCCGTCGCCGATGACTTCTCGCAGGACAACGCCACCGTGGAGGTAAGCCCACGTCCTCCGTCTCGCCGTGGGTGCCTGAAGCGTTTGTCTCCAGTTTGCGCAGGAGTCGCTGAGCAAGAACGACAGCGTGCTGGAGTTCCTGTCGCCGGCGGTGATCTGGAGCGACAGCCGCTCGCTGCGCACCGTCCTGCTGCTGGACAACGCCGAGGAGGAGCTCAAGGCCTTCAGCTACCACCCCGACCCCACCTTCAACGAGCTCCCCAAGACCGTCCTCACCGGGACCAGCGTCATCATCGTCACCGTGAGTCGGCGCTCTTTTGCGGTCCGCGCTCGTCCTCCTTTGCGGCCCGCGCTCGTCATTGGCTCCTCCTTCTGCCGAGCGCAGGGTCGAGGCTTCGCCAAGGCCATGACGGCGCTGGAGGCGCAGGCCTTTGTCGGGGACGCTTTCTGCAACGTCAGCATCCTTCAGGTAAGGAGCCCATTTGCTCCATCTGGACTTGCGATGAGGCCTCACGCCCCCTTGTGGACGGTGACAGGACGACAAGTTGATCCTGGACGCGCCGTCGTCCCAGCCCCGCGCTCGATCGAAACGCCAACGGCGAGATGCTGCCAACGACCCTCTGGAGCTGGTGGTAAGCGCTCGCTCGCTCCCGACGCCGGCCGGACCCTTTGCCCGCGTGACACATCCTCGCCCAGGTGAAGTTCGGTCACGGTGAGTGGGTGGTGGGCTCCGTCTACTACGCGTGGAAGGACGACATCCCCCTGGCCATCATCATCCCCGCCGTCGTGGTGCCCATGCTGCTCTTCATCGCCGTGTCCGTCTACTGCTACAGGTGAGAGCGCCGCACCTCGCCGCCGCCGCACCTCGCCGCCGCCGCACCTCGCCACCGCCTCACTTCCTCTCGCCGCAGGAGGAAGAGCCGGCAGGCCGAGCGCGAGTACGAGAAGGTCAAGCATCAGCTGGAGAATTTGGAGGAGAGCGTGAGAGATCGCTGCAAAAAGGAGTTCACAGGTAGGCTCCAAACACGTGACCTTGAGAAGATAGAGAAAACGACCTCATGGCCTTTCAGACCTGATGATGGAGATGGAGGACCAGACCAGCGAGCTGAGCGAAGCGCGCATCCCCTTCCTGGACTACAAGACGTACACGGACCGCAACCTCTTCCTGCCCTCCAAGGACGGCGCCGCCTCGGTGCTGGCGGGACGCGTGCGCTTCCCGGAGTCCCGCCGGGCCATCGTCACGCAGGCTCTCAACCAGTTCTCCAACCTGCTCAACAGCAAGCCCTTCCTCGTCAACGTCAGTCCCGCTTCCCGTTTGCCCGCCGAGCAGCTTTGGAGCGGCTTTTCTTTCTCTTCCGTAGTTCATCCACACGCTGGAGAGCCAGCCGGACTTCAACGCGCGCGCCCGCGGCGATTTCGCCTCCCTCCTGACGGTGGCGCTGCACGGCAAGCTGGTCTACTACACCGACATCACCAGGACGCTCCTCCTGGAGCTCATCGACGAGCACGTGAACAATAAGAACCCCAAGCTCATGCTCAGGAGGTCGGAGACGGTGGTGGAGAGGATGTTGTGCAACTGGATGTCCGTCTGTCTCTACCAGTTCCTCAGGGTGAAGCCCGCCCGCACGCGCAATTCGTGTTAGCATAGCCACTTGACGGCGCCACGCCATTTTGCCGTGTTGCAGGATAGCGCCGGTGAGCCACTTTACAAGCTGTTGAAGGCGCTCAAGCACCAGGTGGAGAAAGGACCTGTGGACGCCAAGGTCAAGAAGGCCAAATACACGCTCAACGACACGGGGCTGCTGGGAGACGACGTGGAGTATTCCGTGCTGGTCGGTAACAGACACAAATTACATTGGCTGCTAGCTTAAGGCTAACCTATTGAGCAAAACCCCATAGGCAAGCTAATGGAAGTTAGCGTCACCTTTGTTTGGTTTTAGACCCTGCAGGTGCTGGTGCACGGCGAAGGTCCAGATGTGACGCCGGTGAAGGTTCTCAACTGCGACACCATTTCTCAGGTGCTCCATTCGAACTTCTCCTTCATTTGATTGGCTCCTTACTTTTCATTGACGGACGGACCGACTGACGTTTGCTCCACTGCACAGGTGAAGGAGAAGATCATCGATCAAGTGTACAGGAATCTTCCGTACTCGCAGAGGCCAAAAGTGGAGAGCGTGGCGCTCGGTAATCTCATCGATTGATTGATTGATCGATCGCTGAGCAGCGTTTTTGATCGATTGGATCGTTACGGTCCAGAGTGGCGTCCCGGCTCCACGGGTCAGATTCTGTCCGACCTCGACCTGACGTCGCAGAAGGAAGGACGCTGGAAGCGACTCAACACTCTGGCTCACTACAACGTAAGAATATTGATGATGAGGTCATCACGCGACCCGGGCGATGACATCACGTGTGCGCTCCCGGCAGGTTCGGGACAACGCCACGCTGGTTCTGTCCAAGGTTTTGCACACGCAGTCCTTCCACCAGCACCCGGACAACTCTGAAGAGCGTAAGCATGCGCCTGCGCTAGGCTCGCGCGGCTAACGGGAGTGGCTAACCCTGCGGCGGCGGCAGGGAACGCCCTGCTGGAGGACGACAACACCTTCCACCTGGTGCGGGCGGCCGACGAGCTGGACGAGGTCAAGTCCAAGCGAGGCAGCATGAAGGACAAGTCCATGACCAAAGCCATCACGGAGATTTACCTGACCCGCCTGCTCTCCGTCAAGGTGCGGAACCCGAGCTAATGGTTGCGCTAGCTGGCTGGCTCGGCGCCTAACGTTGGACTTTGCCGCCCGCGCCTCTGCAGGGCACGCTGCAGCAGTTTGTGGACGACTTCTTCCGCAGCGTTCTGTGCTCCAGCGCCGCCGTCCCGCCTCCCGTCAAGTACTTCTTTGACTTCCTGGACGAGCAGGCGCTGCGGCACGACAACGTGGACGAGGAGACGCTGCACATCTGGAAGACCAACAGGTGGCGCCGCCGGCCGGCCGGCCGGCTCACCCCTCGCGACCAACCCGGGCCGGCTTTAACCCTGAGCTCGTCCTCAGCCTGCCGCTGCGCTTTTGGGTGAACATCCTGCGCAACCCCCACTTCGTCTTTGACGTGCACGTGAACGAGGTGGTGGACGCCTCGCTGCACGTCATCGCCCAGACCTTCATGGACGCCTGCACCAAGACCGAGCACAAACTCAGCCGGGTACGCGTGGCTCCGAAGCGCCGTCTTTGCAGCTTGCCCACATCCGCTTGCGTTTGGCCCCCCTCTAGGAGTCGCCGAGCAACAAGCTGCTCTACGCCAAGGAGATCTCCACCTACAAGAAGATGGTGGACGAGTGAGTCCCGCGCATACACAAAAAGAGCTCTCGCTCACACACAGTGATGTTCCACATTTGTCTTGGGCAGTTACTACAAAGGAATCCGGCAGATGGTTCCCGTCAGCGACCAGGACATGAACACGTACCTTGCTGAGGTGTCCAGGGTATGTACGAGCACCTGCGCCTGTGCCTGCGCCTGCTGATGTGACAGTGTGTGTGTGTGTGTGTGTGTGTGTGCAGCAACACACGGACGAGCTGAACACGCAGCTGGCTTTGCATCAACTGTACCAGTACGCCAGCAAATACTACGACGCGGTGAGAACGTAGCTCTGCCTCGGCTCACGCCGGCGTCGGAGAAGCTTTGACCCCGTTTCTCTGGCAGATCATTCGGTCCCTGGACGAAGACCCGGCCGCCCAGAACCGCCAGCTGACGCTACGACTGCAGCAGATGGCCGCCGCCCTGGAGAACAAAGTGACGGATCTTTGAAAAGTCCGAAGGAGAAATCATGAAGAAGCCACCGAGGTATTTTGGACCCGTCGGAACTCTGCGCTGGCCCATGTTACTTTTGATTCTGCGTGTGAGGCGCCTGCCTGCCTTCCCAAAAAGTCACAGCAAATTGTGGACCTTCACAAAGCAAGTGTGACGATGCCTGGGACTGGAAAACGGAGAAACCGAAACGCGCTGTGTTGAATCAAGACTGAATCGTGATCTTTTTTTTCACGTGCACTTTTGTTTCTTTTATATGAATCGACTCTGTGGTACTTTTTTTTTGGTGTTATATCTTTGAAATGTGACACTTTGAAGGTTTTCTTGGTCGGTTCTGATATTCAGACGCATTTAGGACCTCTTGACACGCATTTGTTCGATTTTTTTAGGGCTGGTCGAAGCAAACTAAGTTACACGTAGCCTCAGACTTGCAAACACGCATTTTGTGGCCACAAAATGTCTTTCTTTTAATTCCCTATGTCATATCGTCGAGCCTCACGGACTTCTTTGAGGTGAGTGGAATGTTGTTGTTTTCTTGCCACCATGGAGGGAGCGCCTTCAAGTGGAGCTAGCGACCCGCTCTCGAATGTCTTTGTGACCCGTTTGTGTACGTCGACTTATTTTGAGGCTGTGAATGTAAAAGAAGAAAGCGGTACAGACGTGTCTGGGTGAAGAGCATGCTCCCACACATGATGGATGGATGGATGGATATTAGATTGTAGATGGAACCTGTGCACCAAATCCAGATGACTTGTATTTTCATGGGCAACTTTTTTCGTGAACACAAAACAGTATTTTCTGGCCACAATTTGTTTATTAGCGTAAGTGGACTATTTTGGGTGCAATGGCCACAATTTGCATTTCTTGTCAGGGGATCCATCCACTTTGCTCCCTGATGATATGTCTTTGGATGGGCCAAATGGTTACAAGATGTCTTCCACTTGTAGGCTCCAAATCTCCAATGAAATAAAAATGTTGACTGTTCAACGACATTTAAAAGGAGTCCAAAAGTCGTAACGGACTGAAGATAGAGTTTTTGATTTTTTAACTTTATTATTGTAGTTTGTTTGTATTCACAGCAAGTGACAACAACAATTAAATTAAACTTGTGCAAGTCTGCAAGGAAGAATGGGCAACTAGGACCCAAGTGAAGTGTGCAAGGGGACTAGAAAATAGAAATAAAGTTCTGTAAACAAAATATATATATATTAGCCTACACTTGCATCATATTGATAATTAGAAGTTAAAAAAAGTAAATGGTTTAATTGTATTGTTTTTATTCTAACATTTTGCGTTTTAATCGCAAACCGTTGCTTGGAAAGCTTGATTTTCTCTCTTAATTTCTAACCAACAATATAATACAGCACTACATACAAATAAGAAACGGCTCGTACATTTGTTTTGGATTCCCGGAATTTATCAACGGCAGCATTTCTCATCCTGACCGGCAGAGGGCGACATACGGTACACTTTTGCTATTTTATGGTCAAATTGAGGGAATCCAAAACGAATATTAGCGTCGTTGCATTTTTGGTTCTCGCAATATATTCTTTTTTTGTTTTAGAATAAAAACATTGCGAGAACCAAAAATGCAACGACGCGAATATTCGTTTTGGATTCCCTCAATTTGACCATAAGATCGCAAAAGTGTACCGTATGTCGCCCTCTGCCGGTCAGGATGAGAAAGGCTCCCGTTGATGAATTCTGGGAATCCAAAACAAATGTAAGAGCCGTTTCTTGAGTTGTATGTAGCGCTGTATATGTTAAATATAAGTTTAAAAAAAGCAAAAGAGCGGTTTAATTATATTGTTTTATTCTAAAACGAAAAAAGAATATATTGCGAGAACCAAAAATGCAACGACGCGAATATTCGTTTTGGATTCCCTCAATTTGACCATAAGATCGCAAAAGTGTACCGCATGTCGCCCTCTGCCGGTCAGGAAGAGAAAGGCTCCCGTTGATGAATTCCGGGAATCCAAAACAAATGGACGAGCCGTTTCTTGAGTTGAATGTAGTGCTGTATATGTTAAATATAAGTTAAAAAAAAGTAAAAGAGGGCTTTAATTGTATATCCTTTTTTCGTTTTAGAATAAAAAACAATACAATTAAAGCGCTCTTTTGATTTTTTAACTTATAAAAAGTAAAAGAGTGCTTTAATTGTATATTATTTTTTGGTTTTAGATTAAAAACAATACAATTAAAGCAATCTTTTGCTTTTTTAACTTATATTTAACATATACAGCACTACATACAACTCAAGAAACGGCTCTTACATTTGTTTTGGATTCCCGGAATTCATCAACGGGAGCCTTTCTTATACTGACCGGCAGAGGGCGACATACGGTACACTTTTGCTATCTTATGGTCAAATTGAGGGAATCCAAAACGAATATTCGCGTCGTTGTATTTTTGGTTTTCGCAATATATATATTTTTTTTCTTTTTAGAATAAAAACATTACAATTAAAGCGCTCTTTTACTTTTTTAACTTATATTTAATATATACAGCACTACATACAACTCAAGAAACGGCTGGTACATTTGTTTTGGATTCCCGGAATTCATCAACGGGAGCCTTTCTCATACTGACCGGCAGAGGGCGACATACGGTACACTTTTGCTATCATATGGTCAAATTGAGGGAATCCAAAACGAATATTCGCGTCGTTGTATTTTTGGTTCTCGCAATATATTCTTTTTTTGTTTTAGAATAAAAACAATACAATTAGACCGCTCTTTTACTTTTTTTTAACTTATATTTAACATATACAGCACTACATACAACTCAAGAAACTGCTATATATAGTCTTTTTTTGTTTTAGAATAAAAACAATAGAATTGAAGCGTTCTTTTACTTTTTTTAACTTATATTTAATATATACAGCACTACATACAACTCAAGAAACGGCTCGTACATTTGTTTTGGATTCCCGGAATTCATCAACGGGAGCCTTTCTCATACTGACCAGCAGAGGGCGACACACGGTACACTTTTGCGATCATATGGTCAAATTGAGGGAGTCCAAAACGGAATATACTGCACGAGCCGTTTCCTGCTCAACTGAGACCGCTCATGTCCCTCGTGACTCCACTTGTATTGCCACTCCGTTCCATTTCAGGTTTCTCTGTAATCGTTTGCAAATAAGTCCACCTTGCTGATTGTGTTTTTGTGTGCATGAGCAGGAAGTTGGCGCGTGCTTGGCAGGGAGTGGAGACGATGCCACAACGAAAATGCACCTTTACGGAGGAATTCGATTTTTTTCCACCACCTGGGTCGTGATGCTGAGTGGCTAACGAGTTAGGCAGGCACTTACGTGTCTGTGGCAAATCAAAGTGCCACCAACGACCTGCAGGCACACATCAATTCAGCCAAGCACACTTAAGCACCGAGGCACGGATTTCTTTTAAGACCAAGCCCGAAAATGTAGCCGAGCCGTCGTTGCAGCAGAAGGTAGGAACTATTCTTTTCATACTCTTAAGCACCATTGCCCTTATTTAACCACGGGCTCACATGTGCATCAATTGATTAAAATGTTTTGTGCAATAGTCAAAACAAAAATGTACCCTTAAAATGATTTTCAACATCAAGTCGCAAACGATTAAATGGGAATATTTGCCTTTCCGTAGAAAACTTTGATGCGTGCCGCTAGAGGGAGCCTGTGCTACACATAGAGAGAATTCTTGACTTGGTAGTAAATTTCTATCAAGTGTGTTTCTGCGTCAAGTGCATATGTGTAAGTAAATGATCACGAGCAGAATGTGAAATTTACCTTTATAACAACTTCAAATAAAGTTGGAAATCTTTATAACAACTGCAAATAAAGTTAGAAATCTCTCAATCTTATTGAAACAGCAAGAGTTCTTCAAACAACTCAACTCGATTCAAAGTGTGCGTGTGCCGGAATAAATAACAAAGGAGAAGTGTTGTGAAACGACACCGAGCTTTCGGTACACACAACATTTGTTCAAACTTGTTGAATCTAATGATTGCACTGGAACTCAACAGAGTCCGAAACATTCTGACCGCTGGACGGTGGAGACGAACAAACGAACAACCGAGGAGAACGCGACCGGCACATCTCAACTGAGGTAGACGAACAAACACGCCACGCCACGCCACGCGGGTCGAGCAAACTGGAAGGCCAGGAGCCACCTCAGCTGAACAAACACGCCACGCGGGTCACGCAAACCGGAAGGCCAGGAGCCACCTCAGCCGAGGTAGGTGAGGACCACGGCCTGGATGGGCAGGCGGCACACGGGACACAGCTTGTTGCGCTTCTTCAGCTTGCGCGCGCACACGTAGCACAACATCAGGTGGCCCGTCTTGCCGTGGATGATGCAGCCGTTCTTGGGCCGCGACTGGCAGATGAGGCACGGCTCCAGGCACGAGTCGGGCAGCCGCATGTCGGCCGACACCGTGCGCTCCACCTCGGGCCCGCCCGCAGTCATCTCCTGGGAGCTCCCCACCGTCTCCTGGGAGTTGGCGCCTGACGAAGGCTGCGAGTCACACGCCCACGACTTCTCCGGCGAGGACAAGCTGTAGGACGAGGACGGTCGCGACGGCGCCTCCTGCCAGTCGGGAGCCGACGAGACTTTGACCGCTTGGCCGTCCGGGACGTCCACGCCGTCCGGGACGTCCACGCCGTCTTCGGCGTCGGAACCTTGGGGAAGAGCGGGACAAATCACTCGCTGAACACGCGTGCGAGGTACGCATCCATCTCTCGAAATGAAAAGCTCTCGCCGCAAGATGGCAGCAAAGTGACATATTGATCCAAATGGTGTGGATTACAGGATTACATGAGGGCGGGCGGGCTCGGCGCATTTGCACATATCTCAATGTTGCCGCTGCGACGACGGCAGTCGCCCAACTGACCCGGAGCGTCGGCGCACGTGGCCGGGTGGGTGGCCGAGGCGCACAGCCAATCCTGGTGCAGACTCCAGCAGCGCAGGCAGTTCCTCGGGAGAGGTGGGTTCAACTCGTCGCAGCCGTTGCAGCGCCAGTAGTCCTGAGCACAAACGGCGAATGGCTCGAGTCCGGTCTTGCGGCCTCGGGCAATCTGACCCGCCACTCACGGCTTCGGTGATCTCCGGGTCTTCGTCAAACGAGTCGTCGGCGTCGGCGTTCTCCAATACGGTGAACTCGTACACCTGCTGCCAATGACAACAAATATGTTTGGCGGGAAGTGAATGGCGCCGCCCCGCGTCCGTCCGTCCGTCCGTGTTGTCCTACCTGGTCGTCGGTGGACAAAGAGGCGTCGTCTTCATCGTAATCGTCCGAGTCGATAGACTCCACTTCAAATTCCACGCTGAAGTTGTCGCCGTCCGAGTCGGCGGCGGCTGCGGCGGCGTCCGGCGAGGCAGACTTCAAACGCAGAGAGTCGAATGTTGAGTCAATCCACAGAGCGGCGCGAGAGAACGCCCGTCTCGTACTCACCGTGCTCTCTGAGGACTGGCTGTTGTGTGTGTTGCGCCCGCTTCCCAGTCCGCCAATCACACACCAGGACAGGCTGTCATCAAAAGTTAGCGAGTAGCTGTCCGAGCGGCTCCTCTTTGAGCCCTCGCCGTCGTCCTCGTCCGAGCCGGCGGCGTCTTTTTCCTCACCCGGCAACCCGTGGGAGGGACCTGCGGAGGGGGGGGGATGTGTTTACATCTGGACATGGCGCCTTTGGAGGCGGCCGTCCACTCACCTGCGTCGTTGCTCCTGGAGCTCCTGTTGCGCCTTCGCCGGTGGCGGCGCATGCTGGGAGGTGACGAGCTGCTTCCTACCTCATTTTCCTAATGCACAAAAAAAACGTCATTACACACCCGCTCACAAGCGCCCCATGCCATTGCCGGGCTTTTTTATTTCTATTTATTAAATGTGAGCAGACCTGCGTGGGTTGTTGCTGAGGCGTCTGGCTCCCGCTCGCAGCTTCGCCGGAGCTTTGCATCGCTTCTGCGGCACACAAGCGTTTTGACGGAATGATTTCATTTGTCTTTTCTGCTCAGGAATGAAACAGCCGCCGGCGGGACGTCCTACCTTGGCTCCTCACGTTCACCAAGTTCTTGGCAAGCATGGCAAAAAAAAGCCTGCCCCCGCCCGAAATAAGAGAAATGCTTTAAAAGGTGAGACTTGAGCACGACAATCATCCGTCGGCGTTTGGCTGACCTCGGTTCCTTGACGGAGAACCTGTCGACCCCGAGGATGCGGCCCAGCGCGTCTTGCGCGCAGTGCACAATGTGTTGCTGCTTTTTGTCGTAGAGCTGCTTCTGGATGATGTACTGGCCCAGGTAGAACAAGACCTGAGCACAAGACATTTGCAGAGTGGCTACGCGCTCTTCACAGGCCGGGTGATACTCGGCAGGTCCGGCCGCTCCGCGCCGCTCCCACCTCCTTAAAGGTCAGCACGTCTTTGGTGGCGCCCGCCAGCTTGAGCAAAGTGGACAACTCCAACTTGGGCCGCACCTGGACCCAAACAAGCAGCTAAGTGATGACACGAGTCTCGGCGAAATAGAGCAAAAAAAGAAAAAGTGGCAAGATAGCAAAAAAAAAGACAATCGCCACTTACCACTTTGTTGTCGTGGCAGGTGTCCATGTTGTCGTTCTTCTCGGTTGACATGGCGATGATAATCTGCACACAAGGGCGCACAATGTCAGTCAAACAAGTCTTCTGTTCCATCCTCGCTCTCTCTCTCGCTCTCCCTCTCCAAAACGTGAATTTGTCACCTTACTATAGCAACTCCAAAAGTCTTTGGAAAGAACAGATTCTTACCGTTCAGTCGTCCACATGTGCAAGTGCAAAGAGTTAAAGTGGCGAGTGCGAAAGCGAGAGAGTTGAGGCGGAGGCAGCCGCTGCCTCTTATACAGCCACCAGGACATGTCGGGACTAGACCGGAACGTGAGTAAACGCTGTCAAGTCCGGTGGACCTATCACAGTCAGCCCGGCTGACTCAGCGGCACGCCACTCACTCGCTGGAACAGCTGATTATATCTCACACACACACATAAACACACACAGACATGCCGGGACTAGTCCAATCAAATGACTCAACAAAAATCCAAACCGCACTAACCAGGTCCGATGTAGACATGCCCCGCATATCTGAACATAGCGTACATTCTCTTTCATGGGGGGGGAAAAAAAAGAAAGGCCTTTTTCTTGCTGGCAGAATTCTTGCCAGAAGAGACAAATCGTGCTTGTTTGTCTCACTCCCAGTTGATGTAAAGCGGACGTACAAAAACAATTAAGTGCACCAAAATGCCGAATGCAAATACGCCATAGATGCAAATGCTACTTGTAAAAACAAGCATCAAATCCGAGGATGTGACAATGACAGTAATATACTACGCTGAGATCTTCGTGTTTTTTTTTTTTTTTTACAGGAAAAAAAAAAAAAAAAAAACATTTTCCCCCGTGCCCAAAAAAGATAGTTTATGCTTAAAAATAAAATAACATAATACAGATGAGATTTGCCGGTTTCCTTTCCACCAAAAACTCCGTCCGTGACGTCACGAGCGCGTAGAGAGAAATATGCCCAGACATGTCTTGCCCGCCGCGCTTGCTAGTGAGCATGTGCGCGACATCTTTATTAACCACACTTGCCTCCGACACGGACCGACCACCTTTATTGTAGCGCAAAAAAACAAAATCTAACTAAAACTCTGAAGCAGGAGACGAGGCGAAAATGAACGCAGAGCAACAGTTACAAAGCACAAAAGTTCTCTTTGTTCACCTCTTCGGCTAAAGTTGAATTGGCGTCGTCCTCGATGGCGTTGTGCGCTGGTCGCTAAAGAAACGTTTCGACGCCATTTTAAAGACATCCTCCTTGAAGGGAAGCAGCTTTAGAGCTTGCGGAATTGTTCAACTTTCCTCCACGAAACGACTACCGTCTTCGGTCAACTCGGGCAGAAAAGGCCGAGGCTTCGCGGCCTACTAGCACGCGCCTAATTCTCGCTAACTACTGTAAATTACACGCGTCTCTCGCGAACTTGACTTGATAATATTTGATATGATTGTTGTGAATATCGGAATTGACGTACCTGTTACTCTAGAGAACCTTTTTCGTCCAATTTGTGGATTTATTCCTGTTCAAACTTCCGTTCGATGTGCTCCTGTGTACTTTTACTGTACACGTGACTGCGCCCCTAGAGGACAAACACTGACATTGCACCAGCCGTAAATCAAGTTTGAAAAAAAAGTCGTAATTAGTCGATTTACTGGGGGAACACCAATTTAAAATTGTCGATTGATTTTTCTAGAATTATCGATGCCATTGTGTAGCAAGCTAAGAGAGCAGCTTAAATTGTGTTTATTTTCTTACCTATTTGTTTTCCCATACGATTAGGAACAAAATGACCCCCCCCACGACATTTGTCATGATCATTTGTATTGTTTTAGCAATCGATAGTTTTTTTTAGAGCTATTGAGCTGTAACATATGTATTAACTAATTACTACACATCCTCTTCAACAAAGAAGCTTTTAGTGCCAGTTGCTCTGCTTCAAACAAACCACCCCACGCAGAAAACACTTTTTTTATTCAGAAAATATAAACAAAGACACCCAACGCAGAGGCCCTCATGGCTGCAGCTCGTAGCCGAGCGGGTCGAGTCCCTGGTCCAATAGCGCCAGGGACGACTCCCTCAACTTCGAAAGGAAGCGTCTCAGCTCCTCCTTGGAAAACACCTGAAGGAAGCCAAAGCCATCGTGAGCCTAAAACAAGACGCAAAACAGACCTGGCCTACCTGGTAGAGGCGATGCTGGTCGGAGGAGATGATGTCGGCGAGCCGCAGCGCCTCCTGGTGTCTGGAGGAGCTCTGTAGCACGCTGAGCAGCAGGAAGCTGAGGCGAGGCAAACACAGCGAGCGCAGCGCCGACATTTGGTGGGCGCGTTCCGCGTCCGGCTCCGGATCCTGACAACGACACAATGGGGAAAACGCACGCTGGAGAATCCTTCCTGACCAAAGTTTGGCCGGCCGGCCGGCCAGCCTTTTTCCCACCTGCGCGTTGTCCACCATCCAACCGCCGTCAACAAACAGGAGCACGTTGTAGATTCTCTCCTTCACGTCTTCGGCCAGGACGTCCAGGCGCCCGGACCAGGCCGACAGCGCCGCCTGCCGGCAAAAGCGCTTTTGAGATGCGTCGCGAGCGCAAGAGGCCACGCTCGCCGCCGCAAATACCTGGTACTCTTTCTCTCTCATCTCATTGGCTACTCGCTCTGTAAATTTGGCTTCGGGGGCAGGTGTGGGCTTCCGGGGGACGGCGCTACTGTGGGTGAACCAGTCGGCGAAGGCTTCGTGGGCTTCCTGCAAACGACATATCGAACCTCCGCGTGAGTGTGAAGGGAGACAGGAAGACATTCCGGATGGCGGATAGAGACCAGGTAGGCTCTGATGCACAGATGCTCTCTGATGGCGTTGTCGTCCTCGGCGGGCAGAGGCGACGTCTGGCCGAGTCCCGACCACTGGCAGTAGATTTCTCTCATGGAATCCTCAGGAACTTTGGAGAAGACCGTCTTGGCCGCGTCATGTTTCTCTAGAGCTGCAGGGGTGGAGGGATGTGACGCCACGTGCCGTGACGTGCCGTGATGCTATGCGCTTGCCCGTTTTTACCCAGGAATCTCCTCATGATGGCGTTGGACTGCTTGAGAGCCTCGGCTCGGTGGGCCGGCTCAAACAGAAGCCAGTCGATGACGTCGATCTTCTTTTCGTCGTCCTGGAAGAAGACGCCACCACCGCGTCAAAATGGATGCCGCCGCTTGGCGGTTTTTCGAAACCAACCTTTGTGGTTCCCGTCTCCGGGACCTGGACGTGAGGCGTGAACTGGCCGTCGTCTCGCTCCCGCACGGTCTCCACCACCAGTTTGGTCACAGCGGCCACATCCAAACCTGCGCGAGCAAAAAAAAAAAAAAAACGAGTCGGCTCGGCACGTGCTCGTCAGCTCGCCGTCCAAAGCGATGTCCGCGCCCTCACCGGCTTCGGCGGCGAGCTGCAAGCAGCGCGGCCGGACCTCCGGCTGGCTGATGGTCTCCAGGAAGGCGGCGTAGTGAGCGGTGGCCAGGTCGGCCGGCAGCTGACTGGCGTAGCTGGCCACCAGGTTTGTCTGCCGGTCCGCAACCAGCAGGTTCACGTAGGCCTTCAGCACCTCCACGCATGCGTCCTCCTTCCACACGGAGACGCAAAGTTGGATGTTTTCTTTCTTTTAACATACACGTGCGCTTGTTTACCTTCAGGGCCAAACCCATGGAGCGGAAAAAGAGCAGCAGGTGAGTCACGAAACGCAGCAGGTGCGACGGGAGAGCCTTGGGGGCCGTCAGCCAGTCGCGGAACTCCTCCAGAAGACCTGAGAGGAACGTCACGCGCTTACGAGGTCTTCCGAGGGCTCACGGGTGACGAGGAGGAGCAACGCTTACCGTCCAGGTCTCCCAGGATGATGAACTTCTGAATGACATGGTAGTGCTGTTGCGTCTCCTCCAAGACCCTCTGCGCATACACACGCGTCAGCCACGTGACCCTCACGGGAGGTGACGACATTTCACTTTTGTTTTGCCTTCTACCTTTGACTCCGATGCCTGGAGCTCCTCAAACACCTTTTCCAGCGTCCAGCTGAGAAAACAAGGTGGCTCCCTTAGCTTGATATCACATGAATACTTGCTTGTGTGTTCGTTACTTGGCTTCCAGGTATTCCCGTGGCAGCGTCTCGACTTCCTGGTGGGCCATCCCTGAAGAGATCAGGTGCTTCTCCACCAGTGTGTCCACCATCACCTTGAAGTACGCCCACACGCAGTCCTCCCACGATTCACACACAGCCAGCACCTAACACACACACACACAGTCTTAGCTTAGCGTGTCAGCGCACTGGTGAAATGGGAGATCTTACTGGTTTAAGATTTCCACTCAGACTGGCATAGATGGCTCGCTCGTATCGGTTTAGCTGCTCCTGCAAAAAAACACCAGCAGCACATTTGCACAAAAGTTTCAGGACGATTTTCATGCAGGCGCGTGTACCTCCGCAGCCATCCTCCAGGTGCAGGCCTTCCAGATGCCTCTTTGAGGGTTCCCTTCCACCGGGCGCAACTCGGCACTGCCTGCAGACCAACACCCCCCAGAGTGAGCTCCATTGGCGTGCGGCCACCGTCAATTTTTTGAAAGAGGACCTGAGTTGATGTTGGGATCGTGGTAGAGCTTCCAGCCTTCCAGAGTGGCCGCTCGCCAGGCCTGACCGCAGCGTGTGCACAGCCTCTGGGCCTACGCACGCAACACGGCACATTGGAGAGCACCATCAGATTATTCACGGATGTGACTCGCTAGTCACCAACGGCTGAACTGTTGCAGAACGCGCCGCTACCTCCTCGGTCATGCCGGCCCGAATGAGCGAGAACAGGTTCTTCAGCAGACGGGCGTCGTCCTCCCGGTCCAGGTCTGCCAGGGGTCGCTGCTGGCGGAGGGGGGCGTCTGGGTCCTGAAAGCAGACCGTGACTGTGGCCAGCGGCGGTCGCCGGGGATATCGTCAAGGAACCGGCTCTCACCAGCTCAGTGACCAGGGGGACGGTGAAGACGTTCCCGCTCTTGCGCCTCAGCTTCAGTGAGTGCAGCGTGTTCTCCCTGACACACACACACATTATTATTATTTTTATTTTATTTTTTCTCCCCGGAACAGTTGAACAGTAAACTCACCAGCAGACGCTTTTGGAGTAATATTCAATGTTGTCGGAAAAGTCTGCCATGTGATCCTGGGCGATGCTCTCCAGCCAATCGACGACCAACTGCGGGCGAGAAGGCGCGCCACGCTGAGCCGAGCCGAGCGCTAAAAGGGCAACACGGGCTCTGAGCGCATTTCTGACCTGACTTTGACGGACCGTGGCGTCGCGCTGGAAGAGATGCTCCACCACCGTTTTCTCACTTTCGTTGGGAAACTGCAGGCACAATCAACATGAGGCATTGCTCCTACGTTGCCCTCGCGGAGGAACATTTCTCGAAATGTTAAATTCCACGCAGCAGAGGTCGATCACTCACTGCCACGTCGACCGCCATGTCATCTTCCGGCGCCGACTGGACGCGATCCCTGCCAAAAGAGAGCGAGCGGACAAGCCGGTCAGATGCGCTGGATCGGACGCGAGGTGCCGTCCGACGGGAAGCGCGTGTCCACCTGTACAGCGAGGAGATGAGTCTCCAGGTGTGGCTCTCCTGCTGCAGTAGCCAGCGCACTCCCGCCGTCTTGCTGCCCGGACCCGCTCGCAGCACCACCGACTGGAGCACGTCCACCTGAAACACCCAACAGAAGCTAAGCCTTCGCCTCACATCTAGTCCCGGAATCGCCTACCTTGTCCTGGCAGAGGCTCTGGTAATCCTCCAGCAGCTCAAATATGCCAGACGAGGAGTGTTTCAAAAAGGACGCCAGGAAATCAGGGAAGAGACTGGCCGCCGCTGCAAGAAGCAAAGGATCAGATGCCAAAGCACAACACGAAGGACGGACGGAGTGCCTTTCTTTCGCCCACCGGCCTCTCCGGGTTCGTCGTCCTTGAGCAGGGCCGAGCCGAGGTGGCCGACGTCCTCCGCGACGAAGCTGCTGTCCCCCAGAGCCGCCACGGGCGACGCGTACAAGCTGTTAGTCCAGTCGCTGTCATCCAAATTCTACGCGCGGCATCAAAGTTGTCGGTCAAGCTCGATGGAATCCCGCCCGTTGTGTGTTTCTCACCAGACTGCCGAGCGTGGTCCTCCGCGTGTGTGCGGAGTGAGGAGTTTGGCCCGCGTGAGCCCATATGGCGGAGACGTCGGGAACCCTGGGAGTTACTGGAGGAAGACGTAAGGCCGTTTTGCATTTAGATTCATTTGCCCCTTATTTCCCGACTGCAGTCAATTCCTCATTATTCCCACAGCAATTTTGACTTTGCCATACCAGCTTGTCTGAAAAGTGAGGCAGGCGTGTTCTTCAATGTGGAGCGCGCCGGCGTTACCATGGAAGCGCCAACATGACCGGTGCCCGGTGAGGGGACTGAAATCAGCGCTCAGGAATGCAACAAACAAGGCAGTGACAAGAAATCCAAAACAATTCAACCACCATCACATTGAAGCAACACTTGTTTGCAGGATACATGCCACCTTCTTCATTCGACGCCCAGCGACTGTCACCACGTCTTCTCGGACCACCGGAGACAGCAGCTCACTTTGACCCCTAAATAGTAACAAACCGGTCAAAACCATTGAAGGACTCCGTTGCGCTCGTCCACATCAAGTTGAACTCGGCTGAAAGCGACCAGTGTTGTGATCACAACATTAGCCGGCTAGCATCTCCGCTGGAGGAAGCGGCGTTAGCATCGTTAGCCCCCTGCTAACGCTCTCAACTAACTTGACTCCCGCGAACGGATTGTTGAAAATACAGACGAATGCTCTGTCCAAACAACTAACGCGGTCTCAAACGAAGTGTAAGCTGCGTGAGGTTTAAAAAACGCTCCAATGTTCTTACCAGTCCATTTTTGCGAGAAGTCGCTTACTTCCCGCTTCACGAGGTTCAACATGCGACTTCTTCGTGGGGAAATAAAGGTAGCGTCATCGACAGACAGCACCCAATGTAACCCACAACGGGGATGACACCGTACTACTGCGTTTGGCCAATAGGTGGCAGCAGAGGCTATCCCTTCCAGTAGTGGGCAGTAGAGCGGTGCGCAGGGTGAATTGATGAACGTCTCCATTTCTAAGAATAGATCTTCCTCATTTAAGCCACCACATTTGTCAAACAGAAGACATTTCTGCCGCTTTCTTCTCTTCATCACCCTCCCATCTAATCCTGAGCAAAAAAAAAGATTTCCTCACGTGGCGATATTATCTCCTCCTCGAGTCCCTCGGTTCTGACCTCTTATAGTCGTACTGGGTCCAGTCCTCTTCTTGAAAGAGACCTTCTGCTCTGATGGTCCCAGGTTCCCCTGGTCCAAGCCTCCTCAGTCAAGTCCTTTATACTATTGTTGTGGTCTCAATGCTTGCTTTTCTTTTGTTTGGAGTTGTGAGGCCATTACGTGCGACTAAAAATAGAAATGGAATAAAGCAGAATTCAATGAAGGTTCCCCCGGAGAGGGGGTGAGGACATGTAGGGAGGATGCCAGTGAGGAAGGGGGAGCATCTATCATCTCTGCAGCAGAAGAAAAAAATGTTGACACGGAGTGTCCAAACAGTCAAAACAGCACAAGGTGAATTCATTTATTTTGTGGGCCAGAAATCTTGGATCCTGGTTCAACACACTTGTGTGTATCCAAACAATTGCGTAACGTTGTGTGTGTATATTTCTTGGTTTTGTGTGATTTGTGTTTGTTGTTGATGTACTTGTGGTATTTGTTGGATGTGTTTCTTCTGCTTCTGCTTTGTGTGTTGTTATGTGGTTTTGTGCATACGTGTGTGTGTGTGTGTGTGGGCGATAGAGTGGCACCTCCTGCTTTCAAACAGACGAGTGCACACACACAAAAGTTGACTAACATGTTCCGCACACACAAAGGGGACGAGGAGGGAGGCGCTCCAGAGGGAGGAACGACATGCCTTGGGGGAGGTCCAGCGAGCAGAGCATCCATCGCCTGAGGGAGAACAAGCCAGATGCTGCCGGACCTCTCCACGGTGGCCGTCTTTGCTGAGCGCGTCGGGGTCCACGGCGTGAAAGCTCGGCTGTCCAATTCGGCTGGAGGGAGCTGCGGGTGTCAGCATGGCGGCGGGGGCCTGGCTGCCGCTGGCTCGTGCGGCGGCGGTGGCTTGGATGCCCGTGGCCGACGGGCCCATGCCGGCGCTTCCGCCAGAAGGACGGCGCGGCAAAGACAACGTCCTCGTCCTCAACGTGAGCGGGAATCGGTTCCAGACGTGGCGGGATACTCTGGAGCGCTACCCGGACACGCTTCTGGGAAGCTCCGAGAAGGACTTCTTCTTCCGGCAGGAGAGCGACGAGTTCTTCTTTGACCGCGATCCGGACCTGTTCCGCCACATCCTGAACTTCTACCAGACGGGGAAGCTGCACTTCCCGCGTCACGAGTGCATCGCCGCCTTCGACGAGGAGCTCACCTTCTTCGGTATCGTGCCCGAAGTGATCGGGGACTGCTGCTACGAGGACTACAAGGACCGGCGGAAGGAGAACCAGGAGCGGCTCCAGGACGACGAGGAGACGGATCCGAGCAACGAGCCCGCCCAGGCGGATTCGAACTGGCGGGAGTCCCTGTGGCGAGCCTTTGAGAACCCGCACACGTCCACCACGGCGTTGGTATTCTACTACGTCACGGGGTTCTTCATCGCCGTGTCGGTCCTCGCCAACGTTCTGGAGACGGTCCCGTGCGGGGCGAGACTGGGATCGGCCAGATCCACGTCGTGCGGCGAGCGCTACGCCTTGGCCTTCTTCTGCATGGACACGGCCTGCGTGCTGATCTTCACGCTGGAGTACGTCCTGCGCCTGGTGGCGGCGCCCAGCCGCTTCAAGTTTGTCAAGAGCGTCATGTCGCTCATCGACGTGGTGGCCATCATGCCGTACTACATCGGCCTGGTCATGCCCGAGAACGAAGACGTCAGCGGCGCCTTTGTCACGCTTCGAGTCTTCCGCGTCTTCCGGATCTTCAAGTTCTCGCGCCACTCGGCCGGTCTCCGCATCCTGGGCTACACGCTGCAGAGTTGCGCCTCCGAGCTGGGCTTCCTGCTCTTCACGCTCACCATGGCCATCATCATCTTCGCCACCGTCATGTTCTACGCAGAGAAGAGCTCCAAGAGCTCGGCCTTCACCTCCATCCCCGCCGCCTTCTGGTACACCATCGTCACCATGACCACGCTCGGGTAGGTGAAACATTGAAAACGTTGCGGTCGTTCGGACACTGGAGAAGGTGCCGCCGATAAACTCCTTAAATGCTCCGTATTGACATTGAAGTCTCAATGGGCTCATGGTGGCGTGTTGTCATGGTTACGGCAACAGGAGGCCACCTCATCTCATTGCTTTTCGTCAGCCCGCTCCGACTTGCGTGTACACGTGTGTGTTTGTGTGTACGCGTGGATCATGTTTCGGCAAAACACCTGCAGATAGGTGTCCACGCGCATATATTATTTAGTCACATGACCCACGCTGCGACATGAAGCGGGGTTGCTTCGGGACCTTTGTTTCCATGGCAACACGCACCGCAAAGGCTTGTGGGCAGGGTGTGCCGATGTCACGTGCGTCCAGGTGATGTCCGTCACCTGGCCGCACCATGTGAGCGCACACGCGTTACATCACTGCGCGCACGTGCTCATGTAACGTCACATGGCCGTCGGCGCCGTCGGCGGGCGGCCATGTGACGTTACATGCAGTAAATAATAAAGTGCCCGTTTCCGCTAGAATTGTTTTCCAAGCGTGCACGTGAACGCAACTCGGCCTCAGGCAACTTTTTTCCACAGGTTGAACTAAGTTGCATGCATCGTTTTACTTAACGTCAAATGATAAATGAACAGTAACGACTTTATTGGACAAATGATGTTGAGTCACGAGTCTCTACTGACGAGTATTGATTTTGCTAGTTGCATTATGTGTGTAACATATTAGTCATATTTTTACATTGATGTGGATTCATTTTTATTACGCTCATTCTTATTCATCTTCTGATTCCGTAGCTTATTCTTGTATACAGCGGAACCACGCCAGAGCTTTGGCTCCCTCGTGTGGATACAAGCAGAATTGCAAGCATCTCACTTTTTTTTTTCTTTTTTTTTTTTTCGTAAAGTGGTTGAAATTGGTGAGGTGATAAATCGCGACCTGTTCCTCAGGTACGGCGACATGGTTCCGAAAACCATCACGGGCAAGATCGTGGGCTCCATCTGTTCGCTGAGCGGCGTGCTGGTCATCGCCCTTCCCGTGCCGGTCATCGTGTCCAACTTCAGCCGCATCTACCACCAGAGCCAGCGAGCTGAGAAGAGGCGCGCGCAGAAGGTGACCGGCTGCTCCACCGCAACAACCATTTGACATATACAGAAATAATATTTGGAAAAATCAGTCTTATTGATAAAAACAACAGTAATTCTGTCATTAAAGAAAAAAACAACGATTGCATACATGCATGTGTTGACAAACAGAAAAGTCAGCTGGCTAGAATTCAAGCGGGAAAGAGCCAAGGCGCCAGCGCCTACATGCGCTACAAACTGCTGGCTGACGCCGAGGTGAGGCATTAGGCTGCTGACTGGCTCTTCCGTCACGCGTTTCCTCGGTCACGTGACCCACTAACGAGGAAAAACTTCTTCGTAAAAGGTGCAGGGCGCACGAGTCGACCTCTCGCACGTCATCTTTTTTCCCCTCCTGCCTTCCTCCCGCTACCGTGTGACCTTTATGCACGCTTCCGCTTTTGCCTCAGAAGTGCAATGATGAGCTCAAAAGGCGGTCATGTGACTTGGTGTGTGTGCCAAGGCGTCCAAGGAGGCAGGCCGGGCGCTGCTGGACAAAGTCAACGCCGGCCCCAACATGGCGGCCCGTCATCACCACTTGCTGCACTGCCTGGAGAAAACCACGGTGAGCTCGCCGACAAAGATTTTCCGACTCGCTACATTTGGTGTGAGCATTTTGATTTTGGATCAGAGCTTGCAATTTGTGGAGCAAGCTTCGGTGGAGTGGAGCTGCTCCGAGGAGGCCTTGTTGAAACGGGCCCGGTCTCGCTCGTCCTCTTTCTCGTCTACCTCGCCGCCAGCTTTAACTTCCTGCTGCGTCCGGACCAAACGGAGCCGCTGGGACCAGCGCGAGTCGGACGCCGCTCCAGCTTCGCGACGAGCGCTGACGTAAAAGCCTTTTGAGCGTTTCCATCATCTCCAGATGAATGTCCGTCATTCGACGTGTCTCCGCAGTCGCTCCAGCTTGAACGCCATCTTGGAGGAAGCCGTCCCGCTGAACTACAAAGGCCCGGCGGCCGCCTTCGCTGACGCGGCGCCGTCCGGCACCCGAGGCCACCTTCGGCACACCGTTTCGGAGCTCTGACGCAAATTCCCGTCGGTGATGTAATGTTCCAGGTATGCTCAGGTGCTTTTTTGACATGCTAAGCTTGCTGCTAGCCTCCTTCAGGATAGGAACTCCTCAGGTTGATTGACGTTTTAAAATACACCTGACACTTTATTGATAGGATTTGTTGATTTATTTGCATGACACGTTTGTGAAAAAAAACATTTAAGTGTTTATTCAACATCCTTCATATTGCCTACACAAAAGAAAAAAAGTTGGACAAAGAGAGCAAAGTGGATATGAAGGACGTGGAAGAAATGCTCCGATGGCCACACGTCTGCCTATGATGCTTATTTTGGGGTCAATATGCAAAGTGAAGCTTCCTTGCGTCCCGAGAATCTCACTTCTTATCATTCGTGTACGTCTTGATGATGGTTGTCATTTTTCTCTTATTATTCTTGTGCATGTGGGCGGGGCAAGAGATGATTGACAGCGTGTGCGGTGTTGTAATAAATTGCATTGAATAGAAAGAAAGAAAGAAAGAAATGCCCTCCTTTGTCTCACGCCCGTCTCGACTATTATCAAGGCTCCTCCTGTTGGTTTCCTCTCGACTCGCTTCCTTTGTGACCTTTAACCTCTGGGAACATTCCTGTACAATGGCAAATAAACACAGAGCATTTCTCACACACACACACACACATTCGCGACTTCAACCGTTTGCCACAATGCTAGGAGACGCTTTTCAAGTGGCGCTCAGCGGGCCGGCCGTGAGCGAGGGCCTGGACGCCTCTTGTGGGCGGCGCCGTCCAGCCTCCCCGTTCTTTGGGCCCCTTGCGTCCGTAGTGAAGTGTCCAGAGCAGCGTGAGGGTGAGCGCCATGGCCAGGATCTGGGCCACGCCCAAGGCCACGCCCAGGAAGCGCAGTATTCGCAGCGGCGGGCTCGAGCGGATGAACGACAACAGCTTGGGCCCGCAACCCTGGAGGTGCGAAAGCACATCGTCATCGTTGTCGAGGCGCTCGCCGACGCCCTCTCACCTCTTGGTGGAGATCGCTCAGGTCGTGCTGGTGGGCGCGGCGAGCGCATCCCGGATACTGATTGGAGCAGCACGAGTCGGGAGGCCACTCCCTCTCCGTCATCTCCAGCCAATCCGTGAAATAGATCACCCCGCAGCACTCAAACTGCACGCGCACACAAATGTCTGTATGTTGTGTGTGTGTGTGTGTGTGTGTGTGAGTGTGCGTGAGGCAACCAACCTCTGTCTGAAAGACGTTCCAGGTGTGTGTTAGCCACTGATGCTGGCCAAGGCCGAAGTTGGACATTCGGAACTTTAGACTGATCATGTCGGAGCGCTGCACAGGGGGCTGGTGACAACACAAACACACACACACACACACTGTTAGGTAGGTGTGTCACCCCTCTGCTGCACATAGACAAATGCCACACTGTTTGTGTGTGCGTGAGACACCTGCTCATAGGTCCACAGAGCGCTGGCCAATTCCACACACAAGATGACCAGCAGACTTCCAAAGTACTGCAACACAAACCCAGTCAGTGTGCGTGTGAATGTCAATTAGTTTCAGCCAATGGGAAGCCAGCCGGCGACCTTACCCAGGACAGCATCATGAGGTCACAGCGCAGCGTGCCGCACACGCCCAACATGGCCACCATCAGCAGGAAGCAGCACACCGCCACCAGGACGGGATGGACGACGGGGGCCAACGTCACCGCCGCCGCCTCCTCCAGCCTGTGCGCACACATACACATATGAATGGTTGTTGGGTTCTTTTGTGCACATGCATACTGACCTGGTGTGAGCGGTCAGAGTCAGGACGGCGTTTAGGGACTCTCGAATCCACGCCGCCACACCCAGAATGCACGCAGACATCAGCTGTAAGCACAAGCCCGCGTTCACACATGGATCAGGTTCTGCTACAGAAATATCATTTGAGAATGTCAAACATGTCACACTCACACAACATAGCGATCCTGCCTATGACCTTTCTGCACACTCACCACAACACGTACACACACACACAGACATGACCCACGCGCAACAACAACAACAACAGTCCGAACCGGGTCCAACCAAGTTGCATTTCTTACCCAGAAGAGCACGTTGAGCGTGTAGAGAAAAAGACGCACGCATCTCACGGCGTCCTCTCTCGCCATCGGACACTTTGGACATGAAAAGTTTTAGACCAGCGCGGCGGCATGCTGGAGTGGGCCGAGCCGGGTCGGTTCCGACTAATGCGCGGTTAGTCGTCCTCTGCTGGAGTGGGAGAAAATAAAAAGGCCAACAACAGGTGGTGCCAGCCTGCCCGGTGCTACTTGCGAGTGGACGTGTTTCTCCAAGGCGTGCGCGCGCGCACGCGCGCACACGCACATCCTCCCGAAATAGTCACGAGATGACGAGCGCACCCACGTCATCCACGGCAGGATGTCTGTTCCCCGGAGGAGGTCGGTGGGGAGGAATGTGACCCCAAGTTCCTTCTCCTATTTCATTTTAATGGTTATTATTTTACTTTTGGGGCTATTCTTTTGTTTTTGAATAATCTTTTTTCTTTTTTCGGATAATTCTCTTTTTACGGAATCAATAAAAATTGAGAACCGCCCATTTTCTCATTGGTTAAATAAGAAAATAAATCAACAATTATAAATGTTCATGTCAACTTGTTTATTTTGTTATAATTCTTTTTTGTTAGTAGATGAATCGACTTGGCGGTTATTTAATGAGTCGTTTTTGGAAGATTTAATTATTCCACTTCGTGTCCAGTAGAGGACAGCAAAGCGCAGCGCACTGTCTAATCTGCAGTGGAGGAAAAGACGAAGAAGTCGTTCATCCCTTTTTCCTCTGTCCACCCTAAAACGCAGACATCATGGTGAGTTTCGATTTTTTTATTCTCTTTTTTTAACTTTAAAAAGACCAATATAACCAAAGGCAGAATTTCCGTTGAAGTCAAGCATACTGAGGGGCACCTTTGGAAGATGACATCGCGCCTTGCCTCTGTTAGCTTTCCGTTAGCCAGTGATGCTAACCGGCGAGCACATGGGCGTATCAGTACGCTAGTGACTAAGATGATGCTAACTACCGGTAGCTCTTCGCCGCGATTACAGTTTTACATTTCAATGTCCGTTGACTTTGTTATTAATTGGAATAAGATAAAGTGTTTTTGTGCATTTTCTTTTTAGCTTTCATAGCTCTTTAGCCGCCTCGGCTAAAGCTAGTCGTTTTGCCTTTGTGGCTGTCAGTCAGAGCCTCATTGAGGGATATTTATTATTATTAGTAGTAGTAAAATATCAGATATTTTATCAGATTTACTTTGGTTACTTCACTGTTATGGAATGTGAAGTTTTACGTTCTACGTTTTGTCATTTTATTATCTTTTCTCGAAGCTTCTCTCGGGTGCGGCGTTCAGGGGTGCTCGGATTTATTGGCTTTTGAGCGTTTTGTATTTTCTTTTTAGATTATATTGTTAAGCGAATTATTGCAAGCAATCATCAATTTGCATGATGTTTTTTCCGCAGGCTTCCCTTTCGATGGCCCCGGTTAACATCTTCAAACAAGGAGCTGATGAAGAGAAAGCCGAAACTGCGCGTCTGGTGCGTGTATTTGTGCTTTATCTCTAAATTGGGGGGGGGGAACGGTCAATGTTAAGCTCTCAACGATTTGAACTTGTCCCTGCAGTCGTCATTTGTGGGGGCCATTGCCATTGGCGATCTGGTGAAAAGCACCCTGGGACCCAAAGGCATGGTGAGTTCATTTGGTTTTCTTCATGTCATGCTAAATGCCATTGATGAACATAAACTCGTCTCATGTGCATTATGTTTTTCAGGACAAGATCCTGCTGGGCGGCGGCAAAGGCGGCTCGGTGACGGTGACCAATGACGGCGCCACCATCCTCAAGGCCATCGGCGTTGACAACCCTGCCGCCAAAGTTCTGGTTGGTGAGTTAAAACACCTGGCGAGGGTCTCGTGTGGACATCTACGGGGAGGTTATGGACTTTTATGTGTACGTACGCAGACATGTCAAAGGTTCAAGACGATGAAGTCGGCGACGGGACCACGTCTGTCACCGTTCTGGCGGCCGAGCTTCTCCGGGTAAGAACCTGTCCAGTTTTAGTCTGAGGCCACGTTTTATTGTGCATAAGGTGGAATACAGAATTTCGGATGTACACTTCCTACACCGGTGTAACACACTTCCTCTTTGACTGACAGGAGGCGGAGCTTCTGATCGCCAAGAAGATCCACCCGCAGACGATAATCTCTGGGTGGAGGAAGGCCACGCAGGTAGCCAGAGATGCCTTGAGGGAGGCGGCCGTGGACCACAGGTGCTCTGCTCCTATTGGCTCTTGAAATTATTACCGGGCGTGGCTATTCAGCATATCTCACCTCCGAATATTGCTTTGTTTTTTTTTGTATTTCCGTAGCAACGACACAGCCCGTTTCCAAGAGGACCTCCTGAACATTGCGCGCACCACGCTGTCCTCCAAGCTGCTGACCCACCACAAGGATCACTTTGCCCAGCTGGCCGTAGACGCCGTCTTGAGGCTGAAGGGCTCCGGCAACCTGGAGGCCATCCACGTCATCAAGAAGCTCGGCGGCAGCCTCACCGATTCCTACCTGGACGAAGGTGAACGAGCGCACCCGAAGGCGCCAAAGCTGATACTGACACCGCTTTGTTTGTTCAGGCTTCCTGCTGGACAAGAAGATCGGCGTGAACCAACCCAAGAGGGTGGAAAACGCCAACATCCTCATCGCCAACACGGGCATGGATACGGACAAGATCAAGGTGGGTGACGGACGGCGTTAAAGAAGATGAAGAGAAAGGGCCGAGACGACCTGGCCGATTCTCGTCCCTGCAGATCTTTGGCTCGAGGGTCCGCGTGGACTCCACGGCCAAGGTGGCTGAGATCGAGCTGGCCGAGAAGGAGAAGATGAAGGAGAAGGTGGAGCGCATCCTCAAGCACGGGATCAATTGCTTCATCAACAGGTCACTCAGCGAGCCATCCTCGCTACTCCCGTTTGTTTGTGGGGGAAATCCGAATCCGATGGACATCACGGGTTGACCATATACAGAAATGTCATGTGTGCGTTGACTCGGCAGGCAGCTGATCTACAACTACCCCGAGCAGCTCTTTGCTCAGGCCGGCGTCATGGCCATCGAGCACGCCGACTTTGCCGGCGTGGAGCGCCTGGCCCTCGTCACTGGTACGCGACCTCGCTGCGATATCATCGTTTGAGCCCGATCTTGAAAAGTGCGCGTGCGCCGTAGGCGGCGAGATCACGTCGACGTTCGAGCATCCCGAGCTGGTGCGGCTGGGCCACTGCAAACTCATCGAGGAGGTGATGATCGGCGAGGACATGCTCATCCACTTCTCGGGCGTCGCCATGGGTACGCACGTGAAAGGCCCAGTTGTTGTTTTTTTCATAATTGAATGGACTAGTGCAAAAGGAAATCGGGCAATTCCACCGACTAAAGCCGAGTTGTGCAGGTGAAGCGTGCACCATCGTGCTGCGAGGAGCCACTCAGCAGATTCTGGACGAGGCGGAACGCTCGCTGCACGACGCCCTGTGCGTGCTGGCGCAGACTGTCAAGGAGCCGCGCACCGTCTACGGAGGAGGTAAAAAAAAAAAAAGTCCTCCCTGGCATGAAAAAAGAATAAATGCCGTTGCGCTATTGTGTGTTGAGGCTGCTCCGAGATGCTGATGGCCAAGGTGGTGAGCGATTTGGCCAACAAGACGCCGGGCAAGGAAGCGGTCGCCATGGACTCCTTTGGCAAGGCTTTGAGGATGGTACAAAAAACTCCAAGAGGCTCGCTAAATCGATGAACGGAAAGGTGATTGATTTAGTGAATGCTTTCCTTCTCAGCTGCCCACCATCATCGCAGACAATGCCGGCTACGACAGCGCCGACCTGGTGGCCCAACTGCGCGCGGCGCACCAGGACAACAAGACCACCTTTGGTTTGAGTGAGTGGACGCACCAGAGCGCTTAAGGTGGAGGAAGTTCCCCCGACTGAGCACTTTTGGTTTGCCCGTAGACATGTGGGAGGGCACGGTGGGCGACATGGCGGCTCTGGGCGTGACCGAGTCCTTCCAGGTGAAGCGTCAGGTGCTGCTGAGCGCCTCCGAGGCGGCCGAGATGATCCTGAGGGTGGACAACATCATCAAGGCGGCGCCCAGGTCAGTCACGCGCATAAGTGGACACCGGACGGATGCCTGAATGGACTCGCTGACGCCACGTCCGTGTCTTGTTTGATTGCAGGAAGAGAGTTCCTGACCACCATCCGTGTTAGATGAAGACCGCCATCTTTATTTATCGGTGTACTTCCAAAAAATAAAAAAAAATCCTTCTGTAGTGGGAGCACTTTTTGGCAGGCTAGCGTTAGCTGCTACTGCTGGTGTTAGCCATTGATCCGCGACGCATCGTTTTGAATGGTTTTCTTTGGTTTTGTTGACGCAAATAAAAACGAAGGTTACAACAAGTCGCGATCAGCGTCATTCTTATAATTTTTCATTTCCCCAATTTTATAAAAGGCAGCAGAAATGTTGTTCTTTTCCCGCTGAAACAATCCCAAATGTCAGCGAGTCAACACAAACGCTCCCGCGTATTGATCGGGACCCCCTCCAACGTTGCCTGATAAGCCGGCGCACGTCTGTCGCTCGCCATTGTGCAGCGGACGCCGCCGTGGACACCATGGACGCCCTGAAGGTGCTGCTGCTTTTCCTCCTGGGCGCCTCCACCGGTCTGGCTCTCTTAAGGTAACAAAACGTAGACTATGACATCTCGCCGGGTATGAAGGACCTCCGTTCCGACATCGGGCAGGGTTCCTCTACAACGGGGGCGCTCCATTCGCTCGCAGCTGCGCGCCGACGGCGTGCTGTGGGACTTCCTGCGCGAGCACCATCCCGACGCCTTCAGTCGGCGCTACGCCCATTGCTACCCCGCCGGGACGCCTTCGCTGCGCCTGGGACGCACCAGCCAGAAGCTCTTCAACTTCATGGACGTAAGAGCGAGCTGGTGCAATCTGTTTCCATATTAAGGACAAATATTGTCTATGAGTGATGATGTCATTCTTAATTGTGCAAGCTTTTTTTATTTTTCTTTCCAATCAGGCTCAGTACTTTGGTCAGATCAGCCTCGGGTCTCCCGAACAGAACTTTTCTGTGATTTTTGACACCGGCTCAGCGGACCTCTGGGTGCCGTCGTCGTACTGCGTCAGCCAGGCCTGTGGTAACACGCACACACGTCACGGCTTGACCCGCGTGTGTATCTCTGAAGTGTCAGAGCGCTTTGACCGTGTGAGATGATAAGAGGTCAGTAACCTGCGTGCGCCTTTGCAGCGGTGCACAAACGTTTCCGAGCGTTCGAGTCTTCCTCGTACAGCCACGATGGCCGAAGCTTCGGCATCCATTACGGATCGGGTCATCTGCTCGGGGTCATGGCCAGAGACACGCTCAAGGTCGACGCCGGTCGTCTCCCGCCGTCTCGCGGACCGAGAGATAAATATCCCGCCCGTGTGTCTGCACAGATGGGCAATATGAGCGTGCCGAGCCAGGAGTTTGGCGAGTCGGTGTACGAGCCGGGCTCCACTTTCGTGGTGGCGCGCTTCGATGGCGTGCTGGGGATGGCCTACCCCCGCTTGGCCGAAATCCTGGGGAACCCCGTCTTCGACAACCTGATGACGCATAACAACATGGACCAGCCCGTCTTTTCCTTCTACCTCACCAGGTCAAATTCTGTCTTAATTCTGCGGACGGGCCGTTGACCCCCGCCCCCGACAACTGACGGAAACGGTCGCTGGTGTCACAGGCAGTCGGGTAGCTCTCGAGACGTGGACGGCCAACTCCTGCTGGGCGGCACGGACGAGGCTTTGTACGACGGACCCATCACGTGGCTTCCCGTCACCACCAAAGCATACTGGCAGATTCTTATGGACGGGTGTGATGCTCTCTCACTAACGACTTCCTCGTGGTTCGTTACGAGAGCTTGCTGTGCCCGTGTGTGTGTTTCAGTGTTTCTGTCCAAGGCTTGAAGTCGTTGTGTCCTCGCGGCTGCGAGGCCATTGTGGACACGGGCACCTCCCTCATCGCCGGCCCCACCAATCAAATCCTCACCCTGCAGCAGCTCATCGGGGCCACGCCCACCAGCATCGGCGAGGTCGGTGCGGCTGTCAGTGTGTTTGCCAGTGTGGATGTGATGTCTCCATCCAGCCATCTGTGACCTCATCTCAGCTCACCCCACCGTTTATGTTTTTGCGCCCGATTGTCAGTTCTTCATCGACTGCGCCAGGTTGTCGAGCTTGCCTCACGTGACGTTCGTTTTGGGCGGAAAGGAGTTCACGCTGACGGCCGAAGACTACGTCAGGAAGGTGAGGAAGGAGCGACCGAGCGCTTGGGCCCCGTCACTCTTATCCTCCTTTGCCGCCGTCAGGAGATGCTGGAGGACAGAGAGCTGTGCCTGAGCGGCTTCCAGGGCATTGACATCATTTCGCCTCAGGGGCCGCTGTGGATCCTTGGAGACGTCTTCCTCACCAAGTTCTACAGCATCTTCGATAGAGGGAACGACCGCGTGGGCTTGGCCCCCGCTCGCCATCCTGCTTAGGTTGTTGCTAACGCTCTGACTGGCACCAATAAAGGCTGACATTCCCCAAGGCTTTCAATTGTTTGAGTGAAAGAGAAATGTGTGAGAGCAATTTGTGTGAAAGGGGTTTTATGTGTGAGAGTGTTGCAGTTTCATCATTAATGGATAAGGTAGACGTCATTATTTTTTCATTTATTTTCAGTTTTTTGACTTTTAAGCAGAGTGAGACGTCTTTCCAAGGGCCAGAAACAGGACGGAGTGATGCACTTAGCGATCGTTTGGAGTTTCCAACTATCTCTGGTCAGTTTTGCCGCGCTCATTCCTCCACTTCCGGATGCCTCGTCGATTGACGTCAGACTGCGGTGGTTTTCGCGGCAAACTCAAGTGCACGGTCCCCTTCGTTCGTTGACAAATCAACCGGAAGCGTCTAAAATCTCTCCAAAACAGACGTATACAAATTTGGTTGTGAGTAACCTGACTATTACTTGTTGTGTTTGTACGTTGACTACAACCAGAGTACCAGTTAGCTTGTTGCTAAGACAACTAGCATCTTTAGCATTAGCGACACCTGCTAGCTTGTTAGCTACCTCGCTGTTAATCACCCGTCTGGCGTCATCACGTCTTGCGTTACATTGATAAGCTTTACACTTGATAATGTTTCCAAATGTTATAAAAAGAAGTTGTACAATCTTTTATGATACTGTATGGACCAAATGTATGTAAGTTTACATTTTTCTTGGGACCTTCTGAAATCGACACTAATGTGGGTGGTGGCACAATATTGATTGATGTGTGCACGTGGTCAGTGGGGACATGCAGTCCAACGTGGAGATCAAGGCCAAAGTCAGCCAGCCGCTGGAGTTTGCCAAGATGGCGTCCCAGCTCAGCCAATCGGAAGGCAGCGTCATCAGGCAGCACGACACCTTCTTTCACAGCCGCCGAGGACGACTCAAACTGCGAGACTTCACGGTCCGTCCGTCGCCGTCGCTCTGAAGGAGACGCGTCAACGAGCGTCTCATGTGCTGCTTTCCGTTAAGGACGGCTCGGGTCAGCTGATCTTCTACGAGCGTCCCGACACAGACGGACCCAAACTGTCCCGGTACTCCATCAGCCCCACCTCGGACCCGCCCGGCCTCAGGGTACAAAGACTTTTTCCGTGTGTGTTTCCGCGCTCCGTGCGCGTTGATGCCTCGCGTTTGTGCCCAGGCTGTGCTGTCCGACGCCCTTGGCGTGAAAGGGGAAGTGCGTAAGGAGCGGCGTCTCTACGTGATCGGTCAAACGCGGGTGCACCTGGACTCAGTGGAGGGCTTGGGACACTACATGGAACTGGAGGTCTCATCCACTAGATTTGTAGTTCTGAAAAATGAAATACTCGTGCCTCTAACTTGTCTGCAGGTGGTGATGCGTCCGGCCCAGACGCTGGAGGACGGCCAACAGGTGCGCTTTTTTTTAAAATCTAAACCGGCGTGTTGGGGGTCTGCTCGTCATGGCTCGTCTTTTTGTGGTGGCAGGTCGCTGAGGGTCTGATGGAGCAGTTGGGCGTGACTAAGGAGAGTCTGGTGACGGGGGCCTACGTGGACCTGCTGCTGGAGGGACGCACGGACACGTAAATTTTCGACTGTGTTCAGTTGACAGCTGCTTCATGAAGGCATTTTGCTAAGTCATTGGTGAGTTTGTTATAATGAAATAAATTGTTCTGAAAATGAGCCGAATGTGCTTTGTTGTCACTCACTCTGACGGACAACTTGTTTCGGCAAGACTTTGTTCCTACTCGTATCATTAATATAATGATAACTGACAAATTACAAAGACTTTGGGGTTCCGTGTGATAACTTTGACATGGTTGTCATGGCAACTGGCTCAACTGGGGAAAAGAGGATGTGGACTATCGAAAACATCCAGCAGAGGGCGCTGTAACACAGCGGCTGCAAGACGCCGGTGAGTATCTTGTTTTATTTTTACAGCGAAAGCATTTTGGATAAAGTACAACAATATTTTTTTTATTTCTTTTTTTTTTTTAGAAATTGATCAAATACATCCTTGGAAGGATCCTGACCACGGCAGCCATGTTGCTCCAGGCAAGTCAAATGTTAAGTTGATTTTCCTTTTATTGAGTGGACAATATACTAAAACACACGCACAGTGTTTTTATTGTGTTTACTTGAGCGAAGATTGAGTCATATTATTTTTGTCAAAGTGACAACGCGGCCTCTCATCTCAAGGCACCATTGTACTTTGGTAGTAGCGGCACAGGAGTCATTTCAAATGGAGTATTTGATCTCCCATCATGCACCAGGTGAGCTGTGATAGGCCGGAGAGGGCTTCCCCCCTCCCTTGCTGTTCCGGTGCATCGTCGTCATGGCAACGGGGCCGCTCCTCCACACCCACGCCGATCACCCCGATTCTGTGGAAGCCAGCGAGCGAGGGGAAGGAAAAAAAAAAAGAGAGAGAGGTGTGTTTTCAGTCCCACGCATTGGAGTGGGAGATAACGTGCGCATGCCCGTGTGTGTGTGTGTGAGTGTGTGTGTGTGTGTTTGTGTGAGTGAGTGAGTGAGTGAGAGTGTGTGCGTGGGCTGAAGCGACCAGCCTTCCACTCATTCCTCCTTCTTCCTCTCTCCTCTTCATCTTCTCGTCTCCAGATCCTCCTCCTCCATCATCCTCCTCCTCCTCTTCTTTTTTTTTTCCCCCCCTCTATCAGTCATCAGGATGGAGAAGAAGTCGCTGGTCTGCTGGGTGAGTCTCCCGCCGCTCACCAGCCTTTGCGCGAGTGCCATCATGTCGGCGTCATGAGAGCTGCTAGTTTGAGTCTGCAACTTTTTTTCGGGCGAGGGTCTCCTTGCTTTCCTTGTCTCCTTCACTTGTCTCTGGTGGGCGTGGCCTGCCATCATTAGGGTCGAGCTGGCGTCAGGTAAGATGATTGTCAACGGGGGGAGTTTCTTCAAGTGGACCTCTCCAATTGCACTTTAGTGAGGGGACAGCTTTTCTGTAAATGCGCTGCCCCCTGCTGCTTTGGAGGCCTCTGTCTTCCTCTTGGCTTGTGTCCTTTCCTAGCGCCTCACTCCCACCATTGCTCCTCTGCCTCTGAATTTACTTGAACACCTCATTTCGCCACCTCCTCAATTTCATTTGTCACCTGCCTGCTTCTTGGAGTCCTCCTTCCCCGTTTTCTTCACCTCCTGTCCTTTTGGTTCCTTTGCTCCCTCCCTCCCTCCCTCCCTCCTATTTTTCTCTTGGCTCCTCATCTCCATTGTCACCTCCTTGTCCTTTGACTCTCCTTCCTCCTCCTTTCCCAGTGACCTCATTTGCTCCTATTCTTCCATTTTGCTTGTTCCTACTTTCCTCCCGCATCTGCTTGCTTTTCTTGACTTCTCCTCTTCCCTTGCCTCCTCCCCCATCCTTCCCTTGACTCCTCTTCACTTCTTTTCCCTGACTCCTCACATCTCCATGGACTTCCTCACCGCCTCCTTTGCCAACTCTCGGTTTCCTCGCCTCCTCTTCATACTTCCTCTCGTTGCTGGCATGATTTAATTCTGTTCTCCTTTCTGGTTGCCTTGTCTTCTTAGCCCTGACTTTTTTTTTTTTTTTTCCCCCCCTCCCTACTTTTCCTTTTTTTCCAGCATCCCCTCATCATCTTGTGCCTGCGCGCGTGTGTTACATAAGTGCGGCAGTGAGTGTGTAGGCCGCGTTCTATCTAAGAGCTGATCTGCTGCTCATGCTAGGAGGCAAAAAAGACCACTTCAAGCAGGAAGTGTCTCTCCTTGGCACATCACGCGGTTGTCACGGTAACGTGGCAGTCTTCAGAGACAATTGAACGTCTCGTGTCCGCCGGGGTTTTTTTTGCGAGAACAAGCGTCCGCGCTTGAGCCGCTAGCCATGTGAGAAACTTGACAAGATTGTGTGAGGGAGGGAGGGAGGGAGAGAACATTGGGTCTCATCAGCTCCTGCCATTGGTTGCCATGGTAATGGGCAAGGGGAGCTACATTTCCAGCACGCGCACGGAGATGCCACCGCGAGCCCGTCGGGTCGGGATCAGCATCGGGACGGCGTGTCTTTAAAGTTCTGCTTGAAGTTCAACTTTGATTTGGCGCGACATCCAGACGTGAATGTGGATCGCATCTGCATCGGGATCTTCTCTTCCAACTTCCTAAACGTCGCACCGTCTAGCATGTCATGGTCCAAACGTGCGTGCGCGTCTTATCAGAGCGTTCCAGCTCCTCACCTTTTCCTTCCTGACGTCCGTTCCGTCGCCCACACACGCAGGAAACAGGAAGTGTGGCTCACAGGGAGGAAGTTGTTGTGATCTTTGCCGAGTCCTGAGATTCATTTAGCTTGTTCGTGTAGCATCGTCATGTTTTTCTCCCACAATGGTTGAATGCTAAAAAGGTGACATTTTGTGACTTTGAACTCACGGCAAGTTAGCATTTAGCTACCAACTTCAGCATCCCAAACTGTATGACTGCTTGTGTCTCAAAATGGCCTCCACCAACCCACTGCTTTTGTCCCACCCCCACATCCTGGCGCCCGCCTCCCCCCATCTTCCTCTCCAGGATGGGCCGACCAGCTCCCACAATAGCGTCTGAAAGTCTCCGCGCCCGCCGCCGTCCACCTGAGGCCTCCCGACCGCATCCCGGACCTCGCAAGCCGATCGAAAGCCTGAAGCGGGCTTGGGATCAGATCGCTCTTCTGAAAAGTTTGATGGGAGTTCTGCCAAAAGGTAGGTAGACTCTGCGGCCTCTTGGTCCCAACGAGCTTCACTATTTTTCACCTCGTCGTGGTCAAAGAAGAGTTTGAGTGTCGGATCGCTGACGTCCGAGCCCGCGGTTGTTCTGCCAGCGGGATGACATCACACGCGAGAGCTCGCTCTCTCTCGGGCCGCTGCTGATTATTCACTCGAGGAGCGTCGTCGGCCTTGTACGCGAGCGACAATGCGAGAAAAGTCGTCCGCCTGGCTCCTCATCACTTATTCAAGAGTCTGACTCAAGTGTTGTCAGCGGCCCAAAATAAAGCACTCGCACCTGGAGAGTCGGAGGACGCCTCACTTCCTGTCTGCTCCGGCGGGGCGTGGGGGGGGGGCTCCCAAAACATTTAGAAAATCCTCCAAATTCTATCGCCAAATAAACAGGACCACAAATGAATGTCCCCCAAAGTGCAATGCTAACAAATGAGTTTTTTGTTAATGCAACCAATAACGGATGACAAATGATCGGATGGAGCCCCAAGGTACCATTCGTAAGAGTCATACTTCCCCCTACGGAAAGTAAGCGCCACGTTGTCTGGCGGAGCAGCTGCGAGCTTTGCTCCCCCCCCAAATCCCTCCGCAAACACATGGCCAGGGCCAACGGCGCGCGCCCACCCGCCCGCCCGCCGTTTGACGATGTCCCAGATGTGTCAGAGGCGGACGGAAAAAGAGCCCGAGTCAGCAGGTAGGATGTAGTTTTCGCCACGGCAAACTGGGAAAATTTGTTCGGCCGCGTTGCCATAGCAACAGCGAGCATGTCGACCGCGTGCGCGCGAGCGAGCGCACCGAGAGTGACACAGTGAGGTTAGCACAGGATTCCCTGCCATTGCAGTTGCCATGACAACACGCCACTCGCGCCCTCGCCGATTCGCCGGCGGGCGGGTGGGCGGCCGTTCGTTCAATTTGGGGCTCTATCAAGTGACTGCTCGGGGTGGTCTTCGTTAACGGCGAGTGGAGTGGCGGGAAGTCCAGAAGTGCTGTCCGAGTGACGGACGCGGCGATGCCGTCGCGTGACCAACTATCCTCGGAAACGATCCGACCCTGGATCCTTCTCGCGACTCCCTTTCCTTGGAGTTGAAAAACAGGAAGTGATGTCACATCCCACAGCCATTCTTAGCCACGCAGAAGGCGGTGGCCCGACGAGGCCGAGCGACGTGACCAAAACACTCAACTTGAAAGTTCACGTTGGCCTGTGAATTAGCATTAGCGACCAAAGCTAGCAAATATTAATATCTGCGCCCGGTGAGTGATGTGTGTGGCGGCGGAGGCGTGTCTTAGCTGCGGTGTGACCCGGAGCCACTTCCTGTCTTCCAGCCACATGCCTCTGAGTCCGGCCGCTGACACCAAACATGATCGCCCACGCCAACAGGCGGTTACTAACGGCAACGCGACAGGCTCTCCCGTCGCCCGGGACGACGACGCGGAGGACGCGCCCTCTGGAAACAGCATCGTGGTCCGCATCGGCATCCCGGACCTGCAGCAGACGGTAACACACACACACACACACACGTGCTGGCTAGCCGGACAGACCAGGAGGACGCGGCGGCGGTGGCGGCGGCGAGGCCAAGGTGAGCAAGTGAGGCTTCTAACATTTGCGTGTGTGCGTCTCTCAGAAGTGTTTGCGGCTGGACCCAGAGTTACCCGTTTGGACCAGTAAGCAGAGGGTTCTGGTCACCTTGACTCAGTCTCTGTCGGATGTTTTGAACTATGGTCTCTTCCAGCCGGCGTTCAACGGCCGAGCTGGCAAGTTTCTTGACGAGGAGCGACTTTTGAAAGAGTACCCTCTCCCCCCCATCACGCCCATTCCGTACCTCGAGGTGCGCAGCCCCAACGAAGGAGCCGACCCACCCACCGTTGCGCTAACGTTGACCCCCTGCGGGCTTCCCGTCTTGTCTTGCAGTTTCGTTACAAACGCAGAATTTACACGCAGACTTACGTAGACGACAAGCAGCTGGCCAAGCTGCACACCAAAGTAGGCCCGAGAATTTCGCAGCGGCACCACGCTCGAGCCCGAACCCCGCGCTGACCCACGCGCGCCTTTGTCCGTCCGTCCGTCTCAGGCCAACCTGAAGCGATTCATGGAACACGTCCACCAGAAGAACGTGGAGAAGGTTTCCAAATGGCTGGAAAAAGGCCTCGATCCAAACTTCCACGACTCCGACAGCGGCGGTGTGTAAAGGTCGCCTCCCGAATTGTCCACCACGTGGACGAACGCCCGACGTAAACGGCCGCCACGTCTGGTCGCAGAGTGTCCTCTGACGCTGGCCGTCCAGTTGGAGGAGAGCTGCGAGCTGATCAAAGTTCTCCGCAGCGGCGGCGCTCACCTGGACTTCCGCACCAGGGACGGAATCACCGCTCTGCATCGGGCCGTCATGTGCCGAAACAGCGCCGCGCTCACCGTGAGGACGTTGCGCAACGCCGCCGCCGCCGCCGCCGCCGCCGGCCCGCCTTGGCGCGTGACACCTTTTGCGCTACTTTGCAGACGCTGCTGGACTTGGGAGCGTCTCCGGACTACAAGGACAGCAGGGGTCTGACTCCCCTGTATCATTCCGCCATGGTGGGCGGCGCCCCCTACTGCTGCGAGCTGCTACTTCAGGACCACGCCATACTAGGTACTCCAAATGTCAACTTTGAAGCCTTGCGCAAATATTTCCTCGAAACTCGGCCGATCGGTGTCGGGCCCGAGAAAAGACTTTTGGTTTTGATGAAAGGTTGTCATGGTTACAGGCATGACCGATGAGAACGGATGGCAGGAAATCCACCAGGTGACGAGCGCTCGCTCGCTCGCACGCACGCACGCACCCACGCACACACACGTGCGCTCAATCACGGCGCCAATTATATGTACAGATTTAGTAATGGTGCGTGCGTGTTTAGGCGTGTCGCCACGGCAACGTGCAGCACTTGGAGCACCTGCTGTTCTACGGGGCTGACATGAGCTCCCAGAATGCATCGGGAAATACCGCGCTGCACCTCTGCGCTCTCTACAATCAGGTAGGAGGCTACCGGGGCGCCCTCTAGCGGGCAACATTTGAAACGCAACTCCGAAACCTTTGACACGGTGTCCCCCCCGCCCGCAGGACAGTTGCGCTCGAGTGTTGCTTTTCCGAGGAGCCAACAAGGACATCAAGAACTACAACAACCAGACCGCCTTTCAGGTCAGATGAGTGGAAAACCCACAGCAGCAGTGGTTTGAGTTTCCTCTCAAGGAACGTATGTCTGCGTAGGTCGCCATCATCGCCGGCAATTTCGACTTGGCCGAAATCATCAAGATCCACAAAACTTCGGACGTTGGTGAGCGGCGCACAGATACTCGACTCGTCCGTTGAGCGCAAATGGAATTCGGAGCGCTGAGACTGTGCACGCGCTTGCCGCCAGTTCCCTTCCGAGAGTCTCCGTCGTACACCAAGCGGCGCCGGCTGGGAGCCCTCCGGTCCCCGGCAGGAAACGGTCTGTCGTCGCCGCGCTCCCTCATTCGCTCGGTCAGCGACAACGCCCTGGAAAGCCCCGCCTCCTCCCCCGGACCCTCCCTGCAAAGCTTGGAAGCGCACCTGGACACGCACTCGTTACGGCGACACGCGCGCCGCCTCAGGTGAGGGAGGGAGGGGGCCGACCAATTAGGATTCGATCCGAAATATCGCATTTTCTTGTCGTGTCCAGCCCGAGCGGTCACGCGGAGAGCAGCCCGCCGCCGCCGCCGTCGTCGCCGCCGGCCCTCACGCCGCAGCTGAGGAAGAAGCGGCTGTACAGCGCCGTGCCGGGACGCACCTTCATCGCCACGCGCTCCCACGTGCCCCAGGGGTCCGGAGAGATCCAGCTGCACCGCGGCGAGCGGGTGAAAGGTCAGCAAAGTGTGTGACGAGGCCCTCCTCGCCATCCTCGCCGTTCTCGTTTTGCATCCGCAGTTCTGTCCATCGGCGAAGGCGGATACTGGGAAGGGAACGTGAAAGGAAGAACGGGCTGGTTTCCCGCTGACTGCGTCGAAGAAGTTCAGATGAGGCACTACGACGCCAGGCTGGGTAAATGCTTCTGGCACGTCGACAGAGCCGTGTTTGTGCCGCCGCGTTGTTTTCAAAAGGGCCCACGCGTTTCAGAGACGAGGGAGGACCGCACCAAGCGACTTTTCAGACACTACACGGTGGGCTCGTACGACAACTACACCTCGTACAGGTGAAGAGTCGCCGAGCGACAACGGCGCTTTTCGCGTCCGGCTCACGGCTCCACGGCGTGCTTTTCAGCGACTACGTGATCGAGGAGAAGATGGCCGTGCTGCAGAAGAGAGAGAGCGAGGGATTCGGCTTCGTCCTGCGGGGAGCCAAAGGTGGGTGGGCGGGCCGCCCGTTTCGGGGCTACGGCGGCGAGCTCCTCGCATCACCCGGCACGTTTTGTGTCGTCGCCAGCCGAGACCCCCATCGAGGAGTTCGCCCCCACGCCGGCGTTCCCCGCCCTGCAGTACCTGGAGTCCGTGGACCAAGGCGGCGTGGCCTGGAGAGCCGGCCTCCGTACCGGAGACTTCCTCATCGAGGTTCGCTGGCGACGTCTATTGAGGCGGGCGCAAATGAGCAAAATGAAAACGGAACGCTGCGCAGGTGAACGGCGCCGACGTGGTCAAGGTCGGCCATCGCCAGGTGGTGGCGCTCATCCGACAGGGCGGCAGCCGCCTGCTCATGAAGGTCGTGTCCGTTTCCCGCAAGTCCGACACCAACCTGGTCCGAAAGAAAGGTTTGCTTTCCCCGCGCGGAGACCGGTCCTGTTCATTTCCAACCAGTTGCTCTTTTTTTCTCTCCTAGCCCCTCCGCCTCCCAAGCGAGCCCCCAGTACCTCGTTGACTCTGCGGTCCAAGTCCATGACCGCTGACCTGGAGGAGATAGGTAAGCCATGCACGTACGCACAAACACACACAAAGTTAATACGAAATTGTTGACTTTTTCCAACCCACGTGCAGCCCGGAGGAGGCGCTTTGGTGAGTCGTTATCGTCAAGGTCACGTTGTGTGTCGGTCAAAGTTCTTCTGTTTGTGCGTGTGGAAATAATTCCACTGGTGCGCTTTTGCGAAGGCCGTTCTTTCTCCACGCGGCCGCCATGTTGCCGTCCCAAAAAGTCACTGTTGTACGTCCTGCAGAGAAACTGGACGAGATGTTGGCGGGGAACGCGCAGGAAGTGGTCCTGCGCGCGCGGCCCGCCGATGACTTCAGAGCGGCCACGGTGAAGCAGAGGCCCACCAGCCGGAGAATCACTCAAGCCGAGATTAACGTAAGGTTCGCCCCGGAGCCCGTCTCAGCCAATGCGCCTTTGGATTGATTGTGCGGGGCGGGGCGTGCAGTCGTTGTTTGAGCGGCAGGGTCTGGTCCCGCCCTCCGCCCCGGAGAAGAGCACCATGGCGCTGCCCCGAGGAATGTCCAGAACCAAAAGTTTTGGTGAGACCTTTTGAGTCCCAGGAGGAGGTGGTCAGGAAAGGCAATTGACTTGTCACCGCCGTTCCCCTCCGTACAGGCGCTCCCGAGGACGACCGCATCTCCGCTCTGATCCACGAAAGTCGCTTCCCTCGCAGCTCCTCTCTGAGCGACAGCTTCATCCCGCCGCCTCCCCAGACGGCGCCGCCCCCGCCGCCCTCGCCGCTCTTCCTCCTGGACTCGGGGCCTCCGCCTTCCTTCCTCCCCCCTCCTCCCCCCGCCCGGGGCGAGGGCCTGAGCCGGTCCAGCTTCAAACCGGGAGCCGAGCCCAGGCTGCAGGAGCTCTCGGACGCTCCGTCCAGGAGCCACGCCGAGCGTCAGAGGAAGGCGCGCTCCATGATCATCCTGCAGGACACGCCGCCTCCGCTGCAGCCGGACATGGCCGCCGGCGCCATGCACGTGTCCTCCTCGCACACTTCCACGCTGTCTCTCCACGCCGTCGCCCTGGGACACTCGCCGCTGTCACGCCGTCGAGGGCGACCCGTTGAAAATCCTTACGCCAACGTGGGACAGCAGGCCCCCCCGGCCAAGCCTCAGAGGAGGAAGTCACCTCTGCTCAAACAACTTCCGGTGGAGGAGCAAGGTAGGTGCGCCAGTCTCGAGATCAAGTCCAGATCCGGAGAGAAGATAAAAGCCGATTGGCGTCCGGGGTGGTTTGTCGTCGCGAGTGACGCTCGCGCGTTCCTCCATCTTGTGCGCAGGCCTCAAAGAGCAAGACGCCAAGTCGGAGGGCAACGCACCGGGCAGCCCCAGCAGGGCCGAGCTGTACCAGCAGCAGGTTCTGTCGGAGCGCGCTCGCATCCACGGCCGCCGCTCCTCCCTCTTCCTCTCGGTCGAGGGCGCCATCTCCGACAACCAGCCGCCCCCTCTCTTGACCCAGAGTCACTCCATGGACGACCTGGGCGAGCTGCCGCCTCCGGCGCCCGTCCTCACGCCCTCGCCGACCCCGCACACCTTCCTCCACCCGCTTACCGGCAAGCCTCTGGGTAAGAACCCCGTCGATGAATGTCATGAGTGAGTCCGCCGACGCGTGTCCCTCTACCTCCCTCACTCCCTCCCTCCCTCCCTCCCTCCTCCTCCCTCCCTAGATCCCTCGTCGCCGCTCGCCCTGGCTCTGGCCGCACGAGAACGAGCGCTCACGGCCCGCACGCCGAGCCCCGAGCCGCGCCCCAAGCACGCCTCGGCCTCGGGCACCCCGATCCCCACCCCGGCCGCCAGCCCCGAGGGCCGGCATAAGCGGACCCCGGTCCCCACCCCGCAGAGCAGCCCCGAGCCCCGCTCCAAGCGCGCCACCCCGCAGACCAGCCCTGAGCAGCGAAGCAAGCGCACCACCCCTCAGAGCAGCCCCGAGCTTCGCCACAAGCGCGTAACTCCGCCCCTCTTCCAAGACGGACAGGCGGAGCGTCCCGAGGCGGAGGGCGGAGTGACCTCGCCGGCGGGGCCCACCCCCGAGCGCTGGAGACCCGTCCCCCTGGCCAACCTGGCCCACGAGAGCCACTCGGCTGCCGTGGACAGGCGTCGGAGCCTGACCGTAGGCAGCTCGGAGGAAGAAGGCGGCGCCTATACGGTGACCCTCCCGCCGGCGTTGTTGTCCTCCAGCGACGAGGAGACGAGGGAGGAGCTACGTCGGATCGGGCTGGTGACGCCGCCCCCCGGTTTCGCCGCCCCGCTGTCCCCGCTGGCCGTAAGCCCGCGCCGCGGCGGCGAGGGCGACACGGGCGACAACGGGGAGGAACATCGCGACGGCTCGCTGCCTCCCTCCATCACCTTGGCCTCGCCGCCCGCCCCGCCCTCCCCCTCCTCGCCGCCCGCCGGCGGCCACCCCTCCTCGGCCCTCAAACCGCGCCTGCGCTCGCCCGTCGGCCGCGGCCGCTCGGCTCTCAGGGACCCTCTGCTCAAGCAGTCGTCCGACAGCGAGCTGCTCCCGTCCTCGCCCGCCTCTCCGGCCGCCGGCCGCCAGCCGCGCTACCTCTTCCAGCGCCGCTCCAAGTTGTGGGGGGGCGGCGAAGAGGAGGGCCGGCCCGCCGCGCTGGGCGCACAAGGAGGCTCCGCCTCGGCCCTGGAGCTGAGCGGCAGGGCCGAGTCGGGCCTGGACCTCGCCAATAGGCTCCACCTCCTCAACAAAGATAGCCACTCCCTGGGGGAGGAGCCCAGCCCCCTCGACCCTGGTCGCAGGTCGCCCGTAGGTGGGGCCAGGTACGTTACCTATGTTGCGGCGTGTGTGTGGGCGTGCGTGCGTGCGTGTGCGTGTACACCTTTGACACCTAGCAGAATCCAGGTTGAGTGTGGTTTGTGTTTTTGCAGATGTGTGGAGAGGGGAGAGAGCAAATCGTAGGTTTTTATCTCTGGTAAACACTTCTTGTTTTCGCTTGGCGACGCTAACATCTGCTAACCGCTAGCTATGCCCACGAAGGCCAGCCAATCCTCACAAAGCTAACTGACTGTGACAAACCATGGCAAAGCTCTTTCTCTTCCTGCTGCCGCTGTCTGACTTTTTGCAAAAGTCCCCGCCCCCTAATGGTGTCGTGTGATTGGGCAGGTTGTTCTCCAGCCTGGGCGAGCTGCACACCATCTCCCAGCGAGGATACGGCGCCACCTACACGGTGCGTCCGGGCAGCCGCTACCCCGTCACCCGCCGCAGCCCTTCCCCGTCGCCCTCCCCCTCGGATCGGCCGCCGGGCTCCTCGCCCTCGCCCTGCTCGGAGCGCCCGGACCTGAGCTCGGGCCGCGGTCTGACCATCCTCAAGTCGTCCAGCCTCAGCCTACCGTCGGAACCCAAGGAGGTGCGCTTCGTCATGCGCAGCGCCAGCGCCCGAACCCGTTCCCGCTCGCCTTCGCCTTCCCCGCACGCCTCGCCGTGCCCGTCGCCCGTCCTCAGCGGGCCCCTGCTGGCGCTGCGACCCTGGAGGCAGCGCCCGCTCAGCTTGTGGAACAAGTACGACGTGGGCGACTGGCTGGAGAGCGTGGGGCTGGCCGAGCACCGCCAGCGCTTCCAGGAGCACGAGATCGAAGGCTCGCACCTTCCCGCCCTCACCAAGGACGACTACGTGGAGCTGGGCGTCACGCGGCTGGGCCACCGCATCAACATCGAGCGGGCCCTCAGGCAACTCTTGGACTCCGCCACTTGACTGCCGCCGCCGCCGCCATAGGTCTCCTCTCGCTTTTTTTGTCAACTCAGCTCTTTGATCGCCGCCATCCACAGACTTGACGGCTGTGACGGAAAGAACCGGCACAATCGTCGAGTCGTCGATCATCTCAGCCATGGACTTTATGAAAAGATGGTCAACGGGTAAGTCCCAAATCAACTCGTCCTCCCGATGGATGCTATGCTAACGTGTTAGCTCGCTGTGCGGGCGATCAAAGAGCTGATTTGACCCCCCCCCCCCCCTTCCCTCCAATGATTATTCTAATTCCTGAAGTATTATAGTCTTGATTTTGAATATTCCTCCATATAATGAGCTCTATGCACGCTGCACTTTGGCGTCGGGTGTCAGATGGCGGGCGCCGCGTTAAAGTCCCTGTAAAGCAAAAAGAAATTCAATACATTGGAAAAAAAAAAAAAAAGAAAGATGGCAGATGACGGCTAAATCGAGTCCTCAACTGCGCATACCATCCTTTTTTTTTCTTCTCCCCCTTTTCCTAAACGTGGGAATTTGCTGGACGGGGTTTTTAAACGGCAAACGGGCCAGCGCCCGACCGCCTAAGGTTGCGTAAGGTTCATTATCCTCGTCGGGATTTGACGAGCAAGCGTGTGCCAGTGTTGACTTTTCTTCTACTTTGACTTTTGATTTGACAATGCGGCCGTCCGTCACCGTGGCGACGTGGCGCTGGAGTTCTTGATGACGTGTCAATGTGTGCGTGCGTGTTGATTGGACATGGTGCTACAGTACATGTTGGAAGCCATCTGCACAGGAAGTAACTTCATCATCCTTAAGCCAATTGCAGCAAATCAATCTGGTCCACCTTTTTTCTTGAAGGCTTCTCAAAGCGATCGATCACAATTTGATGTTATCAATTCCTTTCACCCAAGCGCCTATCATGACAATATGAGTGGATTGGCCATACCCCCCCCCCTCGCTTGTGCAGTATTGATCAGCTTTTCGCATTATTTTGAAGACGTCGCTAAGGTGAGCTACATTTGTTGGCGCTTTGCAAATTCCCACCGGGGCGGACACACACGTTTGTTTGTTCGTTTGGCAAACATCGGGCCCGTGTAGACTCCAGATAGAAAATGTAGCCAAATAGTTACTCCTCCTGTCAGTCATCAATAAGCAATAGGTGGCGATCGAGTCCTCATGTATCATCAATTGATTGATTGAGCCATTATTGGAAGGCTTTGATGTTTCTTTGTGCGCTTTTCTTTTTTCCCCACATACACACACACACACACACACCAAACATGTTGTCATGTTTCTATTAAAGGCTCATTTACAACCTCAAGCCTCATTCGAGTCAATTAGAAAAGACAAACGTGATTGAACTTGAAGCGGGCGCGGAGCCGTGGGCCTCGACCACGCCCCTCGGCTCCCATTGGCCGACGGACTGACAAGCCTTCGGTGAGGAGGTTGGGATTTGGCGCGCCGCTCACAAATCGTCATAGTCGCTCAGCTGTCAAGGGGGAAAGTTGTCATTCTCAGGTGAGCGCTGATTCTTCTTTCGGGTCATTTCTGCCTGCTCCGCTTCGGCCCGGGATCACAACTGCAAAGTTGTTGACATGTTCGTGGTCGGCGTGTGCTGGAATATTGTATTGATGGGATCAAACGGGCGGCCAAACTTCTTTGCCCAGATGAACAAAGTAGAATTAATTAGAAAACTATGAATACAAATACAATGGACATGCTTGTTTTGACAACTATTCTATGTCAGCGCCAGGCGACCATGTTGTCCATTCCAGAGCTGATCAAGAAGAAGCGGGACGGCGCCAAACTGAGTGAAGGCGACATCAAGGCCTTTGTGGAGGCGCTGACCGGCGGCGGCATCCAGGACTGCCAGACAGGTGACGTGCAATGTCATTTGCGTTCTTTGGCTGCCGTTCCACGTTCAATTGCAACTCTTTGAAGCAATTAGCTTGCGCCCCCTGTTGGCCGGGAGGGAGCAATTCAGGCTTAGGGCAGTATCTATGATGTTCCTTCAGGCGCCATGTTGATGGCCATCTGGCAGCGGGGCATGGACGCGCGAGAGACGGCCACGCTGACCAAGGAGATGATGCTGTCGGGGGAAGTGATGTCATGGCCCAGGGAGTGGGCGGGGCTTCTGGTGGACAAGCACTCCACGGGCGGCGTGGGCGACAAAGTCAGCCTGGTGCTGGCGCCCGCGCTCGCCGCCTGCGGTTGCAAGGTGACCATTCGTAGCGCTTTGCAGGCAAGGCAAATTCCCAAACCGTGCCGTCCGCCCAGGTACCCATGATCAGTGGGCGGGGCCTGGCCCACACAGGAGGAACGCTGGACAAACTGGAGTCCATTCCCGGATTTAGCATCCACCAGTCGGCACAGCAGGTACCGCGATTGAATTCTTAACCATTTTGGAACGATGTCATATTGGCGTTCCATTTGCCATTTTGGATGTTTGCCAGGTGCGAGGCATCCTAAGCAGCGTGGGCTGCTGCATCGTGGGCCAGACGGAGACGCTGGTTCCCGCCGACCGCATCCTCTATGCCACGCGCGACATCACCGGCACCGTGGACAGCCTGCCGCTCATCACAGGTAGCGCCCCCCGCAGGCACCGAAGCGCGTCCGCAATAACCCGCCTCGTCTCCCGGCCAGCCTCCATCATCTCCAAGAAAGGCGCCGAGTCGCTGACGGCGCTGGTTCTGGACGTCAAGTTCGGCCGGGCGGCGCTCTTCAAAGACCTGCGCGACGCCAAGGAGCTGGCGCGGCTCCTGGTCAGGCTCCCGGCCGGCTTCCATTCCATTTGATCTCAGGTACGGGTATCTTCAGCGCCGTACTGTTGCAGGTGAACGCGGGCAACGATCTGGGCATGCGCACGGGCGCCGTGCTGAGCCGCATGGACGGCGTGATCGGTCGCAGCGTGGGAAACGTCCTGGAAGTCATCGAGGCTCTGGACGTGCTCAAGACGGGCGGACGACAAGACCTCATGGAGCTCGTCGCCACGCTCGGTAAACACGCACTGGCGGGGCGGAGGGGAGTGGGACGACTCGTCTCCCTGGCTGGCTAACCGTCCTGTCCCGTGGGCTCTCAGGCGGCCTCTTGCTGGCCATGACGGGTCTGGCGGCCGACCAATCGGAAGGCAGACGCAAGATCTCCCAGGCCGTGAGCGGCGGTGCCGCTCTGCTCAAGTTCCAGGCCATGATGGAGGCTCAAGGCGTCGCCAAGGAGACAGCCAGGGCTCTTTGCTCCGCCCACACAGATTACTTCACCATTCTAAGGAAAGCTAAGCACCAACTGGACTTGACCGTCAGCCATGATGGTAGAAACGCTTTTGCCAAAATGAATTGATCCATTTTTCGGTCTTAATTTTATTGATGGTGTTGCAGGTGTGCTGATGGACGTGGACGGTCTGGTTTTAGCGGAAGTGGTACATAAGTTGGGGGCGGGGCGTTCCAAGGCCGGACAGCCTGTCAATCACAGTGTGGGGGCGGAGCTACTGCTCTCCCTCGGCCAGAAAATTACCAAAGGTGGGCTTTTTTTTTCAATTGCATTTGCTGACTCATGACAGACTCCATTTATGATTAACCCCCCCAAGGCACTCCCTGGCTGCGAGTCCACTACGAGGAGCCGGCACCCAGTCCAGATCAGATCGAGCGACTGCAGCGCGCTCTCGTCCTGGGATCGGTCGCCGATTGGAAAAAGCCAAATTTGGTGCAAGAAGTGATGCTTCCGGTTTGATCGGTGCCCCCTTCCTTGCCTGCTCTCATCTAAAAATCATGAAAAATATGCAATTAATTGTAGTATATATGTAAAACTAATTTTTATATGGTCTTACTAAATTAAGTTATTAATTCATCAACTTACCAATAAAATAGAAGTCATCTTTATAGATATGAACTGTCCAAAAATGTTTCATGTTGGCAGAAAATATTGACAATAAATTGTATCAAATGCGACTATAGTTGTGAATTTAATAAGGAATTTCCAAAAGATAAATATAAAGCTTCTGATGACCTAGTTCTGAAGCAATTGGCCCTCCAAATCATTTGCGTCTTGTCCAAAATTCACAAACTTTATTAAAGCACTGAGAGCATAAAAGGTCATGGAAGAGAACATGAAGTCCATCAAAAATCGAAGAAAAACAACACGTCGGAGGTGTCAGTGGACCACCGAGTTGAGCGGCTCGGCCCGGATGTTGCCCAGGTCCAGCGTGGAGTCGGTCTCCTCGTCGATCTCGCCGATCACGGCCCTGCCCAAAAGTAACAGGGTGAGCACGTGGCTCCGCGTGCGCCCACGTGCCTTAACAACGCTGACGTACACGTTGTCTCCCCGCACGATGTAAAGTCCCAGAACCACTTGCTCCACGCCCTGACCCGAGCTGAACACGCGCTCGTGGCTCTCGTCCAGGATCAGGTTGATGGTCTGGTCGAAGCCCTTCAGCGTGCCCTAAACCAGACGTCGTGACGTTAATGGTGTCGTGTTCAAGCGTCCTGGTGGGTTGGAGCTGCTTTGCACTCACCACAATCATTCTGCCGTCTGACGTCACGATGGCCACCGTACCTGAGGGGCGAAACACACGTCATCAATTGACTTGACCTGGACGCACAAGGAAGAAGATGATGATGATGATGATGGCGTTGAGGCTGCGTGATGACGCCAGGTGTGACAAAAGCACGTTGTACCGGGAAAGCTTCTCAATGCTACGTTTCGACAGATGAAAAGATTTAGCTGCTCGTCATAAGCGCAACCATTTATGAAAAAGGCGCGACATGCTGTCAGTAGATGAAAAGGAGCATGCTAGCTGGTTAGCTCGTGCTAGCGTACGGTTAATGTAGCTTTCCAGCGCAGTAGACATGCTTCTGCTTCTTCTGCTGCTGCCAGCGGCCGCCTCGCCCAAGAAAAGTCGTTGGACTTCTTGAAAGAAAGGCCACAAAAAAAACGTGGAGCAAAACAATCGAACCACGGTGAAATTGCAGGACCAACAATTGAAACCGGTGAGTACGTCATATCCTCTTCCGCCACACGCGCAAGAGACGAGTGAACGACTCGTTCAAAAGAACAAATCTTTTGAGTGAACGTCAACGGGAGGCTTTCCCATACTGACCAGCAGAGGGCGACATACGGTACACTTTTGCGATCTTATGGTCAAATTGAGGGAATCCAGAACGAATATTCGCGTCGTTGTATTTTTGGTTCTCGCAATATAGTCTTTTTTTGTTTTAGAATAAAAACAATAGAATTGAAGCGTTCTTTTACTTTTTTTTAACTTATATTTAATATATACAGCACTACATACAACTCAAGAAACAGCTCGTCCATTTGTTTTGGATTTCCGGAATTCATCAACGGGAGCCTTTCTCATCCTGACCAGCAGAGGGCGACACACGGTACACTTTTGCGATCTTATGGTCAAATTGAGGGAATCCAAAACGGAATATTCGCGTCGTTGTATTTTTGGTTCTCGCAATATATTCTTGTTTTGTTTTAGAATAAAAACGATACAATTAAACCGCTCTTTTACGTTTTTAACTTGTATTTAACGATATGATGTAAGTGTAGGATATATATATATATATATATATATAACATATATATCAATGTTAGGTTTATTATAAGATGGGCACCTTGACGCACGGGAAGAGCGAGAAGACTTGCGGCTTTGTCACGGACTCCCCTCCCCGACGTTGACACAATAAATTCCCAAATGTGATAAAGGCGTCATGAATAGTTGGGGTTTATTGTTGCTCAGTCGTCGTCCACACAAAGAAAGGTGGAGACAGCAGGACACACAGCAGGAACATCATGCTACCAAAGTATGAAATTTGTACAAAAATACTTTACAACATTGTCCGTGTTCCTGAAACAAAAGTCGTTGGTTCACTTATTTGTTGTTTGGTTGGTGAAGCTACATGGAAGCCAACTCTCTTTTTTCCAATGGCAGTGCAATGCGCGTGTGTGCACGCGCAAAAACCCGCAAGGTTGCGCACGCGTACAAACACAGTGTGTGTGCGTGTGTGTGTATGGCTTAATGGCACGCATTCCTGAAGCCACGCCCCAAAAGCCCCTCGGCTCCTTTCTATTGGTGGAAATGGTCAATTCTAACTCTTTTCTTCTTCTTGTTGATGAAGTTAGCTCAGCCGTGCTAGACTAGCCCTGTGTTAGCCTTGTGCTAAGTATCTTGTTAGCCACAAGCTAGCTGTGTGTGCTCTGTTTGCTAGCCACTAGTGGGCGCTGTGCTTCAAACAGCTGAATGGCTAACTCAAGTCAACTAGAAGGACCAATCGCACGCAAGCAAACGACATCCAATCACAACGCTTCAGAGCAGCATTTGTGTGTGTTTGTTTGGAGGCTTCTGAAAATGTCGACTTTCTAGAGAGGCAAGAGAGCTAGCAGCTAAATGTTGACGTCACGCACGTGTCACAGCATGTTTTCTAAAATGTCAAACCACAGTGACGACGAGGACTCGACCTTTGTTTTCGTTTTTTTTGGACATTGTGAGGTCCGGTCGTCACGGAAACAAACAAACAAACAAACAGAGAAAAGTGACATCAGTCAATCAAAACACACAATTAGCATAATTGATCACAGTTACTGGAGGAGGGGCGGGGTCATGCTCGTTGGCGTGAGTGAGTGTGGCCGGTCGGTCGGCGGCGAACCAATCAGAGTCAGGCGTCGTTATTGAGCCTATTGGCTGAGGGACGGTGAGGGGCGGGGTTAACAGGTTTTAGGGAAGCCGAGTTGGCCAAAGACGACAATACACACACACACGCTCACACACACTCACTCACACACACACACACAGTGTGGCCAGTCAACGTGTATATATATATATTTTTTTTACCAAAATGAAACTGCTCAGTGTCTGTCAGTGTCATCAGAATAATCACTATGTTTGTAATGCTATGTTGTTTTGTTTTTCCACGCTTTCCTCCATGGCACACAAGTCCAACTGCCATGTAGATGCCCCAAGTACTTTGGATCCATAGAAATCCGTTGGTCGTCTGTCTCCGTGGCGACGGCGTGCAGCCAACAGGTCGGAAATAGTGACCCCTCGTCAGTGTTTGTGCCGCTGCTGTGCTTCTGTTTCTGTTCCGCTTCCTGTCGCACCGATAGACCACCTCCTCCTCCGAGGTTGAGGGTGCACTTGGGTCAGGAACAATTGCGAGACCAGGAATGGCCTCGGTGTCAGTGGTGTGTTGAAGACCGCACTGGATTTCAATTTGCAGGGGTAAGGTTAGGATTGGGGACGGTAAAGTGGTCAGGGTTCAGACCCAGATGGGGATTTGAAGGGCTCGGGATCAGTAGTGAGATGAATAATAGGATTTCAAGTGGGATCAGGCTCAGTAGTGGTATCAAGGGTTGGAGGGAGACCCATAATGGGATCAGGATCAGTAGTGCGATGAGGACTGAGATTGGGATTGACATTTGGATCAGTAGGGGGCTCAGGACTTGGATCCAAATCAGGATTGGTATCGAGATTAAATCAGGAATGCGCTCCGAGTAGGATCAGGACCCGGATCAGGGTGGAGGACCAGGAAGTGTGCGAGCGTGTGTGCTTTCAGGCTGCCTCAGCAGGTCCAAGTTCAGAGGTCGTGTGTAGCACCGAGGGGGCGTGTTGCCTTCAGTCCCTATACAGAAGTGTTGGTGACTAGCCCCGCCCCCAGGCCGGCCCCCAGCCCGTCCCCAGGTTTCTTCCACTTGATTGGCGCGCCGTCCTCGCCCGCGTCCTCACGCGCTTCCTTTTGGTAAGCGGTGGGCTGAGGGGCGTGGCTATTGTCTGTGCCTTCCGTATGATTGGTCAGCGGGTTGGCAGAGGAGGCGGGGTTTCGGCTGATGACCAAATCCAAGCGGTTGGACGACTCGGCGATGAGCGGAACCACCAGGCAGCAGTCAAAGTCTCGAGTGCGCACGTGGTTGATCTGAACGCCAACAAGACACCAAAGAGTCCAAAAAGGTCCTACTGGGGGGGGACGAGACGCTGAGACGCTTACCTGGAGGAGGCGGTCGTACGCTTGCAGGCCTCCGCGCTCGGCCGGGCCGCCGCCGCGGATGTTGTTGACGTAAACGCCGCGATCGAGAACGCCGTCCGACACGCTGAAGCCAAAGTCCTCCAAGTCGGAAGACTTTTCCAGAGTCAGCTGCCAGGCGTCAACGAATGTCGATTTTCACAACGGTCGGATTCAACCAGACACTGTGAAACAGAAGTGCCGCGCGTTCGTTCACCTTGCGAAGCTCCACCGGCGTCTGATTGAGGATGTCGTTGACTTCCTGCCTCATCTTCTTCATGGCGAAGGCTCTGCGCTGGGGGTCGGAGGGCAAGGTGTTGGAGCGCGGGGTCACCTGGGGGCGTCGCAAGGAGTCAGGCGCGAGCGACATGGGCGCGGTCGCTCGGGGTGGGCGCTCACCTGGGGGCGGGTGTTGCTGCGTTCCTGGAAGCTGGCCTGGCGTCCCAGCGAGGTGCGCGAGGCGGGCGGCTCGTGGTTCAGGCTGAGGGTGGAGCCGGACATGATGGTGGCCTGGAGACGAGCCATGAATGCGCTACGTTTAGCGCGCTTTGGTAGCTCATCGCGTGCGTGCGTGCGTGGGCAAACTCGCCGCCATGCATTCGCACGCCCGACCGAATGTTATTTGGACGTTCGAAAAGACACAACTTGTTAGTGGGCACCCGCCAGAAGGCGGCAAGGAAAGAAAACGAGGATTAGTGGAGGTGAGGAAGAGCAACCAGCAATGATACCCTAGTGAGGAGCGCCGTCTCCTTTTCCGGTTCCTGGAAAACAATAAGTCCTCTTTTTTCCCAACCTCTAAAAAGCTGTTCATTGGTCAGAGGACCCACCCCATCTGGCAAGTGCTTAACGTGTGTGTTGTGTGTGTGTGTACCTCCAGTTCTCTGAGGATTCCGCTCTGTCCACACGTCTCCAGATCCTCCAGAGCCTGAGACCAGAAGTTCTCCTCCTGGTCCGGTTCTGTCCCATCATGTCCTACCGTGAACCTGCAGCGCCCCCCAATCCCCACAGGTCGTAGCTGTTAGCATACGCTTAGCTCCATGCTAACAGCTCCCATTGCTTTCAACGAGGAGAGCTAACATCTCGGTTAGCTCGCCGAGCTTGTCCGCTGCGGCTCACCCGCCGAGCGTGACGTGTTCCCAGTCGTCGTTGAGGCCCGACAGGTCCGGCAGCGGATTGGCTCTCCGGCGAGACGAAGCGGGCGATTGGCTGTTGCCCGTCTTGGCGTTGCGCCACTCGTGGAAGGTGAAGGGCGACGACTGGAAGGAAGGAGCTGAAAGCACGCGGGACGCGTCACGGCTAGACGGCGACGCGCTCGGCGCGGGCGACGCGCGAGGTCCAGACACGTACTCGGGCTGCCGAAGCCGCCGTCCACGTTGGACCCGTCCCAGGACTCCACGGCGCTGTCGACGGAGGGCAGCGTGCCGAACAACCTCTGAGCCGAAGGGGGCGGCGCCGTGAGAGGGGGCTCCTCTCCGCCCTCGCCGTCGTGGTTCTCCTGGCCCGGACACGATTTGGGACTGGACACTGCGCAGAGGCAAATGCAGGCTGAGGTTCGGCGACGCCCGCGACCGGTTTGGCGCAGCGAGGACGTACGTTCGCCGTGTTTCTTGATCTTGAGCGTGACGGTCTCCCCCGCCTGCTGGAGGAGGGTGATGGCCTCGCTCAGGGGTTTGCCCTTCAGGCTGCTGCTGTTGATGGCCAGGATGCGGTCGCCCACGTGGATGGCGCCCGTCCTGCCAGCGCACACGCGCCTCTTAGAGCACACGCGTGCGTCCAAGGCGACCTGAACCGGCGGAATCTTTTGCCCACCTCTCGGCCAGGCCTCCCTTGGTGAGCGAGGAGATGATGATAGGGTCGAAAGGCTCCTCGGTGCCGGAGATGGTGATGCCCAGGGGCCCTCCGTAGCGCTGCAGCTCCACCGTGTAGATGATGCTCCCCGACACCTCCTGCTCGTCTGCGAGGCGAGGCGTAGGGGTGGGCTGCCGCTTCGCTAACGGGCGACTCGCCGGCCGTCGCTTACCGGAGTTGTCCTCGTCTTTGCGTATCTTGAGCTTGACCAGCTCCTCGCACTGCCGCAGGATCTGCACGGCCTCCTCCATGGAGCAGGTCTCCACGCGGATGTTGTCGATGGCCAGCAGCTTGTCTCCCAGCTCCAGCGTGCCCGTCCTGCAAAAGACAAAGGTCGGAGTAGGGTCGCCCTTCCCGATCACGTGGGGACCGACCGGCCGGCGTGTCACCTGTGAGCCACGCTGCCCTTCTTGATGTCTGAGATGATGAGAGGGTCCCCCGCTTTCCTGTTGGACGGCGCTGCAACGCAACAAGAAGGTCAGCCGACGAGGTTCGGTGGTCCGCTCGGACGCGGCGGCGCTGGAAGCAACTCACAGCTGATGGTGATTCCCAGTTCCACTCCCGGTTTCTTGGGCAGCTTCACGTGGAAGGTTCCGGAGGACGGGATGACCGATTCTGCGGGACGCAAAGCCTTTGTCACCTCATACGGAGCGCGGAAGACGTGCGTGCGTGCGTGCATACCGGCCACGTCGAACTCAATCTCCAGTGTGAGTTGTGCGGTGATGGAGGAGTCTCTGAGCAGCTGATTGGTTTCTTCCAAAGTGGAGTCTTCTGTGGGAACTCCGTTGATGGACAAGATCCTGTCGCCGATCTGGAGGATGCCGCACCTGCGAGCGCGGACGGCAGGCGTGAGCCGCGTGTGGCGGTCGCCCGTGCGTGCGTGCGTGGAAAGCGCCAACCTCTCAGCGGGGCTGTCAGGGTCGATGTAAGCGATGAGCGGGGGCGAGGAGAGCGTCTCGGTGGCAAAGACGCCGCCCTGCAGCTGGAGGCCGAAGCCCATGACGCCGTCGCCCAGCAAGGTCACCTCGGTGGTCTCGGTGTGGACCACCTGGCCGGCCAGACCCACCGTGCTGGACGCCAGGGACACTGAGGGAGGGAGGGAGGGAGCACATCCGAAGGTGACGTCTGTGTCGTCATGGCAAAAAGACACCCGCGAGGCAAAAGCAAACGTCCCGAGCGGCGCCGCGTTAGCGCTCAGTGAGCAAACGTCTCTCCGCCGAGGCAAAGCGGTTCCTCACGGGAGCTCTTGAAGTCCTTCTTCTTCTGCTTCTTCCTCATGAGCGTGCCCCGCGGACTGGTGGGATACGCGTTCCTGGGAATGCTCATGTTGAGGGACGACAGACTGTACGCCGACATGGAGCCCGGCGAGAACGTGTGGCCCAGCGCTGCAAACACAGCCGAGCCAAGGTGAGCCGGCACGCACGCACGTTCACCGGCGGCGCAGGGAGAGCAAGCGAGCGGCGGACGTACACGCGTTGTTTGCATGGCGGTTGTGCGACCTGCCGCCCGATTGGTCAGGATGGTACGTGTTGTAGTGGTAAGGGGGGAGGATGGGTGCGGAGGTTCCCGTCTCCCAGGGGAGGGGGCGGGGAGAACGCTGCACCTTGACTGCACACATGCATGCACACACATGCACACACACACACGTGCGGGCCAGCGTTAAGGCGGGAGGAGGGAGGGAGCGAGCGAGCGGCACGGGTGCCCAGACGGCACCTTGCTGCGGCGCGTTGAGGGCCGGGCGGGCCTGGTGCTGCGGCAGGATCTCCAAGCGCACGTTGTGGCAGGAAGCCGAGAGCAGCTGCGTGGCCTCGGCCAGGGAGCAGAACTCCATGGATTTGCCGTCCACCGACAGGATGTGATCGCCCGCGTGGAGGGCGCCGCACCTGCGAGCACGCGCGCGGCGGGTCAACGTCCGCCCGGAATTCCGGCGGGCGCGTGAAGGTCACCTGTCGGCGATGCTGGCCGCTTTCACTTTGTCAATGACGATGACCTGCTTGCTGCAGAACATGGACGAGGACAGAGCCACGCCCAGGCTGGAGCCCGTCGCCTTGGCAACCTCCACCAGCAGAGGACCCGACGCCGAAGACACCGAGTCTAAACGCGGACGGCTGAAGGTTAGGTGTGTGTGTGCGCACGTGCTGGCGTGCGTGGGCGCTGACCCATGACGGAGACGTCGTACTCCAGCAGCATGGTGGCTTCCTGTCCGCTCTGCTTCAGAACGCTCATGGCTTCCGCCAGCGTGTTGCCGTGGAGACGGATGCCGTCAACGCTCAGCAGACGGTCGCCAGGTTTGATGCTGCCCTCCCTACACACACCAACAGGTAGGTGCTGCCAAAATGGCCACGGCGGCGCCGGCGGCGGGCGGTTCAAACTCACCTGTCGGCTGGCCCTCCCGAGCGCACGGTTGCTATGACGATGGGTCGACACTTGTTCCTGTCTTCACAGGCTCCACCTACATGACGCACGGTCCTGTCACTAATTGGACCACGCACGCACAAACGCACGCTCGACGCCGCCCCCCCCCAACTCGCCTCTGATGACGAATCCAAAGCTGTTCCCTTCCTTGTGCAGCGTCACCTCCACCGTCTTGAAGATGACACCCGAACCCTGCACGGCTGCGAGGTGACACGTCAAAGTCACGTGAAGGTCGGGCCGAGGAGACGCACGGACGGACGGACGGACGGACGAGAGGCGGCCGGCGCCGACGTACAGACGGGCGGCAGCTCGTATTCCACCTCCAGCAGCACGCGCTCGCCCACGTTCTTCAGCAGGCTGATGATCTCGTCGTGGCGGAACTTGGCCAAGTTGATGCCGTTGACGGAGCGGATGTAGTCGCCCACGTTCAGCTGGTCGCTCCTGAGCAGGTCGGGCGAGTTTACTACGTGGAGCGGCTGGACGGACCGGGGCGCCTTCCTACCTGGCGGCGATCCCTCCCTGCCTCAGGTTGGACACCCGCGGCTTTCCGTCCTTGTCGATGCCGCCCGACACGGTCAGCCCCAGCGTGGTGCCCTCCTTCTTCATCAGCTCCACCAGCGTGCAGCCCCGGAACTCATCTGGGGACGCCAAACGTCACGTGACGGCGGCGGCGGGGGCCGAGCGTGAGCCTTACCCGGGATGCTCTGCCTCCTGACGGCCAGCGCGCCGTCCGACGGACGCGAGCCCGCCGACTGTTTGGTGTACGGACCTTCATCTGCGAGCACAACGAACAAACACGTGACCAAGACGACGAAGGAAGGAAGGAAGGAAGGAAGGAAGGAAGGAAGGAAGGAAGGAAGGAAGGAAGGAAGGAAGGAAGGAAGGAAGGAAGGAAGGAAGGAAGGAAGGAAGGAAGGAAGGAAGGAAGGAAGGAAGGAAGGAAGGAAGGCTGAAAAGTCGGAGAAGAATTCCCGAAGATGATGGATCGGGAGCTAGCTTCCCACCAATCCCACAACACACACAAAGTGCACGTGATGACACCAGCATTAGTCTTCTTGACATCATGAATTTTACATATCTCTCTCGCTCACCCTCTCTCTCTCTCTCTCGCTCTCTCTCACACGCGCACAGGAACGCTCTCCCTCCCCCCCCCCCCCCCTCACAGGATTGTCAATCAGTGATCAATTTCCAGTCATCTCAGTCATTCGCCGCGCACTACCTTTATTCACCCTGCGCAGGATCTGACATCGGCATTTGAACGACACGGCGATCATGATGAAGCCCCCAGCTCGCCGTCGCCAGTCGCGCAGCCGGCCGGCGCCATGCACACGAAACCGCCGCCGCTGCCGCAACCCTCTCGTCTCCTCTCCTCCTAATCCTCCCGATGCGCCTCTTCCTCTCGCTTTTCCGTCCTTCGGCCGCCGCCAGCCCAGCCGAGCGCCTCTTTACGCAGACGCCATCACGTAGATGAGGAAGACGAGGGAGGAAGAGGGAGAGGGGAGGGGGAGGGCGCTGCAGATGTGGAGCGCCGCCATGAAATGAGGAGGGAGGCGGAGGCTGAGCTGATGGCGCCATGACGATGAAGAGGGAGGGGGAGGATGCCCGTCATTGGGGAATGGAGCAAGTGCACAAACATCTAAACTAAAAGCGCGCCGGCCCTTTAAATGACCTGACGGCCGCCGCAAAGGAAGCCGGCCGGCCGGGCGTACCTCGGCCACGTTCGCTCAACGTCAACACTTCTTTTCGTTTCAATTCCTCCCCTCAAATCAACCTTCACACACACCTCACAGTATGCCATGCCCGCTTTACACACTTCATGATGATGATGTCATCACCAGGGGGAAAGCTGCGCCACGGACGCAACGCTGCCACGCCATTGGCTGCGGGAAAGGGGCGTGGCCTAGGCCCACATGTAGGTCAGTGTTCCAGATGCACATTATGTGGGATTAATTTCACTCTGTGCATGCGTGTCGAATGACGTGATTATTATTATTACTTTTTTGTTTTTTTTACAGATTACAGAGTTTCCCAACAACATTGGTGAGTGTCACCACTGGGCGCTTGCCGGTCGAGCTAATGCTAATACGGGGGCTGCCCAAAGGTCACACGTCGGGGATTTTTGTGCGGTAGGCCCGCAAAATATTCATCCTCCATCACACACACCAAACAAGTTGACATGTCAGCGTACACGCGTGTAATGAGAAATGCCCGCTACGGCTGTTACCACGGCAACAAGCTGATGAATAATTGAAGGGAATGAGCGACCCTGCAAGTACAAAGAGCAATTTTTAGACATGCGAGATACACACACACACACACACACACACACACACACAGGCAAGCTTTCTAAATGGCTGAGTTGAAGTGTTTCAAGTGAAGCCCAAAAAAGAAAACAAGTACAATCGGAACTTGTCAACGAAATGACCCAGCTGAAGTGTTTTGAGCGAGAATGCAGACCAGTGGCAACATGTCGGACACTTAGTGGTTACCGGCGCTAATAGCGGGGCGCAAACAGGAAGCGGACCGACCCACACCGCGCCGCTCGCAGAGCCTGCGTACTGCAAACAAGTCCTTGCTTCTAAAAAGTTCTTGAGTGCCCGCCAGCCCTTTTGCGCGAACACTTAACCCGCTTTGGCAGCCAGTCAGTGTGTCGAAGTTGTGCGTTTTGCAATTCCTGTGATGCAGCAAGGCTTGTCATTACCCACAAAGCTTCTGGCGGGACTCACCTGCGTGCTCTTCAATTATGCGCACACACGCGTTGTGTACACATGTCAACAGTGTGTGTGTGTGTGTGTGTGTGTGTGTGTGTGTGTGTGTGTGTGTGTGTGTGAGAGAGACAAATGTTGTGGTGTCCCCTGTGAGGTGTGTTTGTGATGAATTTTTGCCTGCTTCTGTGAATGTGTGAGATGTGTGCATGTGACGTGTGTGTGTGTGTGTGTGTGGTCTGAGCGTGCATTCACGTGTGTATGTCTGTGACGTGTGTTTGTGAGCCGACTATTTCTTTGTCAATCTGTGTGTGCGTCTGAGCGCAGGTGTGCCACTCACGTAGCAGGCGCGCGTGGTACTTGCTGGTGTAGAAGTAGACGTCGTCGTATCCTTCCTGGTAGTCGTCGTCGGCGCGGTACCTCCTCCTGCGCCTCCTTTGGAGCAGGCGCAGGAGAGCCAGGAAGCGCTCCATCCTCACCCGGGGGCTAACGCACGCACGCACGCACGCACGGGGCTATCACACGGCTAGTGGCGAGCGTCGCAAACGGCAAGCATCATCCCGCACAAAGAAAGTCAGCTCAGCACGCACACGCACACACACACCTTTGGACGGCACACGCACTCTTTGTAGCTTCGCCTCCTCTGCAGCTTCCTCGTGTCCTGCTTCAGCCAATCACAGCGCTCGCTGCGTACACACACACACACACACACACTCGGAGTGTGTGTGTGTGATTGTGCACTTGAAGAGTCAGCAGTCATGACTTTTCTTCTCTCCTTCCTTCCTTGCATCCTCCCCTCATTTATCCCTCCATCCTTTGCACCATTCATTCCTCTTTTTATGACACACACACACACACACTCGCTCGCTCACACACACGCATACTCGATTCCGCCGAGGGGGAGGGGCGGGGCGGTCTCCATTCAGTCAAGGAATGACAGATTTCCCCAAAGGGCAGGAGGAAGCAAGCCAAGGCCGGTACGGCACGCATAAGAACTACGCTTCCCACAACGCAATCGGGCCGCTTCAATGAATCAAAGAGTCGCCGATGTCATGGAAATTGAAGGCGGAAACGCTCATGCCTGTTGCCATGTTGCCTTTGGACAAAAGTAGTGCAGCGGAACATGGGCTACCACCGTAAAGCCTGCCTGGTACAAGCTGCTCGGCTGTAGTCCATCAGAATCAAGCGCGTTGCGGGGGGGGGGGACAACGCCGCCACGTGCGAGGCGGCATGCGAGCCGGGCTGAACCGATGGCGCCCTCTTGTGGTCGCGAGCGACCGGTGAAAAGATGGCAACAAATGACACAAAGCGAAGACGGGTGTCGTTTCCCTGAAATCCTCTTTGTGCCTTCCGAGCGGAGAAAGGAGAGCGAGAGCTGCGAAAAATGACAAAAAGTGGCCTCGTTTGCATGGCGCTCATTTGCATATGGCTGGCGGGCCCGCCCGGCGCTCGGCCGCCATTGGCTGCCTGGCTGAGCGCGCGTCTAATCGCATTCTCCACACACGCCGGCTTATCCTGCCGCTCCCCCGCACGGGCGCTCTCAGATCACGCCGGCGTGCGAGCGTGCGTCAAGATCATCGATATTGTCCTCACGTTTGTCGTCAGCGTGACGGCTGACCGAAAGGGGCGGGAGAGCGCCGTCAGCCGAGACGTGCGTCGGGGCGCACGTGGTGCCTGCTTCGTGCAAGTCTGACCTTCGTTGCGCGCCGCCGAAAGAAAACGGCCGAATCCGATGTCGTCGAGAATGTGCACGTTTGTGTTTGCCGCAGTATGGCGCCCACTACTGCCGAGGAGGTCTTACTCAATTGTTTTTTTGCATTAAGCATCAGTGATGGCTGGCGTTCATAAATTCCACAAGAACAAATTGGCAGAACGCTGAGAGGAAGTTTGGCGCGACATCTCGATGAAAGCGGAAACGCCAAAAAGCTGCGCCCTCACACACCCGTTGATGCATCGTGTGTGTGTGTGTGCCCACGCTGGGGGAATTCAAGCAGAAAATGACATGATGTTAGTTTGATGCCAGCAGCTCGGCCGGCGCTCCACCTGGATGCTGCCTAGGGCTGACGGCCTGACTGACTGACTGACTGACTGTGTGTGTGCCAGTGTAACAAATTGAGGAGAAAAGTTGCACAACAAATGTTGTCCTGTTTGACCGTCATTCTTCACACACGTCAGCACTTTTGATTGTTAGCCGTGATGATGATGACGCACTTTCTTGTGTCGCACGCCAAAAAAACACACAGGTTAGCTTGACTAATCCAGAGGACGAGGATGAGCAGTTGTGACATCAGCACCTCTTAAAAGGATGCCGTGCATGCACGTAGGCCAAAAGTGTTGCATGATGTCACGTTGTCTCAAAAGAAACGACGACCCTTGAATGTAACATTTCAAAGATTGTTCGTACTTCAGAAGGCCATGCAAACATCAGAACTCAGTCGTGCGTGGACGTCAAGTGCAGTCATACTACAATACGTATGTGGTTGTCAATCAAATGTTTCCAAGTAGAGTCACGCAGTAGTAGTGGAACTGTCGCGTTAATATTTGAGCGGGCACAAATCTTTTCCTTTCTAGTAATTCTCTCTTTTGTCTATTTTTAGCCATTCCTACTGGAGTGTTATTTTCAAACACAGAAGATGATAAAAATAAATCAGAATCATCAGTGATGTGTATGGAAATAAATGTGCAAATGATTATCAATCACTACCGATTTAAGGGGGGGGGGGAGGGGGCGTCTGGGAGGGGGGCGTCTTTCCGGCGCCGCAGACCGCGCTCCTGCCCGGGCCACGCTGGAGGCCAACAGCCGGGCAGGTCAGCAGGTGGGCGGGCCTCCTAGCTAAGCTAACCTGCTAGCTTTACCTGCTGACTCCACCTACGGCAACGTCACGTCACATACCTGAGGCCACGTCACGTTACGTCACGTCAAGATCTGCCGGTGCGCCACACGGGAATGCGCACACGCACGCACGCACGCTCAGCGTCAACTTTCACGCGCGCGGCACCAGAAACCGGCAAATTCACGCGCACTAGAAGACGCACGCTCTCGCGAGCACGCACGCATGCACGCAGCGAGTGAGCGAGCGAGCGAGGAGACGTTGTCGGTTCGGCGGCGGCGGTGCCGCTGGCTCCCTACCTCCTTCTTGGTCCGCTTGCAGGCAGGCCGGGATGTTCTTTTTCCATCCGGGCATGATGCACCTCAGGGTGGATAGGGAGTCCAGGGCGGCCCGCTAGCAGACACACAGCTCCAGCAGCGGCAACAGCATGTTAGCTTTAGTTAGCTTTAGCTTCATGGAGGAGATCCACCTCCGCGTCCACTTCCTCTTCTCCGTCGCCCCTTCTTCGGCACGCGAGACCCCCCACCCCCTGCTCTCTCTCTCTCTCTCTCTCTCTCTCTCCCTCCCTCTCTCTCTCCCTCTCTCTCTTTGTAAATGTCGCTCGACCCCCACCCCCTCTTAAATGGAGTCGCTCAGGGTGGTCTCGGGGTGAGGGGAGTGCTGGCTGACGTAAGGCGATGACGTCACGAAGTAGCCCGGCAGGCAGGAAAAATGACAATAGTTTGCGCATGCGCATTGAAGCGTGGGCACCTGTATACAATTTAGGTCATATGGACGATAGTTATTTTTTTTCTGATCCGGAAGATGCAATTAAAGCCAAATTCATATTTTCAATGCTGACCTCATTCTTCCTTCATTTACAAGTGATTATGTCATGTTCTGTAACTTTGTGTAGTATTATACCACTAAAGTTAGGGACTTTGAGACTTCAATTTAAATCACTGAAGATGATTAGCGTTCATTCATGTGATGTTTGCTCATCTTTCAGTTGAAGGTGTGTGTGTGCGTGTGTGTGTGTGTCAAAGTATATAGACGCACATCTTTGTCTTGACTCGCCTCTGAGGAATTCCCTTCCTTTCATTAGTTGGCGTCAAATTTAACATACGTTTTCGGTCCGTCTGCTTTTTGTGATCAAAGCAATGAACTTTGACCTTTTGCTACACACCTCCTCATCTTTCCAATACAAATACCCCGAAAATATGAAACCTGTAATTTGCCACGCAGGCTTAAAGATGAACAGAAATGTTCTATAATTAGACCCTAAATCATTCTTGACGGTGAATAATGATGAAGGGATGGAATGAC